>NC_091176.1:20375387-20580387 GCF_040958095.1 Procambarus clarkii
ACCATGCTAATATATATGTCTTACTGCACCTTCGGAACATCTTCGCTGATAAGATATCAGTTAAAACAAATCTTGAAATAGTTCGGTTAATGTTTTCTGACGAGTAGACGTGAGAATTTGATGTTATTGCGTATTAACGTATTTTAAAGCAAACTGCTTGCTGTGGTCGTGCTTCAATCACTTTGCGCTCTTAAATCAGGTAAAATAACTTAATTACTTGGTGACTTTTTCCTCTCATTACACCCGTTCATCGAGTATGCGACTCGATGAACGGGTATCGAAGAGGGCACATACTCGATGAACGAAGAGGGTACAAAGAGGGCACGAAGAGGCACTTAATTAAGTGACAAACACAACAGAATACTCGCACTAAATGGACTCTACGAAACACACTTTCTAAAAGCTGTATTTTTTCTGGTTCAATAAATACATATAAGTGGCACATATGCTTGAAATATTAGGCTATAAAAGCATCTTAAAAGACTTCAATATTGGAAAGGAACGCCTAGAAAAAGAAAAAAGAAATGGCATACGCTGCTTTAACTCTGGAAGTATGGAAAGCGAGACCAGATTCAAGCTTAACTGATACAAAGTAATTTTTAATAAAGTGTTCAAACACGAAGAATCACTTCCATATTCTGTTAAGTAAGTAATTATCAATAAAAGGCACCAAACCGGGAAGGCTGTGTAGCACCATCAAATGTGCGGGATAATCAGACGGCGCTAAATATCACCAAGGATGCCAATACGAGAACAAAAACGCATAAGGCGAACGATATCAAAAGTATCCGAGTCGCTAAGAATTCTATTGATGGACAAGCGTCAGCGAGGAACGGTTGGAAAACAAGACACACGCTCGTCCTGGATGTCAGGACATTCAACAAGAATATGCACGACCGTAAGAGGGGCAATGCAATTTGGACAATAAGCAGGGCGGCGCTCCATTAAGTGACCGTGAGTTAAACGGGTATGGCCAATACCTAACCTAGCCAGAGCCGTTTCCCACCGCCGGTTACGGAGGCAGGAGGAAGGCCACTGGGACACACGACTCTTAAGAGTACGCAGTTTGTTACCAATAACAGAAGACCAACAACTCTGCCAGCGAGGAAGGATAGAGGCATGAATAACAGGGTAAAAGTCGGAATAAGAAATACCTTTACGGGAAATGGGACAAGTGCGAATAGCGTCCTTAGTGGCAGCATCCGCATGCTCATTTAAAGAGACACCAGCATGACTGGGAACCCTGCAAAACGCAACAGACTTAAATTTACTGGAGATAAGAAACAACCAATGTTGAATCTCGATGACCACCGGGTGGACCAGATTAAAGGACCTTAAAGCCATGAGGGCACTACGAGAGTCAACTACCACCACGAAGGAGGATTGACACCGGGAAAGCAGGAGACGAAGAGCATAGAGTATAGCATAAAGTTCTGCTGTGAAGATGCTAGCCTCCGGAGGAAGGCGGAAGGCGACACATATAAGTGTGGTCAGGAAAAACAACAGCCCAAACCGTCAGCAGACTTTGACCCGTTGGTGAAGATGGGAACGGAGTGGTAATGAGAAGAAAAGTGCTCAAGGAAGAGGTGTTTCAGAACTGTAGGAGGGGTAAAAGCTTTAGTGATGCGGGTCAGAGAAGTACAAAATTTGGGAAGGGGGACCCTCCACGGGGGCAAGGATGGAACAATACGAGGAGAAACATTAGTAATACGAACTGAGAGAGAATCTTGAAAGCGAGTAAGAATACGAAAGAGAATCTTGTAAGCGAAACAAACGGACAGAAAGAGGAAGGTGGTGAAGAGGAACAGGAACTACAGGAGGGGTAAAAGTCAAAGCACGATAGAGGCGAGAATAAGGATGCTGTAAGGATCACGCAAGATAGCAAAGACTCTAGCGATCACGGCGATCCTGGAGAGACAGAAAGCCAGTGTCAGCGTACAAGTTGAGGGTAGGAGTTGAACGAAAAGCACCAGAGTTGAGGCGCAACCCAGTATGGTGCAAAGGATCAAGACTGGGAAGAGTAGAAGGAGAAGTAGAAGAGTAAGGTGGGCAACCATAATCGAGTTTAGACAGGACTGAGAGAGGAATGCAAATAGAGGAGCGTGCGTCTATCTGCTCCCCAAGAAGTATGGGACAAAACCTTAAGAAGGTTAAGAGCCTTAGAGCATTCAACACGGAGGTAAGAGACATGGGGAGACCAAGACAAACGAGTGTCAAAGAATAACCCCAAAAGCTTCGTGGAATCTTTGTACTCAAGGGGATGACCATAAAGTGACAAAGAGGGACGAAGAACGACCCGCGAATCATCACCCTGACAGCAAAGAGTAAGATCATCAACATAAAGAGGTGAGAAGATGCCAGAAGGAAGGGAGGAAAGAAGACCATTGGGGGCAACCAGAAAAAGAGTAGTACTAAGAACACTACCTTGGGGAACACCTTCATATTCGCGAAAAGAGGCAGAGAGAGTGGCACCAAGGCCGACTCGAAAGGTACGACGAGAGAGAAAGCTTTGAAGGAAGAGAGGGAGATTACCACGAAGGCTAAAAGAACGAAGTTGGGACAGAATATGGTATCTCCAAGTCTTGTCATAAGCCTTTTCCAGGCCAAAAAGGACAGCAACAATGGAGGTCTTCGCAGCAAAAGCAGTACGAATATAGACCTCCAAGTTCACCAGGACATCAGTCGTGATGCGGCACTTGCGAAAACCAAATTGAGAAGGAGAGAGGTGGTGATGGTGTTCCAAGAACCACATCAGACGGACATTTATCATACGCTCAAACAGCTTGCAAACACAACTCGTGAGATCAATAGGGCGGAAGTCGTTAGGGGACGTACCGAGAGACCCTGGTTTCCGAATAGGGAGTACAACGGCATCGAGCCAGTCCTCAGGGACGGACGACGACTCCCAGACCTGGTTATACAGACTCAGTAAATACTGAGATGTGCACGGAGGGAGATATTGAAGCATCTCATAATGAACGTCATCCGAGTCCACCGCCGTAGATCCGCAGAGGACCAGGGCAGACTGAAGTTCAGAAAGAGAGAAAGGATCATTATAGGGAAGGCGCAGATGAGTGCGGTAATCTAAAGGATAAGATTCAAGAACAGGCTTACAAAGAAAGAATGATTGAGGAAGATGACAACCAGAGTTAACAGAAAAAAAGTGGGAACCCAGTTCGATTGCGACCTTCACTGGATCCGCCACAAGAGTACCACAGATGTGGAGAACCGGCGAGACATCTGGAACGAACTCGCCCGCAATCTTGCGGATCTTCTTCCAGATCTATGGCAGAGGAGTATCCGACGTAATGGTGGAAACATAAGATTTCCAACTCTCACGTTTAGCTTTACGGATGGTCCTACGGGCACTTCCCTTCCGAAACAAAATAAAAGAATCAGCCGTCTGCCGGCGGCGGTGTTTCTTCCAGGCTGCACGCTTACAGCGGACAGTCCGAGCACAGTCCGCATTCCACCAGGGAACGCACTTCCGTGTGCCCGGGGAAGAAGAGCGAGGAATAGAGCGGAGGGCAGCGTTGAAGACTGTGTCAAAAAAAAGAAGGAGGGCGCGAGGAAGAGGCAGAGAGGAGAGGTCAGAGAGAGTAGCACGGAGGGTAAATAGGCTCCAGTCAGCCTTAGCAAACTGCCACCTAGGGAAGGAGAGCATAGGGGGGAAAGAGAAAAAAGAAACGAGGATAGGAAAATGATCACTGTTATGGAGGTCCTCAAGAACATGCCACGTGAAATCTAAGTAAAGGGACGACGAGCAGAGAGAAAGATCAAGACAGGAAAGGGCGCGAGTTCGAGAGTCCACATGGGTGGGCTCATCAGAATTCAGAAGAGATAGAGAAGAAGCGAGGACGAACGGTTCGAGAAGACGGCCTCGGGTGTTTGTCAGAACATCACCCCAGAGGGAATGTCGACAGTTGAAATCACCCAAAAGAAGCACCAGCTCTGGCAAGGAGTCCAGGAGGTGCTTATGATCTGGAAGGGAAAGCGGGACATTTGGGGGGAAGATAAATGGAACAGACTGTATACCATTTACTCACATAAACACGGGCAGCAGAACAATGGATAGGTGATGGAAGAAGTAGGAGGACGAAGGGAATATCAGATCGAATTAAGAGAGCAGTAGAGTTATGGGACCCAGCAAGAGCTGGGGGGAGGGGGAGAAAGGAAGGAATAACCACGAAAGTGACTGGGACGAGAACCAGCATTGGTTCCTGGAGACAAACACAAAGCGGTGAAAACTGTGTAATTAGAAGTTGGAGTTCATGGAAGTTGGCATAAAATGCACGAATATTCCACTGAAGAATAGACATTGCCAAAGAGAAAGGACAGTAACAGAGAACCAGAAAGAAATAAAGGTATAGAAGAACACAGTTTATTAAAGAATCTCAGGATGAGGGGTCAGGATCAGGAGCAGGGTCGACAAAATCAGGGTTAGGGAGCATCCACTAGAACATCAAGGAATGTTCCAGGATTCGAGAATTCGACTTTTGTATCTTCGTCTTTTGCATCAAATGTTAATTTTTGAAGTGTCAAGATACAGCTGTTTAGTATTTCCATTCAGTTACCTTGGTTTCGATCGTCGGTTACTTTTCCTCTGTTTTTCCAAGTATTATTATGTCACGTTACTATGAGACAGAGGTCATTTTGAATTAATTATGTTGAATCCGATTTTTATTTATTGTAGTTTTTAATCTATAAATCTGTCTATTTGATCTATTATCAGTCTATTATTCTGGCAATAACAACTTGACGAAAGTTGTTATTTCGTCACGTTAAACGTAACAAAACGTTTTCCAGTGAGAATTTGTCGCAATTGAAGACTGACGACTGTATATTAGAGGTGAGATAGAGATAATGCAATGATGTCGAGAAATAGAGAGTAAAACGAGATAGCGAAAATGAAGATAGATGGAAAAAAAATTAATGAGACCAAACATGTGAACAAAGTGGCGTCGATCTCCGCAGTAATCGCGGAAGACAGAACTGGAATTTAGAGAGGGAAGTGAGAGCTTGTGAGAGGAGAGAGGAGGGTGTGGAGAGGAGGCATGTGAGCGTCTCCTCTCAGTGTGCACGTGGCTCCCGCCTGGTTTGTTTCCCTCCGGTTAGTACAGCGTCAGCAGCGGTGGCGATCTGGTCTCTACTCGCGTCGTCGTCCATGAGTCGGGCTCCCCTCTTCCACGCTCAATGCTCTCGTCTTTTATCCAGTGAGAAAATACTGTGTTGTAGGTGTGGTAGAGTCCTACAGGATACCGCCTCGCACCCCCAGTAGCAGTGCCAGACATAGCATGAACACCCCCCGTAGTGCCGCTTGTCAACCTCCTAAGGAGTCCCCCGCGTGACCCATTTGGTCTTTGCACTTGACACTGCTGCAGCGTCCATGGTCACCATGAAACCCCCCACCAGCACTAGCGTCAACAACTGCATCCTGCTCCTGCTCTTGGTGGCCGGAATGATGACCGAGGAGGTTGCCGCTAACGGGCACCAACACGGCCATAAGAGGGGTCACCACGAAGGTCATCACCATCATCCTTCTGAACAACACCATGAACGTCGTTCTTTAAGAACCAGGAGAGAACAAGGTGGGTTTTTTATTAATCTACAACTTTTCTTTTGCCATCTAATAATAACATACCCAACATAATACACCCAGTTTTAGCCTTTGTGCATACACTCATCATGAGCATTCACATTTCAGCATTACAGCTGCATGCGTAAGTAATTATCAAAAGAAAGCTCCTCGTACAACTGCATGATATAAATTCTTGATGCAGTTTGTCTTCAGATGTGGAGATGAGAGCGGGAGGGAGCGTGTGAAGAGACACTTTCAGTCCGCTCCATCCATAACTTGACTCAAAACACTTCACTCTCACGCAAGATTTCCTACTTAATGTACATTGACAATTTAACATTTTATTTAATTCTTATAAATTTATTGCTGAATGATAATTTAGATAGTCCCTTCTAAAGCATGACTGTACCAGTTTCTTATTTAAATGTACAGTGTTAGATTTTTAAGGTAGCTGAAAATCCTAAGAATGGAAAAATATTTTTAATTTATACATTAATTTTGTTTGAATAAAAACATATCGCGTTGTTGTTGTTGTTATAGATTTAGTTACTAGGAACAAAAGGTTCCAAGTAGCACGGGCTATGGTGAGCCCGTAGTGGACTTGCCTGGCACAGGAGCAGGGCTGTAACTTCCATATTGCATTGATGCTGTTGGTAAACAATAGTATCGTATTTATCTAATGAAGCTTGGAAGAGTACGTGAAACCCTGTACTGAGTAGTGTTTAAAAATCTTATAACGGTAGGATATGCGCGTAGTTTCTTTACTGAATCAATGTTATGTAATTTGGGAATTTTCCGTTCCGTGATCTGTTATCTTACAATTTCCTACTATATTATATTTTCCTTATACCCAGAGAAATCACACTAACTTTATATATATCTATGAAAAAATTCCTCTGAGGGTTCGAATCACCTCAGAGCTCCACTTAATTTTCTTACATTTTCTTCCTTTTCTTCACACTATTTATGCTTACAAGAACATACATGGATTTCATCGAATAGAAATATAAAAATTACGAAAATAAAAATGTAATAAATATTTTGGTCCTTGTTACATTAACCCACTATATCCCATACCACCTCACCATATCAACAACAGCCACTAACGCCAGACGATATCACCTAACACCATGATTTCCAGCACCGTACCACACCCACCATATCCCCTAATATTTTACCATAACCCCTAATATCTCATCATGCTATATACTGCATAACCCTTAGCAACTCAACATGCCCACCATAACACGTAACAGTTCCCCCAAATTTTCGAAACTTGTTCACCTCATCATACCAGCAACAATCGTACAGTAATCACCTCATAATATCCACTAATATTCTAACACCTCACTGTACCAAATACAACCCAGAACACATCACCATACCTAGTCATAACTCCTAACATTTCGATCTTTATCACACCTAAAAACTTCCCCATACACAATAATTCGAATACATAAAAATTTCCAAAATTATTTCCACTCTAATTCCTTACTCACTATACCAGCCATAACCCCCTAGCACCTCACAATACCATCAATATACCCTAGCACCTCACAATACGACTCATAACACTTAACACATTCCTATACCATCTATAGCCACGAATAACTCACAAAACCCTAAAATTTAACAATACCCGCTTTAACTTCTAAACCCTCACCATACCCCATCATGAGCAATAAATACTCATCAAACCCTCTATAATCTATAATATTTCACCATACCCATCAATACTTCTAACACCTCACTATACTGTGCATAACTCCTAAACCTCACCAAACCAATCGTAATCCCTAACATCTTAAAATACAATAACACCACACACCATTCTATACCTGTCAAAAACACAAAACAATACTCACAAAACTCCTAAAGGCTCAGCATATTTAGTATAACACCAATATTCAAAGCATACTCATCCTATGAATTAAAATGTGTATGGACTTGGCGCCTTTGCAAGCCGAGCCCTACAATTGTTTGACTGAAGGTCTGTGTTTTTGTCTCTTTTTTTTTATTAATACATGAGGTACATATGCATTTGTTCAGCTTCCCTAGACTATATGAAGTGGAGTACAGTGTGTCAAAAAAGCTAACTACGTGATGCTAAAAAATCCCCATCACACAGGATGGTTAGTCATACAGAGGCATGTGACAGGCAGTCTGCACTGGCAGACTCTGGATGCATTTAGTGGATATCATCAACACAAGAGTGAATAAGGTAGCAGTGGTAGTACAAGTTCCCATCTCGCAGGATGGTTAGTCATACAGGGCCATATGTTTAGTAGCCTGCACTGGCAAATTTTGGGTACACTGTAAGGATATCTTCAAGAATACGAGAGTGAGTAAAGTCATTGCAAAGCTCTAGGTACTTCATATCAATTGGTCTGAAAGATCTCGTCTCACTACATCAAGTGTAATTAAAGGAATAACTCTTTCCTTAGGGAACAAAAACGGAAGTATTGGAATCCCTCCGATATAAACAGATATATAGTCAATGTTTGATTTCATATATTATTCACTGACAAGGACTGTTTTGTTCTAGTTTTTAGTTGCTTTATCAAAATAATATGAAATTCAATGAATATCAGACTTCTTAAATTAAATACCAGTAAACAAACACTATGTAATATAGCGCATCTATGATTTTTAATTACGTATCTGTCACAATAAGAAAAGCTAGTTATTGATATGTATATATTCCAGTGTACTGGACAGACCAACAAGGAGACTAGTGGTACATCTGGACTGGATTCCCTACATTTCCAAAAGATAACATAGGTTGAGAAAAGGGAAATCCTGTTCAACAAATTTGCAAGAACTGCGATGGGGTAAAACCAAACAGAATTGATACGTACTGAGTGACTGCATCATTCTTGATAACCATAAAGACGTAAACACTGCTCTAAATTAGTGAGTGTATTATACAAAGTCGAATATATTGGACAGTAACAGTAAACGCACTAAGGCTGGTGACGGAGAACCCTTGATATCGAATGATACTGAGACACTACGTGTCACAAGCAGAATGGACAAGAATGACCAGCGGAGTATCACAATGATCAGAATCTATCCTGTGCCATATATATGTTAATGTTTTCAACGACAGTTTTTCAAACTAACAAGAAATAGAGAAACAATAAATAATAAAAGCAAAAATGAGTTGTGAAATATTTTCAGTAGAGCAGGGAAAAGATATTCAAACTATTTTCTTCAAACATATAAAACAAAGATTACAGATAAGACAGACTGTTAGAATATGAGAGGTCAAGTAACTAATAATGGCAAAGGACGTGTTGGTTTTTAAACAAGTAATTTATCACTTTATTTACTAGAGATGAATTCGATATTATGTCTACCGGGAAGAAATCTACATTGGTGACGAGAGGGACACATTAACAAGTTTAGTGGTTACCAGGGAGGACTTAATTAAATAAAATGAAAAATTAAACAAGTCCTCCATGGTCAGACGAATTATTTCCCAGGGATTTTAAAAAATACGAAGAAGAGCTTAGTGATCCATTGTCCAGCATTTTTAATAAATCAATAGAGTTGAGTAGAGTTCCAGAATCGTGGAAGGTGACAAATGTTGCACCAATTTTTAAGAAGTGGAACATAACACTTGCGATGAACTACCATTCAATTAGCATAACTCTTAAAGTAATTCAATTACTTGAATTAGTCGTCACAAAATTTATATATTATCATAGAATAATAAGAAATTCACAATATGGTTTCAATTAATACTGCTTGTGGTTAGGAAATTTATTCTCATACTTGTCAGTCTTCTTTATATAGTTGATAGCAGAAAGGGTAACGACATTCTATAATTGGACTTTAGCAAATGTTATGGTACTGTGCCTCACGAAATACTTACTAATTGAGGCACATTATATATGTGGGAGGGAGTGGGTGTTATTCCAAGTTGGATTAAGTCTTGGTTACTTAAAAGGAAGCTAATACTTATTAGTGAGGTAAATATGAGTCAGAAACCAATGTAAGTGAAGTGCCTCAGGGCTGTGACCTGAATTATCTTTTGTTTCTCATAAGTTTAATGGGGTACCCGGCGAGGCTTCAGTTAACACAGCATTATTCCAAACAAAAATTAGTAACAGGATGAGAAACATTGATAATAAATGGGAAAATATGTTTCTATTGAGCATCCCAACTTATATTAGTACATCCCCAAATGTGGTTGGGATTGGGCCACTGAGTAACTCTTTTTCCTTTATGCCATCAATATTTAGTTGCTATACTAAGGGTAAATTACATTAGTATAATTTTTGTTATGTTTCCAATTTTTGCTAAGCTTCGTCTCCAAACAATGTTTGTCTCCAAAGATGATTGGTTACATTTTATATATATTAAAGCATTTACAACCATTTTATGTCCGATACGTATTTCACACCAGTTTCCCATACAAATTTCAATGGTTTTAGCCCCCAGATATCTCCCTCCAATTTTTGACAGACAGACAGACAGTAGACCTTATTTCTTATAGTTTAGATTTGATACGAGAAAAAAATGTTATTTCAAAATAGTTGAATATTATTTGATGTTAGCTGTGTGGAGTTGATAAGCATTTTGCAATTTTTGCAAACCATTGCCAGGAACAGTTTATTCAAATTAATGATGTGATCATTACAAGGGCGGTACTGTTTTCGTAAATTCCCCTCCAGTGACTGGCTAGACCCACAAGTCATTCCTAAATGAAACGCACATTATTGACCACGCCGCGCCCATCTGTACACCATGGATATATCATGTATGTATACCATGTATGTATTTGTCATACATACATGTGTGTATGGTTTTTGTGTTATACACGACTTCCAGTCAAAGATAGTGCCTATATATTATTACTAAGATGGAAATTCCTTTCACTCTGCGAGTGAATATATCGTCATAGCAGCATTAAATAGCAACCCCAAACACCCTGAGAAGAAATAATCAGATAGATTGCTGTACTGATCACAAGCTACAGTTCTACACAAGCTACACAATTCATCTTTATAGAAAACGTTACAATAATAATAATGCATTGTATCGGGGGACAAGAAGCCAAAGTGTATCCATACACATATTCACCCCCCTCCCCCCAAAAGGCCGAATTACTGACACCGCCCAGAATACAACCCCACAATAAGCTGACTAAGTCCTCACTGTTAGGTGAACAGAAACATTAGGGGAAAGGAAATGTCCCCAACCATTTCTGTCACTCCCCAGGATTCGAACCCGGAATTCTCTATTATGCGTCGAGAACGAGCCCGACTGTACTACTTGGACCCTTAGTGTGTTGGGTGTGGTCGCCGTATGATATAGATTAGAGACTGATGTGCTGTAACTCCTACTTAAAACACCTCTTAGATAAACATGTTTATCAGATATAATTAATAATCATTTTGATCATTGGTTAAGATAATGTTTGAAAAGCTGGGTGTGTCATTACGCTGAATGAAAGAGGTGTGTTGCAGGGGCCGCCACCTTTGTTATGGTGAGTTGAGGGTGCGGCCTCACTCACGTGATCAGTAGGTTTGAAGCAAGTCGATTTTTACATTCTTAATCCTATTTCAAATGATTCCACTAAAGTCTATGTAGATATTTAATAATATTTACACAATGAAAAGTTATAAAACGAGAAATAAGGGAAACTACAGTGTATAAAAGTGAACTATAGTGATATCATGAGTACGGGAATGAAAGCTAGTCGCACATCTGGCAGCGCGGCGAGGACTTAGACTGCAGTGTCTGCCGCAGAATTTCTCTCGGGCGTTCCCCCTCCACACATTGACACGAGACCCTCAGCAGCATGCTAGTTTATGCTAGCTCCTCTCATTGATTCACCTACATTTATGCGTGTAAGCTTTATGTCGCTTGTTAAACTTTAATAATTACACTGTTTTTGACTTACACATCTGCCACTAATAGAGTGCTTGAAACTCACAGCGTATAATAAATATATATTTTTCAATATAAATGAATTTCATTATTCAGTGTTGTTGTTTGCATTTAATTATACTGTACATAGATAGGGTTAGGTAACGAATACTGATAACATCAATTTAGAGAGTTTACAGTAAAGACTAAAAGTTTATGAAGCACCTCACAAGTCACAGCTTCGAGCGTGATTTTTAGTCATCAAAACGAGTCAAATTCATACTTACTCTGATCTTAATGTCAATATTTTACTAATACGTTGTATACCCGAAGGCCCTTTACATTACTAATGACACCTTTAATATACTCTGGTACTTAAATAAATACACACCTCGCCTAAAGCGGTACTCTGGTGTATTCCCATTCATTGTTTAGTCTTAATTTATAACCAACCCACCCGAATTTTCATTTACAAAAATACGCATTTAGTTATTTTCTTAATACTAAATAAAATGGGAATGATTAATATTATACCGCTAAGTCCTATTGTTATGTAATGGTCACTCTTACACAATAAAATATGAATGTAAATCGTCTTGAATTAGCAATTAGCTACTTATGTAGTTAATTTAATATTGTTTTAGTTTACTTTTTAACCTTAATGTGGTTTGTTATCTTCCCAGGTTATCCATGGGTTACCATTGAATTAGCTCGTGCTCTAGTCAACAACAAAATATTTTGTATTTATTTTCCTGGATGTTAAGAAAAGCAGGTGTGAAAGATGTCATTACATAATAATGGTGGAGGCTGCAGATACTGACTCCTTGTGAGGCAACTTTGATTTATACCCAACGCTTCTACTCGAATGTCAGTCTTGTCTCTGCCTGAGCCTTTCCATTGAATTTCCTCTTATGACATTACGTAGCAACTTGTTCCTTAGATTTACAACCCTATTTCCAAATCAGAATTTACCTATTTATTTCCAAATTCTAAATTTATCGAACTTGAATCCATTGTTTCGTGTAATAATACCTCTGGTTGGTCTGTACAAAGTTCAAGTTGTTCGTTATATGCCTATTGCTTAGTATTTTTATCAATTTACAAAATTTAATTATATCCTACTTTACGCTACAGCTTTCTAGAGTAAAAATGCTGTTTTCTTCCTACATATGGAGAATTTCATTTATATGGATTAACATTTTCAGCTTCCATATACTTTCCATATGATTGACATTCATTTTGTTGTGTGGTGCCTAAAACTTTACTGCATTATCAAAATGGGGGTCTCTCATGAACAATGATGCATTATATATATTTTGTTTTGGGCGTGTGGCCCATAAGGCACCACAATATATTAACGACCAAAGAGCAAGTACAATCTAGCTCTGAACATAGTTCAGAAGTAGAGTATATACAGTACTTCCACCAAGAATGAAACAGAAGAAACTAATTTGTCTTTGATTTATAGTATGTTAAATGGGATGACATTTATTGTAAGGGATGAGTTTATTTGCTCTTTGAATTCATAGCGTATATTTTTAAACCGAACTTAGAACGTCACATATGGATAAGATTATGTTTTATAACTGAATGGAACAAATGTTAGCTATAACGAACATGATCAAACAACAGAAAGCTCAATAAGTAAATAAATGAAATTATACTATGCACATAAAACTGTGCATAGTATACACTATGCACAGTTTGTGCATAGTGTATACTGTGTATAAAAAACTTTGTGCATAGTGTATAAGTGTATAAAACTGTTGTGAAAATTATTCTTTGTACTATCGTGTACTGTGTAGAATTTTCATCAGAAATGTTAGGTATATTATTTTTTTTAATAATTGCAATTATTGAAATTATCATTAATTTATCAGATGCAAATTATAAATACCACAATGAGGGAGATTTGTGTGGTAAAATCGTAATAGATGTAACATTTATATTATAATTTGTATCGTCCAACATTTGTACTGTATGTAATATATATATATATATATATATATATATATATATATATATATATATATATATATATATATATATATATATATATATTTATAAAAATTAGTATATTTTGGTAGCAATCTTTCTTGTAAACATATGTTGTTGAATATGACCGAAAGGGTAAGATTATTAATTCTAACACGAATCTTCTCAATATTTCTTACGTTTTTCTTTACTGTCGGGGGTAATTAAAAAATTATCTGTCCAAAATTCATTCTTTTTTTTTTGTCTGACGCCTGAACACGTTTCGTAATGCTTATTACATTTTCAAAGACTAGTTTACGCATAACATACATCATACTTTTACTCGTTTTCAGTTGCATATTGGCTTGGGAACCATTCAAGCTTGTTCGCATTTGTGTTTCTCTCGTTGCCTCTCAAAGTGAAGTGATTCGATGAAATATCTAAGCCCAAGCTTACCACCGAGTGCTGTTGGGTCTTTGGGGATATAGCCTCGGCTACCAATAACTTTTGTACAGTCAAGGTGGTCGAGTGGGTAAGGAGCCAGGTTCTCTATGGTGCATATTGTTTCTGGCTGAATGGGGTTTGACTCCTTCTGGGGTGTGTTTTCAGTTGCATATTGGCTCGGGGATCATTCAAACTTGTTTGCATATATATATATATATATATATATATATATATATATATATATATATATATATATATATATATATATATATATATATATATATATATATATATATGCGTTCTGGCTACTAGGTACGACATATATATATATATATATATATATGTCGTACCTAGTAGCCAGAACGCACTTCTCAGCCTACTATGCAAGGCCCGATTTGCCTAATAAGCCACGTTTTCCTGAATTAATATATTTTCTCTAATTTTTTCCTTATGAAATAATAAAGCTACCCATTTCATTATGTATGAGGTCAATTTTTTTTTATTTGAGTTAAAATTAACGTAGATATATGATCGAACCTAACCAACCCTACCTAACCTAACCTAACCTATCTTTATAGGTTAGGTTAGGTTAGGTAGCCGAAAAAGTTAGGTTACGTTAGGTTAGGTAGGTTAGGTAGTCGAATAAACATTAATTCAGGAAAACTTGGCTTATTAGGCAAATCGGGCCTTGCATAGTAGGCTGAGAAGTGCGTTCTGGCTACTAGGTACGACATATATATATATATATATATATATATATATATATATATATATATATATATATATATATATATATATATATATATATATATATATATATATATATATATATATATATATATATATATATATGTCGTACCTAGTAGCCAGAACGCACTTCTCAGCCTACTATGTACGGCCCGATTTGCCTAATAAGCCAAGTTTTCATGAATTAATTGCTTTTCGACTACCTAACCTACCTAACCTAACTTTTTCGGCTACCCAACCTAACCTTACCTATAAAGATAGGTTAGGTTAGGTTAGGTAGGGTTGGTTAGGTTCGGTCATATATCTACGTAAATTTTAACTCCGATAAAAAATTGACCTCAAACATAATGAAATGGATAACTTTATCATTTCATAAGAAAAAAATTAGAGAAAATATATTAATTCATGAAAACTTGGCTTATTAGGCAAATCGGGCCTTGCATAGTAGGCTGAGAAGTGCGTTCTGGCTACTAGGTACGACATATATATATATATATATATATATATATATATATATATATATATATATATATATATATATATATATATATATATATATATATATATATATACATACATATATATTTATATATATATATATATAAATATATATATGTGTGTGTGTGTGTATCTAACTTTATTTTAAAATTTCATTACACAAAAAGGGTTACAATATTGGTTACATGAAAGGTACAAGACTACTTGTCACAAGTTGTATAGCTCCTCCAGCTCCTCAGATGGCGGGCAGGAACCATGGATGCAGTGAGCATTTCTTCTCTGGATCGCCACACTAAGGCGATGAAAGAGAAAACTGGCGGCTCTAGGGTCTCTAGTTGTTTCAATTAGCCTGTACCCCAGCTCCTTCAAAAAACTTGCAGCACTTTTACCCCAGGCACCAAGTGTCTCTGAGGCAATGGGGACAAAATTGTAGTGGTGATCAAGGTCTCCGTATTTACGTGACTTTGCTGCTTCTCGGTGATTGGCAGCACTTCCTGCCTGTGCAACACTGAAGTTAACATAAGTGTTGACTAAGGTTGAAACGCAAGTGTAGTCCCACACCAACTGTCTACCATTCTTCCAGTGGTACATCGTGATTTCGTCTGGGCGACCGACAGGCTTATCAGAGTTGCGGGCCATTAGGTAACGGAGCTCTCTCTCTGCTGGACAACCGGCCGGGGTAAGGCTTCTCTTGATAATGTCGTTAACCTCGCCGTGTCTTGCATGACATCCTCCTGTCCTTTGGCAGAGAAGGTCATGCCGTCCATACCTGTCGGACACTGCCTCGCCGCAAATACACCTGTATTCGGTGTGGATTGGGGCAGCGAGGCGGAGAGTAACAGCAATTCGGAGGGCCTGCGGTGTGAGAAAAGTGCCAGTTGTTGATATTGGGGTTGCTAATAGGAAGTCCCCGGCGTGGAGAGCTACTACAGCTCTAAGTCTGGCAATATCACGTGATGATGTCGCACGAAGCTGCTGCTGCATTGCTTATGGGCTTCAGAAAGCAGTAGTTGGGGTGCTGGTCCTACGAGAGAGGACCAGCACCCCATATATATATATATATATATATATATATATATTAGTATATTTTGGTAGCAGTCTTTCCTGTAGACATATATTATTAAATATGACCGAAAAAGTAAGATTAATAATTCTAACACGAATTTTCTCAATCTTTCGTACATTACGCTTCACTGTTGGAGGTAAATCAAAAATCACTTCTCCAAAATTCATTTTTATTTCTAGTCTGACGCGACACGGGCGCGTTTCGTAAAACTTATTACATTTTCAAAGACTTCACAAATACACAACTGATTAGAACTTGCGTTTCCCTGATTTTATATCTACATTTGAGTGAGGTGGGAAGGGTGATGTGGCATTACATTTGAGTGAGGTGGGAAGGGTGATGTGGCATTAACACAAGACAGAACACTAGGGGATATTAATAGGGTATTAAAAGTATCAACACAAGACAGTACAGAAACAATGGGTATTGAATAGAAGTGTTTGTAGAAAGCCTATTGGTCCATATTTCTTGATGCTTCTATATTGGAGCGGAGTCTTGAGGTGGGTAGAATATAGTTGTGCAATAATTGGCTGTTGATTGCTGGTGTTGACTTCTTGATGTGTAGTGCCTCGCAAACGTCAAGCCGCCTGCTATCGCTGTATCTATCGATGATTTCTGTGTTGTTTAAAAGGATTTCTCTGGCGATGGTTTGGTTATGGGAAGAGATTATATGTTCCTTAATGGAGCCCTGTTGTTTATGCATCGTTAAACGCCTAGAAAGAGATGTTGTTGTCTTGCCTATATACTGGGTTTTTTGGAGCTTACAGTCCCCAAGTGGGCATTTGAAGGCATAGACGACGTTAGTCTCTTTTAAAGCGTTCTGTTTTGTGTCTGGAGAGTTTCTCATGAGTAGGCTGGCCGTTTTTCTGGTTTTATAGTAAATCGTCAGTTGTATCCTCTGATTTTTGTCTGTAGGGATAACGTTTCTATTAACAATATCTTTCAGGACCCTTTCCTCTGTTTTATAAAACAGAGGAAAGGGTCCTGAAAGATATTGTTAATAGAAACGTTATCCCTACAGACAAAAATCAGAGGATACAACTGACGATTTACTATAAAACCAGAAAAACGGCCAGCCTACTCATGAGAAACTCTCCAGACACAAAACAGAACGCTTTAAAAGAGACTAACGTCGTCTATGCCTTCAAATGCCCACTTGGGGACTGTAAGCTCCAAAAAACCCAGTATATAGGCAAGACAACAACATCTCTTTCTAGGCGTTTAACGATGCATAAACAACAGGGCTCCATTAAGGAACATATAATCTCTTCCCATAACCAAACCATCGCCAGAGAAATCCTAGTAAACAACACAGAAATCATCGATAGATACAGCGATAGCAGGCGGCTTGACGTTTGCGAGGCACTACACATCAAGAAGTCAACACCAGCAATCAACAGCCAATTATTGCACAACTATATTCTACCCACCTCAAGACTCCGCTCCAATATAGAAGCATCAAGAAATATGGACCAATAGGCTTTCTACAAACACTTCTATTCAATACCCATTGTTTCTGTTCTGTCTTGTGTTGATACTTTTAATACCCTATTAATATCCCCTAGTGTTCTGTCTTGTGTTAATGCCACATCACCCTTCCCACCTCACTCAAATGTAATGCCACATCACCCTTCCCACCTCACTCAAATGTAGATATAAAATCAGGGAAACGCAAGTTCTAATCAGTTGTGTATTTGTGAAGTGTTTGAAAATGTAATAAGTTTTACGAAACGCGCCCGTGTCGCGTCAGACTAGAAATAAAAATGAATTTTGGAGAAGTGATTTTTGATTTACCTCCAACAGTGAAGCGTAATGTACGAAAGATTGAGAAAATTCGTGTTAGAATTATTAATCTTACTTTTTCGGTCATATTTAATAATATATATATATATATATATATATATATATATATATATATATATATATATATATATATATATATATATATATATATATATATATATTTATATATATATATATATATATATATATATATATATATATATATATATTTATATATATATATATTTATATATATATATATATATATATATATATATATATATATATATATATATATATATATATATATATATATATATATATATATATATATATATGTAATATGTATATACGTGTAGTATCCAAATAGCTTCCTTGGCACTGAGAAGGTTTAAGGAGGCTCTCTATTTAGAGCGGGAGGTTGTGTGGATATTATACTTTAATATATTTTGTTACATATACAATTTTGTACAGCAGCAAATAATATTTAGTTTATTGACCTGCTCGATTTTTTTTTTAGTTTTTATCTTCGTGGTCTTTTAATTATTTTTAAATTGAACTTTTATTGGTGATTTTTTGTTAATTTTACTATGTAATATATTCTTCGAAACATTTCTTGTAAATAAATTCAAGATGTATTTTCATTGAGAGTTTAGTTGATTTTTGTTTTACCCAAAAGTTGTCCTGTTGGTTTTTATGTAAAGATCTTCTGGCGTTACAATTCCTCGCGGACAGTAGGTTTACACCCGACACCTATCCGAGTAGTGGTGTCTCGGGTTGAGAGTAGACTCTACTCGCTAGCGGTACATGTAGCAAGATTCCACTGAAGTGAAGACGGCAACACTGTGTTATTGATATTCCCGGACGCTGGAGGCGCTCTGGCTGTTGCCAACATGGACGCTTGTCTCCATTACTGAGTGAATTTCCGACTTTAGCAACTTAAAGGTCCATTTTGTTACTGTGGATGAATGGAAAGGGTGGGGGAAGATAATGCTGAAAGATCAGATGGGAATTTGAGCAGCATGCGCCAAAATGGTAGGATTTGGATGGTAAAGCGTAAGTTTAGCAGATGGGGAAGTAGGAAAAGCAGCACGAGCAGCAGTAAGAGAAGGAAAATTTGAAGGATGGGCAGCGGCAGGAACATGAAAAGCAGCAACAAGCATATCAGCAGAGCAAAAGGATTATGAAAACAATATTAGTAGTAATAGGAAACGTATGTTGAATAGTAGCACAAGGAGGGAAGGGGATTGTACGATGGACGGATTGAAGGATGCTGCACGACTGGCAGGGGTAGACGAAGGGAATGATATGGGAGGTGGAGGAGGGAATAATACACGGGTAGATGTAATGATATGGGGGGATCTCGGTGGAATAATAAGGGACCTGATGAAATGATAAAAGGGGTTTGGAAGCATTGATGAGGGATCCGAGAGAATGGGAGGGGCGATGGGAGGACATTGGTGAATGATGCGAAGAAGGAAGAGGCGGGAGTGGTGAATGTGTGTGTGTGATAGAAAAATGGAGGAGTAACAAACGAAGAAACCAGTAAATTAGAGAGAAAGATAAGTATAACAAGAGAAGTGAATTGGAGGGAAGAATGAGAATAGGAACAGGGAGATGGAATCTCGACGACAAAATATATGAGAAAGTGGTGACGAAGAGAAGAGATATTAAAAATGCGGGGAGAGGAGTTGAGGTGGAAAATAAGAGGAGGATCGGAGGATCTTGAAAATGGAGTTTATGTTTGTTCCAATTGTAAAGTGAAATTAGAGATGAAGGAAAAGAGCTGGAAGAAAATAAGATGAAGAAGATAAAAAGAAGGTTAAAGAACAATATTTAGTAAATTGGAGAGGTCAGAGAGAGAAAGTGTGTCTCATACTTGTATAGCTATAAAGCTCCAGGCATCTTATGCATTGGCTCTAAAATCATTAATTGATAAAGATTAAACCACTCAAGAGGTGGCCTGGGCATGACTAGCGTGTAAGTAAAATCATTGATTATTGGTCCTACAACTCTCTCATAGAGTTTACCAGCTGTTGCTCAGGTTGGGGATATTTGTTTCCTGAAGATACTTATAATGAGTACCAATATCCTAGCTTTATTCTGTAAATTACTATATTCCATTGTCTAGTGAACGCCTTGTCTGTTCGTATATAGAGTTCTCAATTTTAAAGAGCGTAAAAGATTGTTAAAAACAGTGTTAAATAAATTGGTTTAAATAATCCTGATTATGCAGTTTTATGTTACATATATGGCACCGCGTTAATGATAAAGCTAAATGGGATACTATAACAACTTGAAAATTTTGTAACAATGAGAAAAGGTGTCATTTAGTAATTGTTAAAATCTTTAACTATTCTATGTTTATTCAGCATATATTAGATGAACCTTTGCATCCACATCTCAGTTCTCAACTTCACGGTTATTGATGATTAAAAAATACTCATTTACCATACTTATCTGATAATCATTTGCAGAATAAAAAAAACACTAAAATATGTTCTAACAATTAAAATTGTGCTATATAATAAAAATTTCCAATAATATAAACTAAACGAAAGTATAAAAATTCAGTTTTATCATATACTTGATAGAACATCTCAGAAAACATCTTAATAGAAATATTTTTTTTTCAAAATTTCAGCAAATGTTATTGAATTCCAGTTGAAACGAAAAAATAACTCCAGTACACTGTTTTTACCTTTATATATGTAAAATCTAATCAGAACTGTCAAATATTACTGTTGTCTAATTGTTCCAATTTATTCATATTAATGAATAAAAACTGATTTTTTTTTTAGGGCCAGAGTAATAATACCATGGACAAGAGAGAGAGATTCCAGGATGCACACACTCACAACCCCCTCCCCGCTCAGCTCGTTGTCGCCGTCTGGGGGCTTAGTGGGCGGCTGCCGGAGTGTGATGCTCCTTGGGACAGTCCTCTGTCCTTTTCTAGCCTTGTGCTCCTGCTGCCGTCCTCTCCAATTCTGCTGGGCATCTTTTCCTTTTCCTTCTGTTTCGTTTTTCTCCCCCCTCTTCTCCTATCTGCTTGCCGTTTCCTGCCGACCTTTTGCTCGTTCTGGTTCTTCCCTTGGACTTCTTCTACTTTGATGCCCGGGTGCTTGAGGAGGCATACTCTTGCACCCGTAGAACTGCAGTACCCGACGTCGAGAGCGAGGGGAACCTTTTATTGTCAATCCCCACTTCGTCACTGAACCCGATCTCGACGGACTGTCGGTTTCTTAAGGTGGCGTTTGTGGGGCGTATACTCACGACGCACCCCTAGGAGGCCCCGACAAGATCGGCGATAGCTTCTTGTTGGGTGTCCTGCCTCTAATTGTGGCTCCATGGTGGGTGTGGGGGCACATTCGTGAGTGAATTCGTAATTTCGTCAAGATGATAACCCCTGTTTCGGCTGCTTCTGGCTTACCTTTTCAGGCTCGTGGGGTGGGCGACCAAGCCCCCGAGTCGGTCCGTATTGGAAGACCGGGCTCTGTAGCCTCCGCTGCATTGGGCCCCGACCTTGCTCCTCCTTTGGCCTCTCTGACTCCTTCCCCTGGCTCCCCTCCCTCCTCTGTGGTTGGGTCGAGCCCCAAGCCCCCAGTGGTGACTACCTCGTCCCCTGGCGCGGCTCCTTCTCTAGTTGTTACTACTGCGCCTTTTAACCCCTCTCTCTCTGGGGGTTCTCACCGCCGTTCTCGTCACGGCCGCCCTCGCTCGATTCCTTCCAGTTCTGCTACCTATCAAGCCTTGTTTGGTCCCGCTTCGTGGGCCAAATATTTTGATCTCCTCCCTCTTGATTCTGCGCCTCCTGACGATTTCTCCCTTCATCGACATCTCATTGATTCCGTGGATGCCTCCATTACTTTTAACCCCACTCGTCTCGGTACGCGTGTCGTTGCTGCTCCTTCTCAGGATGCTGCTTCCCGCTTGGCTGCCTTATCCTGCCTTGGCGAGACCCCCGTTCGGGTCTCGAAGAACGTCCAGTTGAATGCCAGTGTTGGCACTATTTTGCTCCCGCCCCATGTTGCGACCGGTGTTCGGGACCTACGCGACTGCCACGACGATATTCGACATATCCTCGCTGCCCAGGGCCATTCTATTCTCCAGGTGGACACGTTTACTCGTCCCCCTCGTGGTAGTCGCCGTCAACCCCTCCGGGTTGTGAAGATTACCTTTGATGGTAGGACCCTTCCACCCTCTGTCATTCTTGCTGGTGCCAGGTGCTCTGTCCAGGAGTACATTCCTTCTCCTCGGCTCTGCAACAAGTGCTGGAGGTTTGGGCATGGTGCCCTCCGCTGCTCCGGGACTGTCTCTCTCTGTCCTTTGTGTGGTGGCGAAGGTCACTCTAAGTCGGAGTGCGCTTCTCCCCAGGCTCGTTGCCTCAACTGCGGTGAGGCCCATCCTACCTTCTCCCGTGCGTGTGTCCATTACAAGCTTGAGGCAGCCGTCCTCAACTTGAAGCACCGGGAGCGTTTATCTTTTCCTGAGGCGAGGCGCCAGGTTCGCCGGCTCCCGCCTTATGCTAATATCTCTTATGCTCGCGTGTTGCGCTCTTCCTCTCCTCGTCCTTCCCGCCTTCCTCAGACTCACAACCGTTTCCAGGCCTTGGACCCTGATGCGCCCACTGCCCCCTCCTCTGTCCCTTTGGGTTCTCTCCCGAAGGATCCTCCTCCTGGTCCTCTGTCTGGGGTTCCCCTTCCTTCTACCCGGTCTGTCGTGTCTTCTGTGTCTCCTTCCTCGTCCCCCTCCGATCCTCCTTCCCATCCTCTTCCTCCATCTATCGGCTCTCCCCGCCGCCTGTCGGTGCGGGCGGATGTCCATCGCTCTCCTAACGGCCGTCGTGTGTGCTCTCGTTCGGCTTCTCCTGTTGAGACACTGGAATCCGTTGCCCGGTACGTAGTTGCTGGGACACCGGTCTCTTTAAGTCAGAAGCGTAAGCCTGGCTCCTCTCCTTCCTCTTCCCCGGCGGGTAAGAAGGCTTCGCTTTCTTCCTCAGCTCCTCCTTCTGGCTCTGTTGCTCCTTCCACTCCCGTTTCAGTGCTTGCGCCCCCTGTTCCTGCTATGGAGGTTTCTTTGGCCCCTGCTTCCCTTTCGGTTGCTGCTCTTGCTGGGGTGCGCTCCTCTCTTTCTACTCCCCCTCTTCCTGCTGCTGTCCTTGACTGCTCCTCTCCGTTGTCTCCTCCTCCTCCTCCTCCTCCTCCTCCGGACCCTGCCCGCCCACCTCTGATCTGTTCTCCCGTTTCCTTCCCTCCGTCTTTGCTCAGTTTACCCATGCCCCCTAACCCTGACTTTGCTGACCCTGATATTCTTTAACGTGCTCTGTTGGTCTTTCGCCTTTGTTTCTTCCTTGTTCTCTGTTTTTGTCCTTTCTCTTCTCGTCGTTGTCCATTCTTCAATGGAACGTTCGAGGTTATTACGCCAATTTCCTCGAACTCCAACTTCTGGTTTCGCGGTTTTCGCCCCTTTGTGTCTGTCTCCAGGAGCCGATGCTTGGTGCTCGTCCTGGTCGTTTTCGTGGCTATTCCTTCCTCTCCCCCCCCCCAGCCATTGCTGGGGCTTCTAATTCTTCTGCTCTCTTGATTCGGGCTGATGTTCCCTTTGTTCCTTTACTTTTCCCTTCGCCTCTCCATTGTTCTGCTGCTCGTATCTTTGTGGGGAAATGGTACACAGTTTGTTCCATTTATCTCCCCCCGAGTGTCCCGCTCTCTCTTCCTGATTTGAAACACCTCCTAGACTCCTTGCCGGAGCCTGTGCTCCTGCTGGGTGACTTCAATTGTCGTCATTCTCTTTGGGGTGACGTTCTGACGAATACCCGGGGTCGCCTCCTTGAGCCGTTTCTCCTCTCTTCTTCCCTGTCTCTTCTGAATTCTGGTGAGCCCACTCATTTGGACTCTCGAACTCGCACCCTTTCTTGTCTTGATCTTTCTCTCTGCTCTTCTTCTCTTTACTTAGATTTCACATGGCAGGTTCTTGATGACCTCCATGGAAGTGATCATTTCCCCATCCTTGTTTCCTTTTTCTCTTTTCGCCCTTCCCTCTCTTTCCCTAGGTGGCAGTTTGCTAAGGCGGACTGGACCCTGTTTTCCCTCAGTGCTACTCTCTCTGACCTCTCCCTTCTGCCCCTCTCTCGCGCTCTCCTCCTTTTTCATGACACTGTCTTCGACGCTGCCCTCCGCTCTATTCCTCGCTCTTCCTCTCGGGGTCCACGGAAGTGCGTTCCCTGGTGGAATGCGGACTGTGCTCGGGCTGTCCGCTGTAAGCGTGCAGCCTGGAAGAAGCACCGCCGTAGGCAGACGACCGATTCTTTTCTTTTCTTTCGGAAAGCGAGTGCGGTGGCCCGTAGGGCCATCCGTACGGCTAAACGTGAATGTTGGGCATCTTATGTCTCGACAATTACGTCCGAAACCCCTCTGGCCCAGATCTGGAAGCGTATCCGCAAGATAGCGGGTAAGTTCGTTCCCGATGTTTCACCGGTCCTTCACCTCCATGATACTCTTGTGGCGGACCCGTTGCAGGTCGCTTCCGAACTGGGTTCCCACTTTTCTTCTGTTAGCTCTGGTCTTCATCTTCCCCAATCTTTCCTTCTTCGTAAACCTGTCCTTGAGTCTCGTCCTTTAGATTTCTGCACTCATCTTCAGCTTCCCTATAATGATCCCTTCTCTCTCTCTGAACTTCGTTCTGCCCTGGCCCTCTGCGGTTCTACGGCGGCGGGCTCCGATGGTATTCATTATGAGATGCTTCGCCATCTCCCTCCGAGCACGTCTCAGTATTTACTGAGTCTGTATAATCGGATCTGGGAGTCGTCGTCAGTCCCTGAGGACTGGCTCGATGCCGTTGTCCTCCCTGTTCGCAAACCAGGGTCTCTGGGTACTTCCCCTAAGGACTTTCGCCCTATTGCTCTCACAAGTTGTGTCTGCAAACTCTTTGAACGTATGGTTAACGTTCGTCTGATGTGGTTCCTGGAACACCATCACCTCCTCTCCCCTTCTCAATTTGGTTTCCGCAAGTGCCGCAGCACGACAGATGTCCTGGTGAACTTGGAGGTCTATATACGTACTGCTTTTGCTGCGAAGACCTCCGTTGTTGCCGTCCTTTTTGACCTAGAAAAGGCTTACGACACCACTTGGCGTTATCATATCCTATCTCAACTTCATTCTTTTGGCCTTCGTGGTCATCTCCCTCTCTTTCTCCGCAGCTTCCTCTCTCGTCGTTCCTTTCGGGTGCGCCTTGGTACCGCTATCTCTCCCCCTTTTCAGCAATACGAAGGTGTGCCCCAGGGTAGTGTTCTGAGCACTACTCTTTTTCTGGTTGCCCTCAATGGTCTTCTTTCCTCTCTTCCTTCTGGTGTCTTCTCCGCTCTCTATGTCGATGATCTTACCCTTTGTTGTCAGGGTGATGATTCGCCTCTCCTTCAACGCCGGCTTCAACTTGCGATTGATGCCGTGTCGTCTTGGGCCACAGGTCATGGCTTCAAGTTCTCTACTTCTAAGACTTGTGCCATGACTTTTACGCGGAAACGGGTTGTTCTTCGTCCCTCTTTGTCACTTTATGGTCATCCCCTTGAATACAAAGATTCCGCGAAGCTTTTGGGGTTATTCCTTGACACTCGTTTGTCTTGGTCTCCCCATATCTCTTACCTCCGTGTTGAGTGCTCTAAGTCCCTTACCCTCCTTCGGGTCTTGTCCCATACTTCTTGGGGGGCAGATAGGCGCACTCTCCTTACTTTACATTCCTCTCTCGTCCTGTCTAAGCTCGATTATGGTTGCCCTGCTTACTCGTCTGCTTCTCCTTCTACTCTTCGCCGTCTTGATGCTTTGCACCATACTGGGTTGCGCCTCAGTTCTGGTGCCTTTCGTTCGACTCCCGTCCTTAGCTTGTATGTTGACACTGGCTTCCTGTCTCTCCAGGACCGCCGTGATCGCTACTGTCTTCGCTATCTTGCGCGGTCCTTGCAACATCCTTCCTCTCGTCTCTGTCGTGCTTTAACTTTTACCCCTCCTGCGGTTCCTGTTCCTCTTCACCACCTCCCTCTTTCTGTCCGGTTATCTCGCCTGCAGGATTCTCTTTCCGTTCGTATTTCTGATGTTTCTCCTCGTGTTGTTCCTTCTTTGCCCCCGTGGAGGGTCCCTCTCCCGCGGTTTTGTACATCCTTGACTCGTATCACTAAAGCTTTTACCCCTCCTACAGTTCTAAAACGCCTTTTCCTCGAGCACTTTTCTTCTCACTCCCGCTCCGTTTCTGTCTTCACCGATGGGTCTAAGTCAGCGGACGGTGTTGGCTACTCTGTTGTTTTTCCTGATCGCACTTATATGTGTCGCTTGCCTCCGGAGACTAGCATCTTTACAGCGGAACTTTATGCTATTCTCTATGCTCTTCGTCTCCTGCTTTCTCGTTGTCAGTCTTCCTTTGTGGTTGTTGTTGACTCTCGTAGTGCCCTCATGGCTCTCGGGTGCTTTAATCCAGTTCATCCGGTAGTTGTCGAGATCCAGCTTTGGCTGTTTCTCGTTCACAGTAAATTTAAGTCGGTTGAGTTTTGTTGGGTTCCCAGCCATATTGGCGTGTCTTTAAATGAGCGTGCGGATGCTGCCGCTAAGGAAGCTGTCCGCTCTTGTCCCATCTCTCGTAAAGGCATTCCGTATTCCGACTTTTACCCGGTTATCCATTCCTCAGTCCTTACCCGTTGGCAGGCTTCTTGGTTGTCTGTTACTGGTAACAAGCTACGTACTCTTAAATGTTGTGTTTCCTCGTGGCCGTCCTCCTTCCACCGTAACCAGCGGTGGGAAACAGCTCTAGCGAGGTTGCGTATTGGCCATACTCGCTTAACCCATGGTCACTTGATGGAGCGCCGCCCTGCTCCTTATTGTCCTAGTTGCATTGTCCCTCTTACGGTCGTGCATGTCCTTCTTGAATGTCCTGACTTCCAGGACGAGCGTGTGTCTTGCTTTCCGACCGCCCCTCGCGGTCACCTGTCCCTCGATAGAATTCTTGGTGACTCGGATACTTTTGATATCGTTCGCCTTATGCGTTTTTGTTCTCGTATTGGCATCCTTGGTGATATTTAGCGCCCTCTGATTATTTTGCGTATTTGATGGTGCTACATAGCCTTCCCGGTTTGGTGCCTTCTTTTGATAATTACTTACTTACACACTCACAAACTCATAGACGCACATACGCACAGACCTGAAGAGACAGTGAAGCAATAACTTACAGACTTTAAGGTTCAAAATCCAAATTCAAATATATTTTTCATTAAAATCTCGAAATCAACCAAAAACATGCACAAATATCTGGTTTGGTGCACACATATATAAATTGGGCCAAACCTGCTTTAAGTCGCTAGGGGCCGTTAGATCAGTTAAAGATAAGTTAGACGAGGTTAGGTTAGGTTGGGGATGTCGTAATGTACAAAATTGATCAAGTTCTTTGCTGCTATAGATATCTGTACAGAAAAAGTAGTCTAAGGTTGCATTATTTTAGCATATGAACATAGACTAACAAGATAACTTCTTATTTCAGTGGAGCTGAGTTCAGTAGCCGGATCAGGAGACGGCATGCCAGGTATGTTTTCACACTTTACCATTAGTTATTTTGTACTCTGAAATGAAGAAACTTTGTTTTAATTACTGCCGAATACCTTGTTATATATTTTAATACCTTGTTATATATTTTAAGTTTATTATGCTATTATAACGGAATTCACTCTAACGGTATTCGTATTAGTGTCTTTACGAGAATGTACCTAACTTAATAACAACTGTATCCACATGAATTAAATTGTAATATCAACTATATATATGAACTTTATTGTACATACATACATACACACCTTATCAAATCATATTATGGGCTTTCTTATCAAATCTTTGATATTGTTATCAAGTATTATGTGCTTTCTTCGTACATTAAGGTCTAATCCCCCTCTAAAGGAAAATACTGATCATTCTTAGGATGCAACTCACAATAGTTTTCTACCTTGAGGGGTTCCTATTTGCTGCTGGGTGAATGAAGGCATCGGGTGAAAGGAAACGTTGCACAAATGCTTCTGTCCTGTAGCCAGATCTTAACCCGAGCTCTATCTGCTGTTTCAGTCATGAACAGCGGCAACATTTGAATAATATTATGAGAATGATCTGGAACTTTACCCTGGCGCCAGAGGTTTTCTTTTTGTTTCTCATGGAAAATGAGTCATCAGCCACTAATTTAGAGAGCAATGGATGTGTCCACAGAAGTGGTTCACATGCGCCCCACACTCACGTCAGACATCTACAACATATCACCACTATTATAATGAACACATCCAGCAAATGTCTATGCATTTATGGTGTGAGGGATCTTAAGACTGTAGACTACCCGCCAATGTTAAGTGCCAAGTCGGGTATCACCCGAAACACAAAGAGTTGCATTTCAGTTATACTCGGTATTTTCTTAGTTCACGCTCCAAAATGTCTCTCCTCGCAATGGATAAAGAATAGATAGATAAACGTGTATGCCTCTTTCTTCCATATCCTAAGCATATGCGTTTTAGCATTGGTGATTTGCAACAAACTGGCATTCATCGTGATCCTCAAAGGGTGCTGAGAAGTTCTTAAAAGAAGTTTTGTTTAGTGTGATATTTATTTGCTAATGACATAGTTATATATTTTATGTTTGAACTATTTATATATATGTTCACAAAAACATTACAGAATTAATATGCTATTATGGACTTGGATGTACACGGTTATCTATACAAAACTTATCAGCGACAGATTTTAAGAAAAACGAGAAACAGAACTACTAGTGGAGGCAATTCAATTACAGTTGTTACTCCGAGTCTAGACAGCGAGACATACGTCCAGACTGACTGACTCTTCCTCTTCTGCTACACGATTCCAATGGCTCCGCTCTTTCTGCGTCTGTAACTGTGCTTGTGTCTGCACCCTTGCCTTCGTCTGTGTCTGAATCTGTCTTCCTCTATGTCTGAGCTTGTTTCTGTGCCTGAATTTAATTTCAATAACACGTTATGATACACTGTAATTGTGTTTGTGTACATGAATTAATAAGGGACTATGGCCAGAATTTGATCCTTTACCTAGCGGAAATGGTTTCATCAAGTCAGTCTTATATTGACACTCAGATGAACACATCCACGCCTATTAAATGCGATTGAATACTCATATATATACATACAAACACGTCTGTATATATATGAGGATTTACAGAGTAACTAACTCATGTTGTTTTATAACCCTCAGCACCCAAACTTGATAGTTTTATATTCTGGTGATCGACATTAGACAAGATAGAGAAGTGTAGGTTCATTTAGTTGTTTGAACTGTTAGGAAGCTTATGATACATTAACCCATGGAAGACTAGCATAATAATAACAATAATAATAATAATAATAATAATAATAATAATAATAATAATAATAATAATAATATAAACATAATAATAATATGCAGGCGCTGCAAGGAACATCCTCAAGTGTATAAAGTAGTACACCGGCATTATAAAAAAGAAGAGGGACGGAGAGGTAGAACAGAAGAGGTGGGATAAAAGCTATATATAGTATGAATGGTGGGAAACAGAGGTGGAGGAGATGGGATAAGTGAAATAATGAAGAGCTAAAGAGTAAACATATGGAGTGAGGATCGTTATGATGGAGGCATGGTCGACAACCAAATAAAATTGAGGTTAAAACTAGAATTGAGTAAAGAAAGGTAGATAGTGGAAAAGGTAGAGGATGAATAGAAGAACGAAGATAATTATTATGAAAAGGTGGGTGGAGGGGCTTGCTGGATGCTGAATGACTAGTCATTGAAGACCACATTTGAAAGCGCACTTTCAAAACACTTAAACGAAGATAATTAAAGGTGTAGGAAAATTAAGAATAGGACGTGGATGGGCGCCAGAGCAGAGGAAACGCGAGGGAGGCATAGATGAGAGATGCAGGAGGAGAGAGTAAGGGCCTGGATGAGAGATGCAGCAGGAGAGAGTAAGGGCCTGGATGAGAGATGCAGCAGGAGAGAGTAAGGGCACGGATGAGATATGCAGCAGGAGAGAGTAAGGGCACGGATGAGATATGCAGCAGGATAGAGTAAGGGCACGGATGAGAGATGCAGGAGGAGAGAGTAAGGGCACGGATGAGAGATGCAGCAGGAGAGAGTAAGGGAACGGATGAGATATGCAGCAGGAGAGAGTAAGGGAACGGATGAGATATGCAGCAGGAGAGAGTAAGGGCACGGATGAGATATGCAGGAGAGAGTAAGGGCACGGATGAGATATGCAGGAGAGAGTAAGGGCACGGATGAGAGATGCAGCAGGAGAGAGTAAGGGCACGGATGAGAGATGCAGGAGGAGAGAGTAAGGGCACGGATGAGATATGCAGCAGGATAGAGTAAGGGCACGGATGAGAGATGCAGGAGGAGAGAGTAAGGGCACGGATGAGAGATGCAGGAGGAGAGAGTAAGGGCACGGATGAGAGATGCAGCAGGAGAGAGTAAGGGCACGGATGAGAGATGCAGGAGGAGAGAGTAAGGGCACGGATGAGATATGCAGCAGGAGAGAGTAAGGGGGAACGCCGGGGAAGTCACGGTAGGGAAGAAGGCAGATCGATTGCATTTTGTGGTTGTCGTTTCGCGCTGACATACGATGAGAGGGTAGATAAGGGGAGTTGTTGATAGGGGTGAAGGTAAGATTAACCTGAGGGGATGGCGGAAACAGAAAGAGGCAGTGTGGAGAGTGAAAGATTGATAAAGTGTATGAAAAAAAGACGTAATCAACAATATATTGAGAAAGGCGACAATGGGAGAAGAGTTTCGAAATAGAAGATTAAGGGTAACGGAGTGGAGAGGAATGAGTGGAAAGTGAGATGGATAAGAGAGAGAGAGAGAGAGATAGAGAGAGAGAGAGAGAGAGAGAGAGAGAGAGAGAGAGAGAGAGAGAGAGAGAGAGAGAGAGAGAGAGAGAGAGAGAGAGAGAGAGAGAGAGAGAGAGAGAGAGAGAGGAAAGAATCAATACGAGTGGGTCATGCGAGGGGGATGGGAAAATATTGGCGAGACAGATGTTTAGATAGGTGGATGGGGAAGAAGAAGAAGAAGAGTGATCACAAACCTAAGTGGAGCAATATTCATATAATTCGTTACATTGGGGACAAGAAGCCTGTGCATGTCTGTACGTTATACATGAATCGAGGACACCCCCTCGGTCGAACTACTGACTTTCCCCAGAATGCAATAATACAAGAATTACCAAACTCTCTGATACCGTTTTCCTGCTAGGCGAATTAAGGCATTAGATAACAGGAAACGTGTCCAACCATTTCTGTCCATCCCGAAAATCAAGCCCTAACTTCCAGATTGTGAATCGAAGACTAATCATTGATTTGCCTCTTTAATTGAAAATGTGGTTAATGCATATGCATGTACACGTGGGCATTGTATATGAATGTGTATGTATTATATGTTTGTGTACGAAGCTATTGAATATGAGTATGTGTACGAAGATATTTTATGTGCATGTATATGTATGTGTACGAAAATAGTGTATATGTGTATGTTGATATTATATATATGTATATGTTGATATTATATATATGTGTATGTTGATATTATATATATATGTGTATGTTGATGTTATATATATGTGTATGTTGATATTATATATATATGTGTATGTTGATATTATATATGTATATGGAGACATTATATGTATGTATATGTGGATATTTTTTATGCATATGTACGTGGATATTTGTATGTATATATATTTGAATATTCTATATGTGTGTATACACTAAAATTAAGCTCCCTTATCCTATCCTTATATCCAAATTCACTTTCTTCGCTCCTTTGGAAAACTTTAACTAGATTTTCTTAAGTTGTCTTAAGAGAGAAGAACTTCAGGCTAATGCAGCACATTAGAGTTTCCCATCGAGTGTAGCTAGAAGGTATATATATTATATACTGTTATGGAGGTTTGAAATCAAAGTCTGAATAAAGGCCTTGAATGTTTCAAATCGAATCATGTCAGTTAGTAAATATTTAAATACTCCCACCCAAGAATTGTTTGGCATCTGCACTGGTACCAATATACTGTAAATCATTGCGAAAATTTTTAATTTGAATAATCAATATATACTGTATCTCTGTCCTGGATGGATAGTTATAAGGTCACTGCGCCAAAACAGGAGCACATATATAAATAATTCACTTGAATTTTGTGCCCCTTCAATGGTTATCCATAGATATCGTTGAAAACCTATCAAGGAGTCCCTTGCCTGAACTCTCGAATGAGTGTTGTCAACGTAAACAATCGGTTCAGTTGTATTACAAAATTAATCACTCTCTCTCTCTCTCTACAGGAATTTTCAATACTTCTACTGAAAAAATTATATCTTGCTCTTGATTCTTACAGGACAGACTGTTGCTCTTTCGACCTTAGAATTCAAAGTTATGCCCTGACACTGCAATGAAACAGTTTATAATTATCTTGTACATATAATTAACAGTTGTTTAAAACGAATTCCTGTGTATATTCTTGAACAACATTTTTTTTCTACCCAGTTGAAATCCATTATTGCAGGAAATGACAAAATTCGCTTATTCGTAACAACCTGCTTATATCTTGATGTGCCTGAGATAACTAAACCCCATTCATAACATGTATATCAAAATTGCAGATAGATTATCATATATTTCCAAACTTGTTGACAAAATGCCACATATTATGGATACCTTTCTTGGTCTTAATTCAACGGCTGTCCTAAGAGCTTCCTATAGCTGTCCTATACCAAGGAATGCTTCACTCCTGCTTTCCCAAACAACATTGCTCCTAGTGCAATAAAAAGCAAAAGCGAGTGTGTGTGTGTGTGTTCCCATTTGCAGCTATGGTATTGTCCATGTTACTAATAATATCTTCGATCTTTGTTCCCGGAGAGTACATCAGTATCCTCCTATTCATACAATTGACAAAGAATATCTAAATCTATCAAAAGAAAATATCTGTCTATTTATTTGACTGTTCGAGGTTGGAGACCAGACGCTTGGTCTCAAGCGTCGACGACCTCAAACGACCGACGACCTCAGACGACCTCAAAATTTTTATTTCACTCCACTGCTTTCACATTTCAACCTCGACTCTGGGTAATCCTTCTGCACGTATATTCACTGACACGTAACTGCTTCTCACAGTTTGTCGATCTCAGCCTTCAGAAAAATAGTCCATTCAAAATTAGACATAAGCCATATTATTTTACCGGAATTACTGTCTAATACATCCACCACGACAAGTGCCGATTTAAAACACTGCTTATATATATGTTGTATACAATCACTTCTAACATGAACTCTTCCGGCATTATCACACTAACAACAGTTATCAACATTTTAAAGCCTTTCTAAAATATATTGATAACATATTTATAGCCGATACGTTTTGAAGAACGCATATTAGTGCCACATTAAAAAATTAGTGTGAGTTAAATTCGTGAGCTCAGTACACCACAAGTAATGTTAAAGTGTCGTCATTCCAAGCATTATTTGATCTCCAAACCACTTTGTAAATTGCCGTCAACAAAAAACTGTTGAATATTTAGATTGTTACAATTACCATCAGTTTATATTATATTTTATATTATAGCATTAAGAGCAACCGAATGGAGAACCTTCATGCGTTCCAAACTTATGATTCTATTTTTGTTTATCTGTTTTCTAGTTTAATTTCTCGCATGCATAAGCCTTAATTGAGCAGCCTCGTTATCTTTTTTTTTTTTCAAAATCCCCTCTAACCTCCTGTATGTCTGTTCGTATGCCTGTCTCTCTCCGTGTATTTGTTTTTCTATCTCTCATCTCTCTTAGTTCAGCTTCCCCCTCTCTAATCTCTCATTCTCTCCCACACTCTATATCCTACCCTCTTTTCCCTGTAACCCTTCCCTCTCCTCTCCGATCTACAATGTCCTCGCCACCCACCCCTGCTCCTTTCATTCATTTCTTCCGTCTCCCTCGTTCTTACGGCCCTTCCCCTTCCTCAACTTCCCTAGCAGACGACGGAAAGAGGGAAGTCCCTCTTTCCGTCGTTTGCTTCTCTCTCTCTCTCTCTCTCTCTCTCTCTCTCTCTCTCTCTCTCTCTCTCTCTCTCTCTCTCTCTCTCTCTCTCTCTCTCTCTCTCTCTCTCTCTCTCTCTCTCTCTCTCTCTCTCTCTCTCTCTCTCTCTCTCTCTCTCTCTCTCTCTCTCTCTCTCTCTCTCTCTCTCTCTCTCTCTCTCTCTCTCTCTCTTCTCTCTCTCTCTCTCTCTCTCTCTCTCTCTCTCTCTCTCTCTCTCTCTCTCTCTCTCTCTCTCTCTCTCTCTCTTTTTCTCTTTCTTGCGTGCTAAACAGTCTCGTGTCTTGAACACTGCAGGCTCATGTATTTGTTTTCCTTACGCCATTTTTCTTACCTGAATATCGAACGCTCTGCAGCTAGTCTTATATGAAATGTATTCATGAATAGTATTTGCTCGTTGATCTTCGTTAGATATGCACCTGTATGTTTGTTACACGTGTTCCTGAATGTTTTCTGAATGTGCTCGGTGTGTGTGTGTTAATTGTTCTCCCGGGTGTTTGTTAGATATGTTCCTCCACTGTTGTCAGATGTGCTTCTCCATGGTTGTTAGATGTGATTCAGTTTGTTTGTTAGATATGCTCGTGTATGTTTGCCGAACGTTGTCGTGTATGCTTGTTTGATTTGATCCAGAATGTTTGCTATATGTGCTCCTATTTGTTAGATTTGCTCATATTTGTTTGTTATATGTGTTCTTGTATGTTTGTTAGATCTGCTCTTCTATGTTTGTTATATGTGTTTCTTTTTGATAGATGTGCTCATATTTGTTTGTTAAATGTGCTCCTTTTTGTTTGTTAGATGTGCTGCTAAATGTTTTTTTAGATGTTTTCCCTGCATATTTGTTAGATGTGACCATGAAAGTTTGTTAGATTTCCTCCTGTATGTTTGGTAGACGTGCTGCTATTTCTTTGTTAGATATGCAAAGTCGTTATACATCATACATACGCAAAGTCATACATACGTTAGATATGTATGATTGTTAGATGTGCTGCTATTTGTTCAATAGATATTCTCCTGTATGATTGTTAGTTGTGCTGATATTGGTTTGTTAGATATGCTAATGCACGTTTGTTAGATGCGCTGCTATTTGCTCGTTATATATCTTCTTGTATGTTTTTTGGTGCTACCCATTGTGCCCTGAGGAAAAAGGAGGGAGAAATCAAACCAATAGCAGTGGGCAATTCACTCCGGCGCCTCGTCTCTAAGGCTGCTGCAAGATCAGTTAACTAGGCCGCATCAAACATGCAGAAGTCAAAAAGCTTGGTTTTGGAGCGATAGAATATCAGGAAAGTTAAATTCCTGGTATATTTTCAGTAATAAAATAGAGGGAAATGAAGGTTCGACTGATGATATCCAATGAAGGTGAAAAATATTAAATTTAATGCAAAAACAAAGACAATGTTTGCAGAGGCTCTTGAAAGTCTAGAGCTTTAAATAAAGAAAACAATACCTAATTAGAGGCGGGGACAAATATGCATGAAGTTAAACACACTAGAGTGGAGTTTAAGAAACAAACATTAGTCTGCCAGCACAAACATTTTCTAAGAGCTACAGTAAAGGAACTGGAGGGAGAGGCGAGAGAGAGAGAGAGAGAGAGAGAGAGAGAGAGAGAGAGATAGTACAGGGTAATGAGTCGACAGCGAGTTGACCGGCCAAACAAGCCAAGCACTTAAAGCTGAGTGTATATGAAAGTACAAGGAAATGAACAAAGGCAATGTCTTAAGTCAAAAGACATAGGAATACAAAAAACAAAGAATAGGCATGCTAAGACCATATAGAATTGTAACAGTAAAATGCAAAAGTGATTTTTACAGCACATAATATCGGCAACCTCCACGCCAACAGTAATCTATTCTTACACATTATTATTCCTCTACAAAGTTCCAAGTCTCTATAAACCTTAGGGTAAATTTGCAATTCTGCTGATTATTACTTCTATTCCTCCTTCCCCCCCCTCATTCCTACCCTACCTTCCCTCACCTTTTCACTGAGCTTACCTCCATCCTCAAGTCTTACCTTCCCGCCATTAGCCCTCCAATCGGCTGCCCTCCTCCTTTGATCCGTCTACCATTACACCCTATACCCTTCCCCTCCATTTCAACCCCCCCCCCCCATCCCATCCCCTTCCCCTCCACTATCCGTCTGATCAATATTGAGGATATAAATTATTGACACTACTACTGAAATCCGTTCCAGTTGTTAGTTCCTTTATTTTGGAAACCATTCACGGCGTCAGTTCTCTGTTTAAGGTCATGAACTTTTAACTCAATGTTATATATTTCGCGGGAGCTAAAAAGCATGTATTTTGTAAGCAATAATGTGGAAAGACAGACAGAATGATCAGTTCCATTCACTTGGGCTCTAGGAGTCATTTCACTTACTATGAAATGTAAGATGTAGTTAATTACATATCAGCCGGAGGCTAACGAAGCTAGGAAAATGTTAAAACTTGGGACGACGAAATATGCAACTCGTGAGCGCGTCACTGTGACGACAGAGTTAAACTTCCCCGAGAACTGGTCAACTTGGCTGGCAAAACAGCGGAAGTATTGGATGATGAACTCCACACAGTATGGACACGCTCCCTCCATCACCATTCTCTAAACTAATCGTAGTTTTGTTATGTTTATCAATGACAAAAGTGGTCTATATTGTGTGCCCAGACCCTGCATACATCGCAAAGACCATTCGTCTGATAGATAAAATATGGAAAAAAACTAAAAAACCGACAGACTTGGCAAGCGCGAGCGAGTGACGGTGTCTCCAGGGAGGTGAGTGCAAGTTCGGGCTGGGACCGTAGCTACTGTGCTAGTGACTCTGCTCTTGGTAGTGGTGCTGGTGGTGCAGCTCGGCTCGGAACGCTCGGCTAGAGGAATTCTTGATCCGGGAGGAAAAGCCTCGCAGAAGATAAACCCACCATGACAAGAGATTAACTAAACCCACACAACCATGGCAGGTAGGGCGATAACTACATGGTTTTGTAATTCATTGATAACATAAGCGGCTGCTTTAGGTAATTTCGCTAATAATGGGTTCAACTTTGATGTATATTGACGATCATTCCAACAGCAAGATATTTTAGAACGGAACTGGTAATGGGTGAGGTGCTGAGAATGGTACTGGGTGCGGTGCTAAGACTGGTACTGGGTGAGGTGCTAAGACTGGTACTGGGTGAGGTGTTAAGAATGGTACTGGGTAAGGTACTAAGAACGGTACTGGGTAAGGTGCTAAGAATGGTACTGGGTGAGGTGCTAAGAATAGTGCTGGGAGAGGTGCTAAGAATGGTACTGGGTACGGTGCTAAGACTGGTACTGGGTGAGGTGTTAAGAATGGTACTGGGTAAGGTACTAAGAACGGTACTGGGTAAGGTGCTAAGAATGGTACTGGGTGAGGTGCTAAGAATGGTACTGGGTAAGGTGCTAAGAACGGTACTGGGTGAGGTGCTAAGAACGGTACTGGATAAGGTGCTAAGAATGGTACTGGGTGACGTGCTAAGAATGGTACTGGGTGCGGTGCTAAGAATAGTACTGGGTGAGGTGCTAAGAATAGTGCTGGGAGAGGTGCTAAGACTGGTACTGGGTGAGGTGCTGAGACTGGTACTGGGTGAGGTGCTAAGAGTGGTACTGGGTGAGGTGCTAGGACTGGTATTGGGTGAGCTGCTGAAACTGGTACTACGCTAGGACTGTTCTTGTCATTCTGTTTTTGTCTTATGTTTTATTGCTTTGTTTTCTGTATAGCTGTTTTTGTTTTTGAAATTTTCTCTTTATGTCGTATTGTTTGTTTCTTCGGCCTTTATCTTATAAATGTTTTTTGCTGTTTCTTTTTCTGTGTTGATCTGTTTGCCTCTTTTTCGGATATTTGTCAGTATGCCAGTAACTGCTGGTCTCTGTCTTGACTACTGAGGAAAACCGAGTGCTTGTCACTGTTCTGACACGTGAAGAATACTGATCACTGGTCGCTGCTTGGAAGCGTGAATAATATCGATGACTAGTCGCTGTCTTGACACGTGAGGAATACCGACTGCTTGCATAGAGAGAGAGAGTGAGAGAGAGAGAGAGCGAGAGAGAGAGAGAGAGAGAGAGAGAGAGAGAGAGAGAGAGAGAGAGAGAGAGAGAGAGAGAGAGAGAGAGAGAGAGAGAGAGAGAGAGAGAGAGAGAAGGCAAAATAAACAGTTTTTGCTCTCCTGTGAATACTGATATCTGATTCTTAAAGTAGAGCTTCGCGTTGGGCCCCTCATGTCAGCCGCCCAGCTCTCTACGTCGTCCTGTAGGATACAGGAACACGGTAATACACGTCCAAGGAGAAGGACGTAAGTAGAACTTTGTATAAGAGTCGACTACATTTGAGTGTTGTATTAATTGCGAATTTAAGTGTTATTTAATAAGATTCAAGAAGATAATGTATTTGCGTTCTTTTTAGACTATGCAGTGTAGGAAAAATATGCTGCTACAGCCTCAACAGTTAAAACAACTATTTTACAAGAGTACTGAACATTTAAAATGAAACTACTAAAAGTAAGAAGGGCCTGTACGTTTGGGAGAGTTTGTTTACGGTTGGCGGTCTGGTAGTGATGGTTACAAATCACTCAAGTCTATCAATTTACATACTGGGTATGTAAATAATAGACTTGGGTGATTCCTGATCTTTCTGGCGTGGTGTGTCCGGTAATAATACAGGAATAGGAAGTGATATATATAGTGAAGGGGGATAGTTCAAGATACGAAGAGAGTAGTCAAAAGAAAAGATACAAGAAAAAGAATATCACTAGTCGCTTAAACTTTCCACAGGAAAGACCATAATCTCGAGGAAAAATATCTAACGTAAAATTAATATTTAAACAACTCATTACATCGGTAAGAACCTTAAAACTTCAACCGCAATGCATAAAATTTCTTTGACACTAGTTAAGTATGAAAATTACACAGTTTCACCAATGACAGTAGATGATTAAGTATCGCCATTATGAACGCAAGTGGATTATCATGATATTGCGGACTATTGACTTTCACGCAGGACATTTGTTTTAGTAAGTGTCTCATACAGTTTTATTTTTCAGCCTTTCTATACCTGCTCGAATTTCTTGTTCTTGACCAATGTTATTTAAATTTTTATTCCTCAATCTCAACATAGTAATATCAATCACCAGTACTGCTTCTTACGCGGTTTACCAGATTCGGTCTTTTATGCGATTATTATACATACACACTCGACCAGTGCATGACAAAGTCAGAATTTTGAACTCGCTAAAGTCAAATCCCATGTCGATAGTAATAGGTCCAGCAGAGTAATAGGGAGTCGGTTGGCCGAGCGGACAGCACGCGGGACTTGTGATCCTGTGGTCCTGGGTTCGATCCCAGGCGCCGGCGAGAAACAATGGGCAGAGTTTCTTTCACCCTATGCCCCTGTTACCTAGCAGTAAATTAGGTACCTGGGTGTTAGTCAGCTGTCACGGGCTGCTTCCTGGGGGTGGAGGCCTGGTCGAGGACCGGGCCGCGGGGACACTAAAAGCCCCGAAATCATCTCAAGATAACCTCAAGATAACCCCTCCTAAGGCTATGCTCGTCCAACCAGCGGCCGACCCCAATTAAGCATTCATCATTTCTATCGAACTATTTATTCAATTGTAAAATTTAATATCAATTATTATCATAATTTTAAAGTATTATTTGGCAAGGAAGCCATAGGATGATGTTATCTGGTTATTTTGAGATGATTTCGGGGTTAGCGTCATCGCGGCCCGGTCCTCGACCAGGCCTACTTTTTGTTACACATCCCCAGGAAGCAGCCCATAACAGCTGTTTAATTCCAAGGTACATATTTACTGCTAGGTAGCAGGAGCATCAGGGCAAAAGAAACTCTGCCCGTTTGCTTCCGCCTCCACTGGGGATCGAACCCGGAACCTCAGGACTACGAATCGGAGGCGCTGTTCGCTCAGCTGTCAGGCCCCTAATAACTAACGATAACTAGCATTAAAAATAACAAGTACGTTGATAGGAGACTTGTATTGAAAATATACATACAATAACAGATAAGGACGCGCTGTGTAGTTGTTAGCACACTCGCTATGCAAACTGAAAACCACAACTTGAATCATGGAAGATGGACCAGTTCCTTTCCTTAATTCGTCTTTACACTCCTATATGACTTTTAGATCTGGATGTAAATTGTCTGAAAGATTTGGTGTTCCATGAGCATTGGCTAGCCAGCCCGGTTATAAAGCCTTAGGTCGTCTTGAGCTATTTCTTCATATCGGATCACGCAGCTGTATAACCACAAAGATTTATACAGATTCTTTCGATTATGGCCTCTTCTTTCGTAATTGTTAATGAAAATTTATTTTTATTTTATGCACGTTGACATTCATATATAAATATCCACAAATATCGTAACGAATTATGGAAATGTTAAGTATACTCAAGGGAGAGAATGTTAGCACTTTACATATCATTCACCCTGGACAACATCACTCGTCCCTTACCACGTAGTCTTGACAACACCACTCCCCGTGCCTTGTGGCATGGTAAGTGACACCCTGCCTCATCTCCGGTGCCACAACAGCCCCTGTCTGAACAACGACAACTCGTTAACGTCAGGCGCGTTGGATGACTAGTCACAGTGCCAGACCCATTATCAGAGTTTAATAAATCCATTCACCTAACAGGAAAATCAGTGTGTTTTGTGAATATTCTTGCCATGACCATGGCTGTAAACTAAGCGATAGCTTTTTCATGTCCCACTTTTATTATGTAGATTATTTACTATGCAATAATGTGATGTAGTACTCCGGAAATATATAAAAAAATCACACAATATCTTCCTCGTGAGGAAAATTACACTGCAGTGATATTACATCAACTGTTAAAATCCAGCGAAGAGACATATATTGGAAGCACTGCATATAATAAAAAGAATTCCTTCCAAAAGAAGTTACAGTATCATCAATAATAATATACGTAAACTGGAGAAAAGATAAATTCTGTTGAAGCTGTTTCACTAATGCCTGATTGGTGAGTGTTAAATAAGAGAGACTCAACAATTTACTGATCTGTCAAACCCATTTCAGTGCTTCTCACTTGTTGGAGGGTGTGTTAGATTCGCGATTATCCATTTAAATTGGTCAATTCCTTCACAACTTCCTCATATTCAGGTTAATTTTCAAATCTTTTCCTATTCCTATATAATGGCACTAGTTTAGTCGTTTCGCCTCATTGTTATCATATGTTTTAACGCAATTAGATCTTTTTTTTTATCCAGCTTAGGTGCACGGGTGTTTTTCTTTGCAAATCATAAAATAAGAGTTTAATAGTGAAATGTACAACCAATTGGAGCTAATCGTCTTGCAGAAGTGCCAGGTTCTGGATGTATTTATATTTACAAGTCCCCCCAAAATAAATAAATAAATTGATAAGCAATTTGCAAATATCAATTGCTAAATAAAGTTGCTAAAAGCCAGATAGAAGATGAAATATAAAATTAAATTTTTATCCTATATGAATTTAATATAATTTAATACAAAATTCAGTAAAAGTAGGTTCTCTCTCACTGTATTAAAGCCATTTTCCAGACAATGGATTATAATATCCATATAGAGCCCATATTACTTTATCCTCAGAAGGGAATTTAATAATACCGTAAAAGACAGTAAATAAGGAGTACAATGCGACCAAAATACTTACTAAGGCTGTCTCAAATACATCATCCTCGTTAGAATAAATTGATGTTAGAACAGTGATGCACTTTATATTGTGGACGTTAGTTGCAATCATTGCAACATATTGCAAGACTCTCTTCCACACTTTCCTCTACCCTTCCCTATCCCTGCTCCAACTCTCGCTAGTATGAACGCTTAAATGTGTCCCCATGCTGAAAGGTGACATGAAATGGAGCTGGAGTAAAGTTGAGCCCAGTCATAATAATACCGCAGCTATTATAATACTACAAAACTTGCTTTAACCTGAAGAAAAAATAATACTTAATTAATTGATGTATAATTCTTCGGTTACATCTGTTAAAACTCTATATATCAGCCATGGTTTGTTCATATTAGATCCCAATGCTGCTTCAAAATTTTCAGGAAAGTTCAAACTCTCTTAGCTTTTTGATAACTCTACATTAAATCCTGCTGTTTTGTGGTTTTTCAATAGTTGTAATAGGTTTTTGTAATTCGATTTTCTGTACCATACATTACATGGATATTTATTTGGAATTAGTTACTGTTAGGTTGGATTTCATGTCCGTATAATTATGAAATTTGTTCTCACCATACCGGTTGAAATAACTGTCTTCCCGTAAATTTTGTGGAATTATTTTTCGTTGTTGATCAAGGAATCCGTTTAAAGAACATATGTAATGTTGTCCGCTTAATTAATTAAAATAATTGTAACTTGATGCATTTCTAAATATACATTTTTTTCTTTTGGATTCATAATATTTTTTTCCTTTCATTTCTTATCCCTTATCCTTGCTCCAGTCCTGAACCATTTCAGGTGTTCGATTGCTTTATTGCCTGTTTACAACGCCTTCCTCTGATCTTGCCTCTTATATTTCCGCCTCATGCTTTTGTCTCATACATATGTTCCTAATTTCTCTGTAATACTTCTATTTTGTATTTGAAAATGTTCACGTACGGTATCCGAAATCACTTGGACAATTTTCTAATTTCAGTGTGTTCCTTCGGCCTTTAATGACATCAGCGTCCTTGATCTTTGGTACTCATGTATAAATACACTCGGCGGCCCCGGGATCCATCCCTCCTCTTTTCCGCTCTCCTCACTTCCCTTCTCTTCCCCACTTTCGCTCCCCATCTCTCTAGCTCCCCTTTCCTCCCCTTCTCTTCTCTCTCCCCTTCCCTTCTCTCTCCCCTCTCTCTCTCTCACCGTCCTCTCCCCTTTTCACTCACATCTACCCCATTCTTCTCTCCACATCATTCATCTATTCCCCTCAACCACAACTTTCTCCCTTCCCCCTCCCTTTATATGTATATATATATATATATATATATATATATATATATATATATATATATATATATATATATATATATATATATATATATCAATGTAATCCGAAACATTGAAATGGAATTGTAACATATTTAGTATAGCATGTGTGTTGCTCTTTAAAAAAAAAAGCTACTCGACTTAAAAGCTACTCGAAGCCTGCACTAAAGAGGCACCCTTCTTGAGTCTAGATGGGCACATGTATAATCTAGCAGATGGGGTCGCCATGGGTTCTCCCCTAGGTGTCCTGTTTGCGAACTCCTACATGAGGTATCATAGAGCAGAGGTTCTTTGTTGACATGTACTTAAAACCCGCCATATACTGCAGGTATGTTGCCGACATTTTTATGCAGGTACCTAATTGCCAGATGTCTGTAACAGCTGAAGGAGGCATTCGAGCAGAATTCTGTGTTAAATTTCACTTACGAGATGGAGAATGATGGGAAGCTGCCCTTTCTAGATGTAACAGTCACGGAAAGGAGCGGAGGCTTCCACACTGCAGTATACACTAAGGAATCAAACATAGGAATGTCCCCCATTGCCAACAGTGACTGTCCAGACAGGTACAAGAGGTGTGTTGTCAACGCTTACATCGACCGTGCTCTCAGTCACCGCTCAGGATGGAAGCAAGTCGATGAAGAACTCTGTAGGGTAAAGCAGGTCCTAGTCAACAATGGCTTCTCTAACGGTTATGTTAACGACGTCATAAAAAAAGGTGAAACGCTATACAACCTCTGAAGAGTCATCTAGCACAACACGTGTACCCCCTATTAGACTATTTTACTGGAACTTCTTTTCTACGGCTCATAAAACGGAGGAAAGTGTCCTGAAAGATATTATTAATTGGAACGTTATCCCTACAGAAAAAAATCTGAAAATACAATTGACAATTTACTACAAAAATAAAATAACGGGCAACCTATTCATGAAAATCTCCCCAGACACCAAACAGAACGCCTTGAAGGAAACCAACATTGTCTATGCCTTCACATGTCCACTTGGGGACTGTAAGCCCCAAAGAACTCAGTATATAGGCAAGACAACAACGTCTCTTTCTAGGCGATTAACAATGCACAAACAACAGGGCTCCATCAAGGAATATATAATCTCTTCTCAAAACCAGACCATCACCAGAGAAATTTTAACAAGCAAAACAGATATCATTGATAGATATAGCAACAGCAGGAGAGTCGATATCAGCGAAGCACTACACATCAAAAAGTCAACACTAGCAATCAACAGCAAAATAACGCATAATTATATTCTACCCACCTCACGACCAGGAACCAACATAGAAGCAGCAAGAGAAAGTATGGGCCAATAGGCCTTCTGTAGTTCCGTTCTCATGTTTTCATGCCCTATTTATACCCACCTCACCCAAAACTTTTGTGTCATATCACATCACCCAAAACAAATATAAAGCATGATGTATGTTATGTGCAAACCAAGTCTTTGAAAATGTAAAACCTTACGAAACGCTTCTAGGCGTCATAACAAAAATAAAAATGTAGAACAATGAGTTATGGAGAGTTAATTTTTCAATTGCTCTCGACAGTGAAGAAAAACGTAAGAAATATTGAGAAGATTCGTGTTAGAATTATCAATGTTACCCTTTCGGTCATATTCAACAACATATGTTTACAAGAAAGACTTTTTACCAAAAAATATTAATATATATATATATATATATATTATATATATATTAATATATATTATATAATATATAGTATTATATATTATATAGTCCAGCGTGCGGACAGCACGCTGGACTTGTGATCCTGTGGTCCCGGGTTCGATCCCGGGCGCCGGCGAGAAACAATGGGCAGAGTTTCTTTCACCTTATGCCCCTGTTACCTAGCAGTAAAATAGGTACCTGGGTGTTAGTCAGCTGTCACGGGCTGCTTCCTGGGGTTGCTGGCTTGGTCGAGGACCGGGCCGCGAGGACACTAAAGCCCCTAAATCGTCTCAAGATAACCTAAAGGTAATTATATGTTTAAATTTGTGCAACTAGTTCCCCAAAATTGTTAATTGCAAGTGTGTGAGGGGGGGGAGGGAAGAGGGATCAGTTCCTGAACATTAGTCGCTTCTGTAACCTTAGTCCACGAACGCTCACTGGATGGTTATGGGGTGAATAATAAATGACAATCAAAGTTTGAGAAGGTAAAGTTTGAGAATATGTTAAGTGTAAACAAAGAAATAAAGGCCACGAAAATATAATTTTATGTGAATTGTTTGTTGGGAAATACATTTTATGAGCGTAATGTAAATGAAAAGCAAGATTTTGAGCGAGAGTGACTCAGACGAAGCGACTGTTGTAATTTAAACATGGATAGTGGCATCCCAAGAGTTATTCTGTTGATTTACACCAGCGTATCTATTCGTTTAATGCGGATAGGAGGGGATAAGCTGTTTTTCAGCGTTCACAATTGCTTGAGTGACGTATACACTTCCAGAACACGGAGAGAGACATTCTACACAAGGGAATTAGCTAATAACCTCAAGAAATACGATGTATTTGACTGTTGTAAACCCTCTCGGCAGTGTGAAAGGTCTGCTCCATGGCAAGTACAGAAAACAGAAGTCGAAATTGTACCCCTGAAGGTGAAAAATCAGCATGAACCGGGACAATTACGGTATCTGTACGGAAGCTTGATATTTGGGTTACCAAGAGGCAATAGTTTATTTGTATATTGTGACGGGTCGGTGGCGGATGATGACAGGGCAGGGTGCGGTGACCTAATAAGGGAATATTCTGAGTTTGACAGCTATGAACACTTTATATAATTACTAAGTCGAAGTAGTTATATTCATCCACCTTAGCTGAACTGCAGACCATTCTGGCTGGTTTGGAAGAAGTACGTCAAGACGAAAAAGATGTTTTTTTATTGTCGATAGCCGAAGAGCACTTGATCCTTAAACAGTCGAAATCCAACATCCAAAATTTGCTTGTCCATTTTAAAGAAAGAAGAACAATTTTATATATATATATATATATATATATATATATATATATATATATATATATATATATGAACACGTTGTATAGAACGGGGGAGAATAGCTTGAGCTATCTCATCCCTTTGTGTGTATTTAAACCTCAATTAACTTTTTTGAATTTTATATATATAAAACTCTACTTGACTGAGCGCAGACGTGGATCGATGCAAATATATTATCATAAGGAATGGATTCTGTAGTCGTAACTGGGACAAATGGACGAAGAGGAGATAGGTAACAGTTTTGATTTTGTCCCATAGCTTAATACCGTTACCCATTCTCAGTTTCACTCTTTTAGTATTGTTCACTATTACCCACAGACACATTGTCTTATAGTTTCTGAGGGTTACCTTCTCTCTCTCTCTCTCTCTCTCTCTCTCTCTCTCTCTCTCTCTCTCTCTCTCTCTCTCTCTCTCTCTCTCTCTCTCTCTCTACGAGCACTTCCTGCTCTACTCGTTATCCCGACACTTCCTTACAGTAGACACTACTGCCTCCATTCCATCACTTTTATCTTTTAACCGACACTATCCTTACTTTCAATCAACAATCCTATTTCCCCTAACTGACACCCCTTTTCCATGTCACCCTTCAGTTTCTTAGTTTTGCTGATAGTGCTAAAGTGATAGTTATTGAAGTTGTCAGGTCTACCTCTGACCTTAAAGTTGTAGGTGAAGGTCGTTTACTGGATATCTTCTTTCAGTGTACCCCTTGTATTAACACCCATACAGATAACGAACTTATTTCTCATTTATTATGCTTTTCCAGCTTACCTTTTTGTTCTTGTATTTTCTCACATTTTAGAGAATGTCATTATTTGTTTCATTCTTCTTAGTGTCTTTCATGTAGTGATCACGATCTAATAGTAGTAATGGTTTAGGAGTTTTTTGTGGTGGATGGTTCAATGTTTGAAATTATTGGAGGTGAGTGGGAGGGGGGGGGTATTAGAGGAACGCGGGAGTGGTGGAGGAACAGTCTACCGTCGCACGAGAGCCACGCACTATCTACTGTATGTTTCATGAAGCTCTATAACACGTGCTGGCAACCCCTTTACCAAGAACGCCTGCTGACGTATACTGGGTGTGGTATTATTGTTAATTTTGTTGTTGTTTTACGTATTCCGGAACTTTCTTCTTGATTATGTACTTCTTGTTAAGTTTGCGTATTGTTGCGGCCTTCTACACCTCCTCCTCCTCCTTGTTGCGATATTGAGTCCTTCTCTTCCTCTCTAAAGTGAGGAGGTTCTCACGTGGGAGAGTTCTGGCCTATATTGCAAAGCTCTCTGCTATAATTGCAATGTTCCTCAGAGAGTATCACAGTATCTAAGCTGAAAATTTCATAACGATGTGTTCCTCCTCTAAATCTCGCAGACTTCTCCAATCACTTCAATGACCTCAGAGTTACTGCTGTCTATGCAAGGTATTATATTAATAGACTTAATTGTTTAGAAACAATAATAGTCTTTAAGATGAAGATCTTCCTCTTGAAGCGTTAAGTCAACTCACAAGTCAAACCTGGCAACGTGCCGGGCTTGGGGAGTAGAAGATCACTCAGAACCCTATCAAGTAGGTAAGTCAAGGAGGGAATATGAAGAGCTTTCCTATCTTGGATGAGAACCGGGAGGGGAGGGATTATACTATTAGTCTCATGCTTTGATAAAAAGGGTAAAATAAAATATGGTTATTCATCTCACGCACCTTAAGACCACTATGACAGTACGTTCCTATGTATTCAGAATGTACTCGGCAGCCCCAGCCCTGTACTAAAAACATACCAGGTTCTTGGCTGATATTAGTTATAATGACAACTTAAAAGAGGAGCTCAGTGATTTGCCGGTAAACCAAGGTAATCAGACAATTTTCGGTGTCTTACCGCTGTCTGTCTGCTGGTGAAAGCAGTTGGTAGTAAAACCTAAAATTACGAGAGCACCGCTGGAGTTAAATAATATCTTTCCAACGACTTATATATATATGAGAAGGCGTTCTCCGCTATGACGCAAACCACACAATAGCCAGGAACCGCCTTCAAGCTCGGAAGGTCTATGACATGACAGTTGCTCCCGCCAAAACTAAGCCTTGATTCAGGGTACTTGTCGTACAAAAGCGACATAAAAAATCGTATTCATCAGAGAACGTTTGTTTATCCCACTTTCTATTTGTGAGGAAGTTAATCTATATCTTTAAATTTGTACCTTTTCTTCCTTCGCATATTGATTTTCTTAGTTTTGGTATTTTCAATATATAATTTTTGGAGAAAGAGAAAATTAATTGTTAAACAGTAGGTCCTCAAAAATTCTATATCCTCGTATTAGTCTAGCAAATGTAATCCTGTAACTAGATGTAAGATGGTGCTGGGCTGTGTCACCTTACTACAGGGGATGCTGGGCTGTGTCACCTTACTACAGGGGATGCTGGGCTGTGTCACCTTACTACAGGGGGGTGCTGGGCTGTGTCACCTTACTACAGGGGGGTGCTGGGCTGTGTCACCTTACTACAGGGGATGCTGGGCTGTGTCACCTTACTACAGGGGGGTGCTGGGCTGTGTCACCTTACTACAGGGGATGCTGGGCTGTGTCACCTTACTACAGGGGATGCTGGGCTGTGTCACCTTACTACAGGGGGGTGCTGGGCTGTGTCACCTTACTACAGGGGGGTGCTGGGCTGTGTCACCTTACTACAGGGGATGCTGGGCTGTGTCACCTTACTACAGGGGGGTGCTGGGCTGTGTCACCTTACTACAGGGGGGTGCTGGGCTGTGTCACCTTACTACAGGGGGGTGCTGGGCTGTGTCACCTTACTACAGGGGATGCTGGGCTGTGTCACTTTACTACAGGGGGGTGCTGGGCTGTGTCACCTTACTACAGGGGATGCTGAGCTGTGTCACCTTACTACAGGGGATGCTGGGCTGTGTCACCTTACTATAGGGGATGCTGGGCTGTGTCACCTTACTACAGGGGATGCTGGGCTGTGTCACCTTACTACAGGGGGTGCTGGGCTGTGTCACCTTACTATAGGGGATGCTGGGCTGTGTCACCTTACTATAGGGGATGCTGGGCTGTGTCACCTTACTACAGAGGATGCTGGGCTGTGTCACCTTACTACAGGGGGGTGCTGGGCTGTGTCACCTTACTATAGGGGGTGCTGGGCTGTGTCACCTTACAACAGGGGGTGCTGGGCTGTGTCACCTTACAACAGGGGGTGCTGGGCTCTAATACTAATTTTGCTAAGTTAGTGGTGTTTTAGCTACACTTTAGTAGTATTGTAGTTAATATATTGCTGCTGCAGATTTTTTCTTATTTTTAAGTGGTCATTCTTTTTTTTTTGTTGCTGTTGCTGTGGTGTAAGTGGTCTTGCAATAGGCAATAGCTGCATAATTGGTTTATCTGCATAGGAGAGGTGTTGTTGTTGTTTCTGTATTAAATCATTGTTGTCGCATTGCTACTGTATATGAGGTTGCGTTATTTGTACTATTTTTTTATTGTATTACTAAGAAGGTGCTCAGCGTTGCTCGGGTCTGTCAGTCTTTCTTTCTCTGAACATATAACCCCAGAGAGCAACGTAAGCACTTTACTTTTAAATACCATTCCCCCTCCCCCCTCTCCCCTCCCTCCTCTCGTCCTCATGCACCACCCTTGCCCCTCCCCTCCCCGTCTTCCTCCTCCCCTCGTCCTTCTGCCCTTCTCAGTCCCCCAACCCGACTCTTCCCCCTCCCTCATCCCTCTCCTTGGCCATCAACACTCACCCCCTCCTCTCGTCTTCCTTCTCTCCCACCTACCTGCTCTTCCCCTCGTTTTTCCTCTCCTCTCCTCTCCCACCACCGGTGTTTTCCCTTGTCCTCCCTTATTTCGTCCTCCCTTATTTCGTCCTCCCTTATTTCGCCGTTCCCATCGTTCTCCCTCCCACATCATCCTCTCTCTCTCTCTCTCTCTCTCTCTCTCTCTCTCTCTCTCTCTCTCTCTCTCTCTCTCTCTCTCTCTCTCTCTCTCTCTCTCTCTCTCTCTCTCTCTCTCTCTCTCTTTCTCTCTCTCTCTTTCTCTTTCTCTCTCTCTCTCTCTCTCTCTCTCACTCTCTCTCTCTCTCTCTCTCTCTCTCTCTCTCTCTCTCTCTCTCTCTCTCTCTCTCTCTCTCTCTCTCTCTCTCTCTCTCTCTCTCTCTCTCTCTCTCTCCTCCCACGGCCCCCCCACCCTTCCTCTCGCCCTCTCTCTCCCTCCCAAATTCCCACATCTCTATCGCCCTCTCCCTCACCCTCCGCGGCCCGATTAGCCCCTCTTCCCTTCCATAAAATATAATAATATGGAGAAATAAATCTAATTTATATGTTAAAAAAATTCCGAGGACGAAAAAATCTTCGAACATTTCAACAAATATTTCACACTTGACCAGTACTAAAGACGTGTAAATCATGTGAGGTCCTATATTCGTCCCGTACACCAGACCATTTCAACTACAAATTTAGGCAAAGCTAGCTCCAAGCGTGTGACTTCCAACTTTGAAAAGACAGATACATTCTCTCTTATAGTAAAGAGTGTTGAAGCAATAACTATTCATATTGCAGAAATGTAGATGTTGAATTGTAAGTATAGTTGTGATTATATCTAAAGGTGTTTGCAAGTGTAATTAAAGCAATGTCTTTTTAGTAAAGCAGCTAATGTAGGTGAAGTGTCGTACAGTTACGATGATTGTAGTGACGTTGTTGTAGAAGTTTTAAGATGGCAACCAGGTGGGTGTGGCAGCCAGGGTGCGTGTGTTGGTCTAGCTGTCAACGGTTGTCAGGAGCAACACCACACGAGGACCGTAAATTTGGAGAAGTTGCCAGCTGGACCAGCCAACTCTTGCCAGCAGATCTTGTTCCACATCTGTTATACCATAGCTGTTGCTGTTCCTGAGGCTATATAATCTAGAAGGAAGTTTGGTTTGGTTGATCCTCGTCACAAGAGCTTACTAATCAACAATAAAGATATTTTCAGACCTCAACATAGTTCAAGAATAAAGTTGAAGCTAAATACATCATAAGGTATATATAATGTCTTGTTAGTAGGGTGGTATTGGTGTGAGTGGTGGCCTGGGAGATTTTGGTGTTGATATTGGAGGGAATAGTATTAGTGAGGGTGGTGAAGGGGGTGGTTTTGGTGAGGGTGGTGGCGGGGGTGATGAAGGCGGGGTGTGGTAAGCCCAACCACTTGGGCTGGACGGTAGAGCGACGGTCTCCCTTCGTGCAGATCAGCGTTCAATCGCCGATCGCCCAAGTGGTTGGACTCCATTCCTTCCCCCTTCCCCATCTTATATCCTGATCCTGATCCTTTCCAAGTACTATTTAGTCGTAATGGCTTGGTGCTTTTCCTGACAGTTCCCTTCCCTTCTCAATAGATGTTTTATCAACAGTGGCCCAAAGACTGAACCGTAAGGTCCCCTATTTGAAAAAATGCTTTAATATTATATGTTTTTCTCAGATTGTGACCTTTTTCCATCTTCTGGTGATTTTGTATCCAATTTAGGGCTCTTAAAAAAATCCCAGCTTGTGTCTTAAGCTTGAACATTATAAAATGTTTTTTTAACAGTCTACGAACATATTCTAAGAAGGCTTCTTTTTCGTGCCGTTTTTTTGTAGCCTTGTAAAATTCGATCAACTTTGCTAGCTACGACATCTCTCAAAATCCGTGCCACCCTTTAGCTACATGGTTCAAACATAAAAAAAAAATCATTAGACACTGAATTATACACCATTGTTAATGACAACTTTCCATAGTATACTTATGTAAGAAATAACCAATTAGAGAATAGTGAAAGACCTGTATAGGATAAAACTCTTAACTGAAGGGTGTCATAGATTTAGAGAGACTGGCGAATTTGGTCGAGCTCTTCAACAAGGTTACAGAAACACAGGATATAAAGTAAGCTTCTTGGAACATTTTATTAGATTGTTAAAAAAAACATACTGTTCCTAATGAAAGACAGGTATACAAGATTGAGAAGCAAGCTGGGATAATTTTAAAACCTGTTTACACTTTTCTTTTAATTTGGACTATGGTTTCCTTTTTCCAAAGCTCTGTGCATAATGTTACATGACAAAGGAGAAGAAAGCGGGGAGGTAGCGGTAGTGTTGGGTGTGTCAGTGGTGCAGGGAGGTGGTGTATGAGTTGTGTATGTCGGTGGCCGCGGGTGTAGTGGCGTAGAGAGTAGTGGCGGCGGGGGTTGGTGGCGGCGGGGGCTGGTGGCGGCGGGGGCTGGTGGCGCCGGGAGTAATTGCGATGTGGGTGGTGGGTGTGTCGGTGGTGGTAGTGGCGGCGCGTGGTGTCAGGAAGTCTGAGTGGCAGTCAATAGTGTTGAATTATTAGTGTGTCTGACCAGTCAAGCCACCCTCGCTGCTATTCAATACAGAGTGGCGGTAGGGTAGGAAGGTCAGAGACGATTTTGAATATGTTCAGCCAGAGTCAGACAGAAATAGAGACATAAACAAATGGATTCGAATCCATTCGTTTAAACAGATAGAGAAAAATAGACATGTATGAAGAAAAGACATATATAAATAGGAGACAGACATATTGACGGACACACGCAGAAGTAAAGAGTATGAGTATGTGTGTGTCAGTATGAGTGTCTTCGAAGCACTATGTAATACAAGATATTTATAGTTTGTTTTGGTAAATGGTCTTAGGGTAATGTGAGTGTGTCTCGTGTGTGGAGAGTGAACAATTCAAGCGCACACAAACATATCCACCAATCAAGATATTCACCATCCAGAGCGTACAAGAAATGTTGACAAAATTAGTCCATGATCCTCATACTCTCCCATCACCCCGTCCCATCCCAAATCCTTATTATAACTCCTTCTAAGTGCTATATAGTCGTTATGGTTTGGGGCTTTCCCCTGAATGTTCAGTTCCAAAAAAATTCTTACCCTACCTATTTAGTCTTTCTCTCCCTCCATTCATCGCTCCTCGCTCCTTTCCTCTCAAATTGCTAATTCGCATCCGCTATCCCTCCCTTCCTAGTCGTTCACTCGCTCCTCTATCCCAACACTCGCTTCCTCCTTCACTATAAGCTCACTTGCTCCCTCCCTCTCACCTTACTCGCTCTCACATGGAATTTTTTTAGAGGGACTGGTCCCAAATCTGCACACAGAAATAACGTCACATGAGACCAGATGGAATGGCAGAATGTGCAGAATACCTCCGTTGAAAATCAAAGACGCAGTTGGTACTCTGAGAGAGAGAACCCTGTCAAAATCTGAGGTCAGAAACTGCTCAACACGTTTCCACCACACTTAAGTAACATAACTCAGTGTTCAAGACACTGCTCGATAAACACCTCCAAAAGATAACTGATCAATCAGGCTGTGATTCATACGTCTGGCTGCGAGCAACCGCGTTCAAAAGTCAGCTTGACCAGACCACCAGGAGGCCTGGTCAGAGACCGGGCCGCGGAGACCTTGACCCCCGGAACCACATCAAGGTAATCCGCAACGTAAACCTCTCTCGGTCCCTACTCGCTCTCAGCCTACCTCCTACCTCCTATTAATTCGTTCCCTCCCTGTTTTCTCCCTCCTGTTTGTTCCCTCCCTACTTACTCGCTCTCTTTTCCTTCTTTCCCGTCCGAACCCTCCCTCCTTCCCTACCCACTCGCTCCCTCCTTCTTCCCTGCCCGTTCTCTCTCTCTCTGAAGCCGCTCTCTTCCCATTTGCTCCCTCCCTCCTACTCCCTCCCCTTTCTTCTTTATTTTTTATATCTGTACAAGAGTTCTTACATTCTTGTAAAGCCACAAGCACGCACAGCGTTTCGGGTAGGTCCCTAATCTAGATTTTCGCCGGAATACGACCCGCCAAATCGTTTAACAACCAGGTACCCATTCACTGTTGGGTGAACAGTGGCTACAGTTAAAAATTGGTACTCGGTCACTCCTTCGCGGCCAGGATACGAACCCAAGCCAAAGAGCTCGCGAAGCGCCGGGCGAGTGCTTTACCATTACGCGACAGGACACTCACTCAGTCCCCGGTTCTCCTTCCGTTTCTGCCTCGCTCCCTCCCGCCCTTCCTTGCTGAATCTGGTCGTGTGTGTATGCTTCTATTCCTTCTCTATCTCATGGCTCCACTACGAGAATATATTGAAAATTAAAGAAGGCAAAAAAAGAAAAAAGAAAAACATACTAGTTAATTGATGGTTGACAGGCATGAACAAAGGACCGAAGTTCAACCCCCGCAAGTGCAACTAGGTGAGCACGCACCGCACACCATACTCACATACCATACTCGAAAACCATACGCGCAAGCACGCAAAAACAAACACACACTAAGGTTTACTTCTTCCCCTCCTTCTCCACCCCTTTCTCACTCACGCAGACCAGATACTCCCTCCCCCAATACACCCAAAACCCGCCTACCACAGTGTAACATCCATTCCCACTCTCCACCCCAACACCCCCCCTCCCCCTCTTCTTTCCCACCCCATCTCACTCTCCAAAAACACTGCCCTCCCCCTGCACAAAAACCGTCCACCATAGAGTAACAACCACATCTCCATCCCCCCCCCAACTTCCCCCACCCCTAATAGCACCCACCTCTTCCCCTCTCTTTCCCTCCCATCCTATTCTCTCTCTCTTACATTGTTACCCATTTTCCTTCTCTTTCTCTCTCTCTCTCCCTCTCTCTGCCCCTGGCTAACCCTATCACAACACAGTAGGAAAAGGAACTATCATGGCAGGGAGACGCATCAATGGCACTAGGAAAAGTCAGAGGAAGGAAATGAATTGAAGGAAGTATTCGCCTAAGTTTGGGAGGAAATTAGAAGGGAGATACATGAAATGAGGAATACAATAAGCAACCAGCAAAGCGAGCTGATAGCAGCAAAGAAGGAGATAAGAAACCTCAGAGGGAGCACTTCTCTGGCTCAGCATCAGATAATCATCCAAAGAGACGATGGAAATGTATCAATAGCTGGGACTGGCACTGTACATGCATCATTTGCATAAATGCTAGGAAATAGTTTGTAGAAGCAATGTCTACAGTGAAGGAAGTAGCTACCTTACAGGAGGCAGCGAAGTGCACTAAACAGCTGCTGGATAGGAAAAGATCAGTAGTAGCAGTGGGCATTAATGAACAAGAAGGCCCTAGTAAGACAGAATGGAAAGACAGAGACAGAGTGGCAGTGAGAGAGATCCTAAAGGGGTTACAGATAGAATGGACTGAACAGAACGTTGAGAAGCTTTTCATGCTAGGATGGTACAAGATGGTTAATGTGCCTTCCCTCCGTTTTCGTCGCAACGGACTCTTCGGATGGTTTTCTTACGACCCAGACAACCACTATCTACCACACAGCCTGCAGTGTTAATATGGAGCACCGACAATTCCATCGAAACTGCTCCTGCTTCGACGCTAGACCTATGGCCATCAGCAATACTCTCTACACTGTCAATGTCGCCACAGTCCTCACAGAACCCACAATGTCCTGTTGTAGGTTCCGTCAAGCTGGTATCTCAGTCACTGAGATGGATAAACTGAGGATGAAAAGGTTAGGACCATGGAAGCCCTCTCGTATTCAAGTCTGAACATCTTAATTCTCAGTCCAGAAGAGATTCGCGTTGGAAGAGTACTTCAGCGACCCCGCAATCTTGGCTGCTAGCATCTGATTTGTATATGAACTGTTCCAAGGCAACGGAATATGTTGGTGCTTGTGTATGGTTGAGTTAATGTTCTCTCAGGTTTCGTTTGCGATTGCATACATAAGTCTTTGCCGTAGAGTTGTTAGCCAAAAAGCCATAGCTTATGCTCTCAAACGTCATCTCGAGGCAGTTTTGTTAGTTTTCAGACGCTATGTTATGCCTTCTTACGATATTACTTGGAGTCACTGATTCGTATGAATTACATGGAAACATAATTAATATGCTAGATTCGGTGAATAAAACTATCACCTTGATCTGTCTACCTAGTAACTGCGACATTTAGGGTATTGGCCAGGCAGATAAATTAGCTAAGTCGGCCTTGCAGCTCGACGGAGTCACCTTGATGCCCTGGGAGCTGGGGCCAATATTTTATTTGGAGAAGACATCACAACATCTATGGCAAAGTCAGTGGACCTAGCCTTGCCTTGTGAACTTAATAGCACTATCACAGACTGGACGAGATCTTACCGCACTACCAGAAGTGAGGAGGTTATCCTTGCATGCTTTCGCCTCAACTGTACTTTCTTTACACACCTCCAGCTCAACATTTTACGCCAGTGTCCCGTCGTCTGCCCGAACTGCAGTAACGTCCTTTGGAAGCATCTTCGTATCACCCACCAACGACCCTTCGCGCTGTTCTCTCTCGCAGTACCTTGGTCTTCGTATGCCATTCGACTTGGAGCCCCTGCTAGATAATGACCAAGATATATTTGACGCCTTGATGACCTTCCTTAAAGAGAGACATCTTTTCCAGGATATGTGAAATAGGAAGGTCAAATTTACACATATTCTTATTTATGTTTCATCTCTCTCTCTCTCTCTCTCTCTCTCTCTCTCTCTCTCTCTCTCTCTCTCTCTCTCTCTCTCTCTCTCTCTCTCTCTCTCTCTCTCTCTCTCTCTCTCTCTCTCTCTCTCTCTCTCTCTCTCTCTCTCTCTCTCTCTCTATCTCTCTCTCTCTCTCTCTCTCTCTCTCTCTCTCTCTCTCTCTCTCTCTCTCTCTCTCTCTCTCTCTCTCTCTCTCTCTCTCTCTCTCTCTCTCTCTCTCTCTCTCTGTCTCTCTCTCTCTGTCTCTCTCAGATATTACCAGAGGAAGAACGTAAATTACTAAATGGCGTTCTTCCTCTGGTAATATCTGGAGTCTTTATGCACAAAACAGTTTTATATATCGTAGGAACGAGTAGTGACCAGGTTGTGGGGACGACCGCCGGAGTCCTGACGGTCTCCAGGTCCAGCCCTTCTGAGACCTGGAACTTCAAGAACAAGAAGTCATAGATTTAAACTAATTAAACAAAGATGCCGAAGAGTTTTGGTTTAGTTTAGTTCACTTATTATGCACCCCATACCCATCTTGTGGGCGGTAGTAGAAAGGGTTACAGAGGCACATAATGGGCTCAGGGACTGAACCCCACAATTTATTTAGCTAAGCAAGTTACAATCTTGATGAGCTAGTTACAAAATTCAGTATAAGTCGTCACATCAAGAATGGGTTCGAGATCGACCACAAGTAGTTTCTAAATTAAGCAACTGACATATGTGGAGAGCTAGTGTTACAATTGATATGTTTGTCCTGCACACCGCCCCCATTCAGTGGGCTGCGGTGATTAGGTTACAATCAATCAGATACTACCTACAGATAGCAAATTGAAGATATTTGGCTAAAATTTCTGGTAGCAGATCATTTTGAATGAAATATTTACACATCGTTGGAACATTGGTTACTGAATTGTCTCTAAATTCACGTATCTTTTTGCACTCCATTACATAGTGACGGAGGGTGTGCGAATAATTTTGTTGACACAGTTTACATTTGGTCAGGTCTACATCGGCAGATAATGAGAATTCCCAGAGATACTTGTAACCGAGTCTAAGTTGAGCAGTAATAACATCTAGAAGTCTGCTGATTTTATTGGATGAACCATAGATGTGTTGCTCCTCTTGCATGATAGTATGATAATAGATGGAATTACTGGTGTCAATTTCACTTTGCCTCAGATCTACAAGATCTTGTTGAAGTTCTCGGTGTACTGCTGCTCTCAGATTGCTCATAGATACTCCAAGGTTACACTCAACGGCTCCTTTAAAGGCAGATTGTTTGGCTAACTTATCAACAAGTTAAGGGATGTACACTGTATATATACACCGAGAGGTGTACCCCTCTTTCGGTATATATACACTAAGAAGATGGGTACTTTAGTTCTGCAAATAGTTCAAGACTAAAACATGCATGAGAAAAGGCGTTTGCTTAGAATTACCCTGAACAAAGATGCGAATCCTCGTCACGACTCCTATTGCTTTTGTCATTAATACATCACGTTAATGTGAGTTCTCTGTGCATTAAAACGTGCATTCTGGTTGGTCAGTAAGGTATTATAATGGTCTTGATAACCATCCTTAGGGTGAACGGTGTTAAGCTCAATCAAAGATAAGAACAAAACGTGTTTTAATTAAATTAAAATAAGATATAATGACAATAAAATTATGAGTGCATTTATGCTACCATTAATATTAATATGTATCTCTAAGGTTTAGGTGCATATTTATTGTATATACAAATGTATGTTAGCTTTAGAGAAGACAAGGAATAATTAGAAGTATAAACTGTATTATATCCTACATCAACAATAATGATGCTGGAACCTTTATTATCTCGGGTATAACCTTATTATATTATAACCTTAGATCGGGTAATCTAAATCACATTGATAAAAGAATCTCTAACAAAGCTCGGTCAACAATTTATATATGTGCCTCCTTTAAATTTTTGTAAAATAATTTCATACATTTAGATTTCATTGTCTTACTTGGAGCAACTCTCGGCCAACATTCTATTTCAATGTGTTCTTTAAATATTTCGAACAAAGCTCACCGCGAGTTCAGAGTGCTTCCTGACTTTTCATAATTATCACTTACTGTTGAATGTTGCTCGTTAATCGTGTTTAATAGTTTCATAATTGTCTCAAAAGATATTGTGGTTGCCTTGAAATGGACCTAAACCAATTTAAAGCTACCACAGGGGCTAAGGAGTTCGTCTTAAGTAGCGAGAAGCCAACCCGTTTTCGCACTTGCTTTAGTCAATATTGCCTAATTTAATAAGTGCATATGTAACATACTAATTGATTGTGAATATTTTAGTTTACCTTGAAAAGCTTCATAGAAAACACCGACCTCACCTAACCTTCTTAGTATGTTAAGATAAGCATCTTATTGCTTCTTATTTACAATTATTACTTAACCTATCAACGGTATAGGTTAAGTAACAATTGTAATTAAGAAGCAATAAGATGCTTATCTTAACATACTAAGAAGGTTAGGTGAGGTCGGTGTTTTCTATGAAGCTTTTCAAGGTAAACTAAAATATTCACAATCAATTTGTATGTTACATATGCACTTATTAAATAAGCCAATATTGACAGTAAGCAAGTGCGAGAACGGGTTGCGAGAAGCACACCTTGACTGCCTGGAGGAGGAACCTCATTTTCTCCAGCGCGAACCTAACTACCTTCGACAACGCCTTAACTGTCTCGTAGAAAGTTTTAGGAGATTCATAACTAACTTTGTACACCCAAGACCCGCCTGAGGTGATCATAAAAAAATAAATACTGGTTTCAGAAGCACTTCAGAGTGGCTAGCAGTGTACCTACACTTCAGTGTTTCTTACCTGACTGGACCATGTCCACCTTCTGATCATAGTTCTCGTTCTTTAAACTGGTCCATAAGATGGCTTACACGCACATGCTTTAGCTACTCTAATAACACAATAAAGTTTTAAACCTAAAGAAGGATTACCATCTAAAGCTTCAACATTAACATGTCCTAACACTTGCCCTCTTACTACCTTTGCGCATCAAACTTCTTAAAAGTCAACAAAAACCTTTTATGTTTGTTATCAAAATAAAAAAAAAATATTTTCTACCCTTAATTTTTACTAGGGCAATATCAAGCTAGCTATAAAGCTAGGTATCAGGCATGGGTATAAAACAGTATCAAGCATAGGTATAACGAGCGACTGTAGTTCATAGTGACGATACTGCTGCTGAACTCGCCGGTACAGACACGACCAGTGAAGATCATTCGACAAAATTTAACACCATACTAATCATTGTTAACAGTGAAGACTTTTCACTCATGTTCCAGACTCTTTCACTGGCCTTTAACCATCGTGTTTGTGTACTCGGCAGGAACCGACACGCCGCTGGAGGTGATAATCCAGTGCAAGGATAATACAGAATGCACGGACCTTATCAACAGCTACTGTGACACCAAAATTCAACAATGCGCCTGTCTTGCGGACTTTCCAATCAAGGACAACGACCACTCCCACTGTGTCAAAGGTAAGTTGCCAGGGCTGGTGGGTCTTAAAGGAGATTTCAAAGAGAGAAGTTTTTATATTGTCTTCTAGATCTTATCCCGTCTTAGACAACAGGCACATAAAATTTGCCAAAAGTGTTGGAATGGTGAGTTGACGTGTTAAAGTGTTAAAGAACATGTAGAGGGAAGAGGCAACAGTGAAGGGACGAGAATGGAAATGAAACACACACACACGCACACACAGAAACACACACACACACACACACACACACACACACACACACACACACACACACACACACACACACACACACACACACACAGAAACACACACACACACACACACACACACACACACACACACACACACACACACACACACACACACACACACACACACACACACATAGTGGAAATAGATGAAATGTTCACACGTAATAATAACAGAACGAGGGGACATGGGTGGAAACTGGAAACTCAGATGAGTCACGTAGATGGTAGGCAGTTTTCTTTTAGGATGAGAGTAGTGGAAAAATGGAATGCACTTATGGAGCAGGATGTGGAAGCAAATTCTATTCATAATTTTAAAACTAGGTATGATAGGGAAATAGAACCGGAGTCAATGCTGTAAACAACCGATGGCTCGAAAGGGGGGATCCAAGAGTCACTGCTCGATCCTGCAGACAAAAATAGGTGAGTACAAGTAGGTGAGTACACACACACACACACACACACACACACACACACACACACACTCCTTGCATGTCTGCAAAGTTATGGATATGGACTCCAGAATGGAGTCCATATCTAGTCACGTATAAGACTAAACTGGAAAAGGTTCAAAGGTTTGCCACCAGACTAGTACCCTAACTGAGGGGTATGAGCTACGAGGAAAGAGTACGGGAATTAAACCTCACGTCACTGGGAGACAGAAGAGTTAGAGGGGACATGGTCACCACATACAAGATTCTCAGAGGGATTGATACGGGAATTGGTAAAGACAGGTTATTTACCACAAAGGGCACACGCACTAGGGGACACAGGTGGTAATTGAGCGCCCAAATGAGCCATAGAGACGTTAGAAAGAATTTTTTCAGTGTCAAAGTGGTTGACAAATGGAATGCTTTAGGAAGTGATGTGGTGGAGGCTGACTCCATACACAGCTTCAAGTGTAGATATGATAGAGCCCAGTAGGCTCAGGAACCTGTATATTTGTTGATTGACAGTTGAGAGGCGGGACCAAAGAGCCAGAGCTCAACCTCCGTACAATTAGGTAAATACACACACACACACACACACACACACACACACACACACACACACACACACACACACACGCACATATACTCTCACACACACACATACTCACACACACACACACACACACAAACACACACACACACACACACACACACACACACACACACACACACACACACACACACACACACACACACACACACACACACACACACACACACACAGTTGAGAGGCGGGACCAAAGAGCTAGAGCTCAGCCCCCGCAAGCACAAATAGGTAAGTACAAATAGGTGAGTACACACACACCCACAAACGTTCAAGAATTTTGATAGACTAAGGCTGGAATATGCAACGGTTGCATGGTATACATATCTGAAGAAGGACATCAAGAAATAGAAAAGGTGCAAAGACTTGCTAATAAATGGCTCCCAGAACAGAAGGATAAGAGCTACGAGGAGAGGTTAGAGGCATTAAATTAATCAAAACAAGAAGATAGAAGAAAAAGAGGCAATATGATTACTAAAGTTCAAAGCAGTAACGGGAATTGATAAAATTGATTGGGAAGAAATCCTGAGACCTGGAACGTCAAGAACAAGACCTCATAGTTTTAAACTAACTAAACAAAGCTGTCGAAGAAATATAAGAAAATTTACTTTCGCAAACATAGTGGTGGACGGTTGGAACAAGTTAGGTGAGAAGGTGGTGGATGCCAAAACCGTCCGTAGTTTCAAAGCGTTATACGACAAAGAGTGTTGGAAAGACTGGACATCACGAGCATAGCTCTCATCCTGTAACTACACTTAAGTAATTACACTTAGGTAATTACACACACACACACACACACACACACACACACACACACACACACACACACACACACACACATAGGAAGCAGAGAGTTACGGTGAGGGGTGAGACCTCCGATTGGCGTGAAGTCACCAGTGGAGTCCCACAGGGCTCTGTACTCGGTCCTATCTTGTTTCTGATATATGTAAATGATCTCCCGGAGGGTATCGATTCATTTCTCTCAATGTTTGCGGACGATGCTAAAATTATGAGAAGGATTAAAAAAGAAGAGGACTGTTTGAGGCTTCAAGAAGACCTAGACAAGCTGAAGGAATGGTCGAACATATGGTTGTTAGAGTTTAACCCAACCAAATGTAATGTAATGAAGATAGGTGTAGGGAGCAGGAGGCCAGATACAAGGTATCATCTGGGAGAGGAAATTCTTCAGGAGTCAGAGAAGGAAAAAGACTTGGGGGTTGATATCACGCCAGACCTGTCTCCTGCAGCACATATCAAGCGGATAACATCAGCGGCATATGCCAGGCTGGCCAACATACGAACGGCATTCAGAAACTTGTGTAAAGAATCATTCAGAACTTTGTATACCACATATGTCAGGCCAATCCTGGAGTATGCAGCCCCAGCATGGAGTCCATATCTTGTCAAGGATAAGACTAAACTGGAAAAGGTTCAAAGGTTTGCCACCAGACTAGTACCCGAGCTGAGAGGTATGAGCTACGAGGAGAGACTACGGGAATTAAACCTCACTTCGCTGGAAGACAGAAGAGTTAGGGGGGACATGATCACCACATTCAAGATTCTGAAGGGGATTGATAGGGTAGATAAAGACAGTCTATTTAACACAAGGGGAACACGCACAAGGGGACACAGGTGGAAACTGAGTGCCCAAATGAGCCACAGAGATATTAGAAAGAACTTTTTTAGTGTCAGAGTGGTTGACAAATGGAATGCATTAGGGGGTGATGTGGTGGAGGCTGACTCCATACACAGTTTCAAGTGTAGATATGACAGAGCCCGATAGGCTCAGGAATCTGTACACCTGTTGATTGACGGTTGAGAGGCGGGACCAAAGAGCCAGAGCTCAACCCCCGCAAACACAACTAGGTGACAACTAGGTGAGTACACACACACACACACACACACACACACACACACACACACACACACACACACACACACACACACCCACACACACCCACACAACCAATACTAACAGTATCGCACCACATTAGCCCGAAAGCTAACAACATCAGCACCAAAACTAGCATTATCAGCACCACCACCACCACCAACAGTAGCAGCATGAGCACCACCACCACAATACTATCAGCATCAGCACTACCAGGACCCACACAAGCAGCATCAGCATCATCACCAGCAACATTACAAACAGCATTTATTTTTTTATTAATACATGAGGTACATCTGCATTAGGGTGTATGGAAGAGTGTGATGGAAATGGTTAAAGACACAATGTCATAATTTAGCAGTTTGCTTTGAAGGTTGTAGAAAAGATATTCTTCGTAGAAAGTGTTGGACGTAGTGTTGGAGGCTGTGTTGGTGGTTGTGCTCTTATTTGTACTAAAGCTAGCGTTGCAGGCAGTTTTTAGAGGTATTTTGAAGGTAAAGTTTTAATCCATACTGAAGGATAGGTTGGAAGAAGTGAGAGAGGTTGAATAGAAAATAATTCAGGTAGTGTATGAATTACATTGGAGGGCAGGTTGGTGGTAGTGGTACATGTAGTGCTGGGGCAGGTGTAGGAGGCAATGGTGAAGCTAGTGTGAACAGGTCGGGTCAATAGCCAACAGGTGCACCACACCCGCCACACACACTGAGGGACTAGGTAATATGCCCAGGTCACGCAACCCTTTCCTCCTCTTTACTTTTTCCCTTTGTATACTTTGTATATCCCTGTATCTTTTTCCCTTTGTTTACTTGTATATCCCTGTATCCATAACTATATTCCATCCTCCCCTTCCTACTTCCTTTCCTACTACCTATCTCATTATCTACCTTTCCCCCCTTGTTTCCTCTCAAAAGACTTCCATTAAACACGACTTGTCAACTCCCCAGGACTTTCCCCTAGAAGTATACTTTTCCTTTAATCTAATTCAAAATTTCCTCTTCCGCTCCCTGAACAATGTCTCGTTTCTCATGTCTCCTATAAAGTAGCGCTAATACTCATATTTTATTTTATTGCTCTAAAAGTCTTATACATTTCCATAAACCTCTCCTTTCCTAACTAAACCTCTTCCTTCGCCTTGCCAAACTTCCGTCACAATCTCCAAAAACCTACCTTTACCCTATTTAGGATTTATAAGACCATTAAGCTAACCTCATTAAACCTATAAAACACAATCTCCCTATAAAGCACTCCCTGCCCATAAATCAAGCGCACCCTCTGAAGCTCGCCCAATATTATTTTAATATAAATATTTTAATATAATAATTATTAAAAATAATTATAATAAAATTAATATACATATTAATAAAAAATATAATATCTAAATATATTATAAATATATTATTATAATAATGAATATACAATAATAATAAAATATTATAATAATAATATATTAAAATTTTTATAAATAAAAATGGAAATGTTTGTTCAAAATCGCTAATCTCCGAAAGTTCTTCACTGATTGCTTTGAAATTTTCACACAACGTTCCATTTGCCTCCGAGCGGGTTTATATAGATGTCACGTCTTTGACGGGAAGAAAACATGCTTTTGTGAAAAACTGTGTTTTTCATGTCTTTTTCATGAGACGGAAATCTTCGAAACCTCTTTACCGATTGCTTAGAAATTTTGACACAGCGTTGCATTTGAATAGGTGCGTGTATTTATGTACCTACTATATCCATGCCACACCTGTGACAGAAAAAAACATGTTTTTTTTTTAAACAGTGCCATCTGTTGGACGTAAGAGCAACACACACTCTTAAGAGCAACACAACACTAGGAACACAAATAGCTAAGGCCTTCACATATTCTCTATATCGATACTCTCGAGCTTGGTGTATACAGATATATGTATGTATATACAGATATACATATACATATATGTATGTACAGATATATGAGATATATGAATATGGTGTATACATATATATATATATATATATATATATATATATATATATATATATATATATATATATATATATATATATATATATATATATATATGTATATATGTTGTTGCATATATGTATATATATATATATACATATATATATATATATATATATATATATATATATATATATATATATATATATATATATATGTATATATATATATATATATATATATATATATATATATATATATATATATATATATATATATATATATATATATATATATATTTTTAACTGAAAACTCAAAGCCCAAAAGTGACTCGAACCCGTACTGCCAGGAGCAACGCAACTGGTATGTACAGGACGCCTTAATCCACTTGACCATCACTACCGGACAATAAGGAAGTGATAGCCGAAGCTATTTGAACCACTTCACCACCGGCACTCGGATGGTATTCTTGGGCATAGCATTTTATCAAATCACCTCATTCTTTGGGGTACACGTGAGGAACACAAATGCGAACAAGCCTGAATGGTCCCCAGGACTATATGCAACTGAAAACTCACACCCGAGATGTTACTCGAACCCATACTGCCAGTAGCACTCCGCTGGCGTACAGGATCCTTTAACCGCTCGACCAACACGACCGGACAAAAGAGAATGGTAGCCGAGGCTATTTCCATCCCCCCGCCGGCACTCGGTTGGTAATCATGGGCATGGTATTTTATCAAATCACCTCATTCTTTTGGGGCACACGTGAGGAACACAAATGCGAACAAGCCTGAATGGTCCCTAGGACTATATGCAACTGAAAACTCACACCCCAGAACTGACTCGAACCCATACTGCCAGGAGCACTCTGCTGGCGTACAGGATCCCTTAACCGCTCGACCAACAGAAAACTCGACCGCTCGAGTTTTCAGTTGCATATAGTCCTGGGGACGTGACTGAGATGAACAAGTGGATGAATAGATATTAATTGGCCTTTAAACCCGTATGTTCTTGCTTCTTCTGTCTCTGTGTTGGTTCGGGGTCTTGAATTAGGTAGAATATAATTATGTGATAACTGGCTGTTGACTGCTTGTTTTGACTTTTTGATGTATAGGGCCTCGCTAATGTCCAGTCGTCTATTGTTATACCTGTCGATTATTTCTGTGTTGCTTGTTAAGATTTCTCTGGTGATGGTCTGGTTGTGTGAGAAGAATAAATGCTCCTCTATGAAGCCTAGTTGCTTGTGCATTGTTAATCGCCTAGAGAGAGAGAGAGACGTTGTTGTCTTACCTATATACTGTGATCCTTAGAGCTGACAGTACCCAAGTGGGCATGCGAAGGCATAGAAGACGTTGGTCTCTTTTTAAGGCGTTCTGTTTGGTGTCTTTAGAGTTTTTCATGAGTAGGTGGAAGTAGGTTCTTCATAACTTACGGCCTTCATAAGTTCTACTTATGAAGAATTCTCCAAACACCAAACAGATTGAGCGGCTGCAGCGTAGAAGCTGCAACAACACTATATGACGCTGCTCGACTTAGAGCCGTAACAGCTTCCCATGTAGGTGACTTCATATTGGCAATAGCAAATATGAAGTCAAACTAACACAGGCCCTCCAAATTGGCGTGGCTCTCCGCCTCTTTGCCCCATTCCACATCGAATAAAGATGTATTTGCGGCGATGCAGTGGCCAACAGGTACGGCCAGCATGGGCTACTCTGCCAATGCACAGGAGGATGGCAGGCAAGGAAACGTGAAGTCAATGACATTATTAATAGGTGCCTTACCACAGCCTATTGTCCAATAGAGAGAGAACCCCGTTACCTAATTCCTCCTAACTCTGATAAGCCTGTTCGTCGCTCAGACGGGATCACAGTGAACCCCTGGAAGAACGGTAGACGAATCCAGGATACGAACCCAGGACAGAGCGTTTGCGAAACGCCAAGCGAGCATCTTACCACTACGCCACGGGGACTACAATCCATTCATATCCACCATTCCGTGGACTATTCCGGGATCCACCATATCCGGGGACTACATAGTCATTCGATAATAATATAAATAATAGCAGGAACAATAACAATCCAATTAAGAACAAATTCTGAATAAATTGTTTTTAAACTGGAATTGAAAAAAAATAAATTGGAGATGCCAAAAGTTCTAAAAAAATCTTCTTGTACGCTTCAGGGAAAGAAGTGGCTGCAAATAAAAGTTACTGAGAAAGTTAGACTGGATATAGTTAAGGTGCTCTGCCCAAACACATTACTCACGCTCCTGAGAGTCTTTTAAGAGGCACTGACCGTTGACAAAATTCGTCGAATGGAAGACTTAACCAGAGAGAAGAGGAGCGGAAGGAATTGACGTTGAGGAAATGGAAATTACATGTAGGGAGAGGAAAGTGTAGAGGAAAGGAAAGAAAGGGAAGGGGTGAATTAGGGTAAAGGTTTCAGTGTTAATGTAAAGATTTTACAAAGCTTTTGATAGTTATGCTTATTGCGCAGCAACTAGAGGCTTCGATTAATAGAATCTGTGATTAATAGATACGAGTCCCATATCATCATTATAACGTATTATAATATCCATTATAATACGTTAGTACTTCGACTAATTTTACAGTATTACTTCTAATGTTAGACTATGTTAAATTAATTTTTATTAAAGAAGTTTCTAGTTGCATCAATGGCGGTATTTACATGACGATCTTGGTCAATCAGGTACATTACCGATTTTTGTTAAAGAATATAGAGATGAGGGGCTATATCCGGGCAGGTAGACATAGATACTTATCTGAGAAATTCAGAATTGGTTCTACGAAATAGAATTTTCAATCCAAAGATTTTTTAGATGTAGTTAAATATCGTTGTCTTTGCTGTGTGAAAATTAGAAAAATCGACTACATCACCATGAACCACACGGCTTTTTGATCATAACTTATGCAGTTCCATGACTGAAACTGCATAGGCAGAACTCATTCTTGGATGTGTTCTTCCCAAGATTATAAAGCGTAACAAAATAGGAACAACATGAGAACATGCGTTATAGGGTCTCACATCATCATGTTCTGAATGCATTGAAGAACATTCCACCAGTAGTTGTGTGCGAGTGATGTTGCCAAGGGCACGAGCTCTAGCATGTTGAAGAGAAAGTTATACCCAACAGGTTAATTTGGGACCAAGAAAGTGAATGTTTTATCGAGATCGTTCATTAGTACGATTGAAGATAATTCTACATAGAATAAATTGAGATGCGCCCTGAGCAACAACATCGCAGGGGAGAGTTAAAGGTGCTGCCAGGCTGCACCAACCATCTGTTGAGAGTGTACCTCTTCAGTCCTCTCACATAGAGCCGTTATAAGTAACTTGGTCGTGTTTGCTAATATGCTCTAACCACTCTTGTCGATTCACAGACAATACTCTTACGTTAAATTAAATATTAAATTCCCACCTCAGTACTCTTACGAAGCATTGAGTTGGGAAGGAAGTGAAGACTTTGTGGAGAAGTGCAAACAGTCAGTAAAGGATTCGTTTAAGTAGGAGGGATGGAAGCCGTTGGATGAGGAGAAACTGAATGGATGTAAAGGGAAACAAATACCTAAAGGGATAAAAGTGGTTATCAAATTGGGAATAGAAATTGCAAAACAAACTTCAATGATCAAACAATTCACGGAGCGGGATCTGAAGGAGAACTAAGAAATATATGACAAAGAAATTAGACTAAAAAATAACAAATTTAAGCAAGTAGTTGACAATGAATAACTTCAAGAACGAAAATAACGCATCATTGCGTTAGTCCCGGTCGCGTTGTAAATATGTAATACAAGTCAGTACAACCACCAGATCACTAGCATTGGACATTTACCTCAACCAAATCTTAAATTTTAAAATTTAATTTCACAGCAAAAACACTGTTCCTGGGCGTTTCGTGACTTGTTTATTAATATGATCTTAAGATTATCTACTCTATACCATACTCATATGTATAGTCTACCATAGTATAGTCTGCTAGGCGTCATATGATGAGAAGAACGACTAAAATCTTCAGCAACTTGAGGTTCAGGTTGTGTGGCGATGAGATCCACGATTCAGACTTTGTCGAGAGATTCAGCTGTACCTCAGGAGGCTACATCGGGGCCCCGGGGAGGTTCACTGGTGAGCACAGCTTTAGGTGGATCAAAGGGTTTCAATAAGTCACGCCCACTTCAAAGTTTAATCGCAGTACAGAGGCACAGAGATAGACAGAATCATAGACACATATTTATAAGGCATAGAGATAGGCACAGAGACACACAGATTGAGGCACAGGGACAGACAGAAGCATAGAGATAGACATAAGCATATGGACAGGAACAGAGAGACAAAAGGACGCATTAACAGACACAAAGACAAAGGCATAGAAAAGAAGCATAACGACAGGAACAAAAGCAGAGACATAGAGAGAGATAGAAGCATAGAGACAGACAGATGCATAGACACCTAGGGGACAGACTCAGGGTCGAGGGACTCAGTTGACATTGACAGACGAGAGGCATAAAGACGGAGACACTGTGGCAGAGAGATAGACTGAGCCACCGTGACAGACACAACGGCATAAAGAAAATACATAAAGACAGAGAGGCATTGACACAGAGGCATAGAGACAAAAGCATATAGACAAAAGCATAGAGTCAAAGACATAGAGACAAAGACATAGAGGCAGGCAGAGCCATAGCGACAACGCAAGGATAAGGACAGACGGAGGCAGGAATTAGGAGAGAAACTTTGAGAAGGCATAGAGACAGACAAAAGCAAAGAGATCGACAGAGGAAAACACAAAGGCAAAGAGACACTGACATAGACATTCTAATGCGAAAATCATTGAGAGTTTTCTTTATCCCAGTAATGTCTTGAGTTAGAGGTTGGACAGAGAAATACCAGAAAGTGCAGAGTTTCACCTGAAGAAAAAGTTAAGACCAAGTCTTTTTTATGCAAGCGAATAGTAACAAGAGATATAAGAAAATACATCGGCTAGTTAGAAAGTAAATTTTCTGACAAAAAGAAATGCTTATAAATATAATAATGAGATGAACGTGGTCATTGTCTTTAAAGAAAACATTGTAATGATGCCATGATTGAAATGTAGTATAACTAATATATGTATCTTCATATGTATTTATTAATATGTATTTGAAATGTAACTTGATGTATGTGACCATCGTCTTTATAGAATTATTATTTTATCCATTTCTTTATTATACACCCCATACCCATCCCGTGGGCGGTGGTGGAAAGGGTTACAGAGGCACATAATCGGTTCAGGAACTGAACTCCATAGTTTCATTTAGCTAAGCAAGTGATAATCTTGCGAAGCTAGTTTCACAATTGTTAATATTACATACACAAGTACATAGAGATACATCCATATATATATATATATATATATATATATATATATATATATATATATATATATATATATATATATATATATATATATATATATATATATATATATATATATATATATATATGAAATGCTTTTACAATTTGTTATTGAAGAAGCAAAAAGTTGTTTAGTCAAGCAACAAGGACGTTCTACAAACATGGCTTCCCACGTCTAAGCCAGAAATAAAAGAAACTCGTTGTATTACCATATTTTGATGGACTAGTAAATCTTGCCCCAGCCCAGAAAAAAATATAATGTTAACCCACTGTTCAAAAATAATAATACAGTTAAGTCCATGTTAATTAGGAAGGAGGCAATAAACTATACAATTGAGAATAATTTACATGATGTCATCATTCATACCGACTCTAAGTCTTCACTTCAGGTATTGTTATCCAGTCAACACAGAGATAATATACAACTCCTCACAGAAATTCAACTCATAGGAAAAGAAGCCCATAATCTAGGGCTATCAGTCACCCTAAATTGGATACCAAGTCACATTGGCATAGATGGTAATGAAAAGGCAGACTCACTAGCAAAAACTGCCACTGCTCTACCTGTTGTACAGGTTCAAATACCTCCAAGTTTTTCACAGATTAAGGAGAAAATCAAGAAGAAAATACTCCCAACTATCAAAAGTCGCCACAGAGCCAAAGTAGCGGAAGGAAGATCCACTGCGATATGGTACGAACAAGCCACTGATTACTTGTCCTTCAAGCCTGGCAAAAAGATATCCAGAGACATTTCAGTAACCATACACATTACACAGACTTGGTTACAAGTGCTGCTGGGAGGTAATGAACCCAATAGTTAAAGAGTGTCACATCTGTGAAATAGAAGCAGAGGCGCCACTATTGCACTACTTACTGGAATGTGAAGCTACTGAAGGCCTGAGCATCAAACTCAACATTAATCCAACGACAGCAGCTGCATTAGATGCACATTCCACCGCGACTACAATGATTAGAAAAGGCGTTGAGGAATGGGACTCACTAGTGAGCTTTCTACATCTACATCCGCCTCCAAGATAATGTTAATAAAACAAGACTAAAACCAGTGCACTAAAACAGAAGCGATAAATAAACAGGGAAAAATGAGGAATCCCCTCCTCCATTTTAAACTTAGACCCAAATATCACAAAAACAAGGTTATCGCGAATAACCGAACTCAATTACGGGCTCACCATAGCCCGTGCTTCATGGACACTTCGTTCTGAGTAGCTAACTCCAAAACAACAACAAGTGTTTTCAGGTTACAGTTGTGTGTGTAAACTAAAGTCTTTGAAAACGTAATGAGTTATTACGAAACATGTTCAAGCGTCGCGTCAGACTAGAAATAAAAATGAATTTTGGAGAATTGATTTTTCAATTACCATCGACAGTGAAAAGAAACATAAGAAATATTGAGAAAATTCGTGTTAGAATTGTTAATCTTACTTTTTCGGTCATATTTAATAATATATGTTTACAAGAAAGACTGCTACCAAAATATACAAACATACATACATATATATATATATATATATATATATATATATATATATATATATATATATATATATATATATATATATATATATACATATATATATATGTATATATATATATATATATATATATATATATATATATATATATGTAAATATATATATATATATATATATATATATATATATATATATATATATATATATATATGTAAATATATATATATATATATATATATATATATATATATATATATATATATATATATGTAAATATATATATATATATGTAAATATATATATATATATATATATATATATATATATATATATGTAAATATATATATATATATATATATATATATATATATATATATATATATATATATATATATATATATATATTATGTCTGTGTGTAAAACACGAAAATTAACACGTGATGAAAAATGTGACAGTGTCAGACCACGAAGTAGAGATTGAAACAGGAGCTTAGTACTCCTCTCGGTGTATATACCCGTTACTATTTATATTATTTTGTGTTAATTTATGATATACTTTATAGCTTGTAGACAGAGCTAAATATAGATGCATAACCATATTTGTTTTAATTTTAATTACACATTATAATTTTTCTTTGAATTTTGGTATATAATACTAATAATATAATATATTATTATTAAAACTTTCTATGTGTGTTTCTGCTCCTTGTTTTCTTAAGGTATAAGAAATTTAAATATAAAAGCTCTCGCAAGAGGTAAATTAACCTGCGTGTGGTGGTAGTCTGCGCTGGCATTCCCGACATTCCTTAGAGCACCGTCACTCAGGTCTGGTGGGTACTGAGTTTGGGTTAGCTATCCTGCTTATTTATGGTGGAGCCCTTTTGATATGATACTACCCTGTGGTGATCTGGAATGTAAGACTCGAACTTTATGGCATTACTTTTGCGGCATTGTTCGGAAGGGACAAACTATCTGATAAGACACTGTTCAAGTGGTTTATTATCTGATGGTAAGAATCTTAAAGTACATATGTAGAGTGAGTAAATTGTCTACCTTTCCTTATACTTGGTTTCTCTGACAACAAATTGAATTGTATTTGCTATCTGATCATTCTTACCTTTCAGTTGTTACACGCGATTGTAACAAACTTACAAGCACAGCGACAAATTCGTAAATGTTGTCTATGTCCTTGTATTTCATTAAGACACCTTTAAGATCTTATTTTTAATTTCAGCTTTAAAATAAATACCGTTTATATAAAAATTTTTTATGTAATTTAACATCTCAAAGTCCTTTTCAAATAATAAAGATGATAAAATATTCGAACTGGTACCTGTAGCTTGGCTATTTAACAGGGAAGATAATTGTTGATTAATCTAAGTAAAAAAATTCCGGTTATTGTTAATAACATGGGAACACAGGTGGGGAGTTTGAGCAGCTTGTATTACTGCTGCCAAATTTAATCGTCTTGGGGACACCGAAGGGGAATTTATACGACTTGGTAGTATTTAATGGTTTACTTGACTTTAAAATGAAAGTGTTGCGTTGGGCCAACTAAACAATTGAGTTACCTGGAGAAGGTGGCGTTAGCGGAGTTGAAGTTGGCACTGGCGGAGGGTGAATGGTGATACTGGCGGGGGTGAAAGTGACACTGGTGGAGTTGAAGGTGGCACTTGCGGGGGTGAGGGTGGCACTGTCGAGGTAAGGAGTAATTGTTCGTTATCCGGCATGGGAGGTGCATGGTGTTTAACACGTCACATTATTCATTTAGGTGGCGTAGACAGAAGTGGCTTGCTTTCACAATAATGGAGCGAGTTTCAGCGAGTAAGGGCTAAGGTACCAGCTAGTGCTACTTGAGTTCACCTGTGTGTTTCCACGATCAGGCACTGGCGGGCCATAAAGCTGGCACTCGTATTGATCTCTGGCCCGTCCAGCGGTGCTGCCTGGTCACATGTAGCCCAGACCGCATCAGACCTCGGCCGCATCACGTGCAGCCACGCCTAAATGGCAGAAAAATAGACAGCATCGGTTAAGAGCCAAACGAGACCCAATTTTTTAACAAATAATGCGGCCACTAGGTGGCAGCACACATCAGTGGGGTAATCCTTGTGGAACTTTAATTAATTTTTGTTTCAGTGCGTTTCACTTCGTCTACCAAGCATTAATTTGATCAACTTGGCGGCGTAACCGCTATTTTTACCTGCAGTTACCATCTCAATTTTGGATTTCTAGTACGAATAAAGCGACAACTCAACTTATGTGAAATACTTGGCTGACATCATTACGTTATCCCATGTACTCTCAAAACATGGGAGGTATTCAGTTGTATTATTGTATTCTTTTAACTTTCCGTCTTTCAATCAAATATTAGTAAATTGTGTCGGGTTTTCCGACAACAGTTGTAAATAACGCACAAATGCGCCTTGGTGAGTGCTTGCATTAATTAATAACACTGGCAGTCAATTACGTGATGTTGTGGTCCAGTAATACAACACTCGCCTCGAATAACTCAAGCAGACTTTTGTACCCTTGTCACTTCTGTTTAGATCTGAAGAACGTACTCACGCACACAAGTACACAAATGTATTCACTCTCAAAGCTATTGGCGGAGTCATCCTCCGCTGTCTCTAAATCTGATTTATTCCAGTTGCTCTCCACTCCTGAATAAGGTACTTATCAGGACAAACTACTAAACCAGTATGGATATTGAGCACTTGGAAAGGATCTGAAGACAAGACGGAAGCTGGGACGTATGGAAGGCTGTTGATTCGTAAAGAAAAAAAAAACTATCTTGCTTATATTCTTTTTGCTCACTAGAAAAATTTGTATGTTTTTTTTTTTTTTTGTATTTGTTATATATTTTGCTATCTTGATTGATCCGTATTTCCTGTTACCCAGTTGAGCCCTAACAAGGCCTCCACTTTGTCAACAGTTTAAGACGTAGTTTGTCGTCGCTTATGCGGGAAGCACAGCTCTTAAATCTAGCTGAATTATGGGATTTTCAGATGCTCGAGTCATTACTGACGTCTCAAATCCCAGTTGAGGCTCTTGATGTCATGACACTGAACAGTTAGTTACAGTTCTTCCCCTTTTACTCATCTTCAACATTATACTCTCCTCTTACTCAACTCTTCAACTTTCATGGCTAGGTGGACCCTCCTCATTCCTCTTGACACACTCACTTAGAACCTCACTCCTTGATATACTCACCTGACTCTTCACTTATTTTACTAGCATGGTCTTCAAGCCGAATGTTATCCCCCGCTTCTATAGAAAGAAGAGCAATTCAAAGTTAGGTTAGATTTGAATATCTTGAGGTTATCTTGAGATCATTTCGGGGCTTTAGTGTCCCCGCAGGCCCGGTCCTCGACCAGGCCTCCACCCCCAGGAAGCAGCCCGTTACAGCTGACTAGCACCCAGGTACCTATTTTACTGCTAGGTAACAGGGGCATAGGGTGAAAGAAACTCTACCCATTGTTTCTCGCCGGCGCCCGGGATCGAACCCGGGACCACAGGATCACAATTCCAGTGTGCTGTCCGCTCGGCCGACCGGCTCCCCTTGAAAGGAACATTCGTCCTATGAGGGTTCTAGTGGAGTTCGTGAGCATCGATTAAGTGAACCTTGCTATCCATTCTCTTTAGGTCGGCGATTTTCTTATCAGGGATCTTGTCAATTGTGTTCATCCCAAGGGGGAGATCAAGAAAGATGCTTCCTCCAGGATCGACTATATGAATGTCTGGCAAAAGTGCTTTTACTCGATCAGTATTGCTTGGGACTGAACAAGACTATTTCACATTTTCGAGATTAGGGTGAGACCCTAGATTAACGCTTTGGGATTGAATTTTTATATTGTCTTCCAGGAGAAAATATTAGGCACTAGCTAGGATATCTGGCTTGAGAAATCCGATAATGAGTAAGCAACAGTAACATTTTGAAGGCATAGCAAAAACGTAAAGTAGAGGGGGGGGGCGTAAGTAGAGCATCCAGCAAGACAGCTTCTCATGCTTAAATGTGATGTTCAAAGTGAACTATGGAGTCGTCGCTGTAGTCTGATTAGATGAATGAGTGATGCGAAGACACGACAAACAGTTCGGGGATCGGCATCTCTTGTGGCTTGGCTAAATACATTTTACAAATTGAGCTTTTCTTGAGCTTTCTAGTCTCTGAGTTCAGTATTAAATGCTAGTACAGTATTCATGTAGCCGTCGCTCTAAAGCCTAGATGATCCCAAACAAGAAACCGATTATCTATTTATTTATTTATTTTTAATGTTATAACTATATACGGCGCTTTCCAGTGCTGACTTCTCATTCAATGTAAGATATATATATATATATATATATATATATATATATATATATATATATATATATATATATATATATATATATATATATATATAATATATATATATATATATATATATATATAAGTTTGTTGCAGTTGGAGGAGTTTGTTTATGGTTGGAGGGATATGTTTGGGTTTATACTGTTAGTAGTTAGTGGTATGGAAATTTATATGGAGAAAGGAGGCAATAAAAGTATGTGTTGGTGGGGTGGAGGGGGAGGGGAAATAGCAAAATGAACAGGGAAGGAGAAGGATCTCAAAATAACAATACACTTAGCGTATATTACACGAACAGTCGGAGTCTAAGAAACAAAATTAGCAATTTAATTGCTCTTGTCTGCAAAGAAACAATAGATATTATTGTACTTACCGAAACATGGATTCCATTTCGTGTCATTATTATTTGATCTATTCAATTTGTGTGGTATACTACGTTCCAGTGCTTTGTTTAGAATATTTTTAAATAAGTTATATATTGAATTCACATCGAAATCCCTTTTTACATCACCCATCGCTAGATTCAAGTCTCGCTCCAATACCGGCCTACTCCCCCATGCCCAGGACTTTCCAATGTATTTCACCCAAAACATTTTTTAGGCCATTAAAATAAGTTTTCGAATATTTTGCAATATAACAGAATTTTCTCATTCAAATCTATTCCATTCTATGCTAAATGTGATTTCTTTGTGACCACTGTTCCCTAGCTCACTCCCTATTTCGATGTCATTAATTTGTATTTCCCTGTTAGTTAATACTGTCTAAAATATTATTTGCCCATGTTGGTTCCTTAATGTGCTGTTTAAGGTAGAAATCGTTAATTAATTCTAGAAAATCTTCTGCCTCATTATTCCCTGGTCTGTTACGCCAGTTTATTCCACTAAAACTAAAGTTACCCATGGCATAAATACTGTTTGACTTAGATGCTCTAGATATTTCATCCCATAGATGCTTTGCTTCCATTCTGTCTAAGTTTGGTGGCCTGTATATAACACCTATTATACTTTTTAGCTTTTCCATTGATTCTAGCCAAATAGTTTCTGTGTGTGTGTGGCTCTGTTTTGATTCCCTCTTTGAGACTACATTTCAAGTTTTCCCTAGCATATATGGCTACTCTCTCTCTACGTCTAATATATCTATTTGTGTGAAATAGTTTAAATCCGTTTATTTGATATTCATCTAATAGTTCTTTTCTACATTCATCCATGTTTCGGTAAGTGCATTAATATCTATTGTTTCTGTGCAGACAAGTGTTTAAATCGTCTGTTTTGTTTCTTAGACTCCTACTGTTCGTGTAATATACCTTAGGAGTATTGCTATTTTGAGGCTCATTCTCTTTCCATGTTCATTTTGCCAATTTATTTCCCCTCCAATACACATACTTGTATTGCCTTATTTCTCTATATAAAATTCCTTACCACAATCTACTAACTGTTTAAACCCAAACAAATCCCTCCAACCACAGATTCCAATGAGATGGCAACAGCAACAACCGCCAGCATTGTGGAGAAATGCCCAACAGACCACTGGAACATTGTCTAACACAGTGCACAGTTACAAACCAAATAAGATTTCAACTTATATTCAACAGAGCAGAAGTTGGTAAAATCATTGGGCAAAATCTTATAACCATACGAGTCATAAATACTCATACTCCGCTTAAGTAAAACAGAAACAAGTAACACTTAGTGGGCAAACCAGAGGCTTAAGTCTCGTGCTGGAATATCCCTGCAAAACAGAAAACAAGCAACAACTGCAGCTCAAGATAAATGCACCCTATCTCGAGTATATATGTCATTCCGTCCATATAAGTGTTCCCAGCTATCTATGAATGATATTGCATTTGATTTACAATATTTGTTCAGTCGGCTGTTGACACCAAGTGCCCTTGACAACCATTCATTTCCAACTCCCTTTTTTGGAGGAATGCCACATAGGGTCGGGATTCCTCCTTTGCTCCTAACTAATTCTATGACTGTTTTGAATCTCACTGTTGAACGAACAATTTCCAGGTGCGAGTTAGCCTAGGAATGAATGATAGAGCGACAAACGATTACGATTATACAGCACTTGGAATGGATCAGGATAAGGATTTGGGACTGGACAAGGGGATGAAATGGTGCCCAACTATTTGAACGGTCGGGGAGTGAACGCCAACCCCCCTTCTCTCTCTCTCTCTCCTACACACACATATAGACACCCAGTTGGTGGGTGCAGCCATACAAACTGTAACAACACAATCCCACTGACACTTGCTACCACACTTGCTAATAAAAAAGAACATTATCCTCGGACCCACACGCTCAGCGAGGAACTAGCATGAAAGGTACAGCCCTCCAAGCTTTATTGACTTAATCAATAAAGCTTGGAGGGCCGTATTTTACATGCTAGTTTTGCAGCACCCAGGCACTCTGCAGCAGATCAGTCTGCAATGGGGCCATCCCAGATGGATTGCTTGTAGGCTTTAGATATCGGTGGTTGAAGTGCTGGACCTGCACGAGAGGCCCACTCGGTAGCATAGTGTACAAAGTTCAATCGTGTATTCCTGCCAGTTGACCTAAGTAGCCAGGTAGAAATTCCCTTACTAGGTTGTCAGATGTTGAGGAGGAGAACAGGAAAGCAGGTACAGCGATATGCGTTCTTGTCCGAACTCCGAGGTCCCCTAGTCTTCCGGGAAGAGAGGCTTGTTTCCACTGAAGGTCATCGAGAGAAAGGTTAAGGGCGACGGTCCTCGCTTGTCAGTTTGTTGTAAAAGAAGCAGGCTGAAGTGAAGCTAAATGGAAATTTGCAGTAAACACACTCTCATTTCCTGTGTGTTGGAGAGTCATTAGGTCTGTTGGATTATGTTTGTTCTTCGCTAGATTTCTAGATAGTAATAATTTCATATAATTATTATTTTTCAAGATTTTTTAAAATCCTTATTTACGTATACAGTATTTATATTTGTTAAAATTATTATTATTATTATTTATATTCACCCAGATATCGCGCCCACCTTATTGTTCTAGGTGATTTTCTCATTATTTATATTATTATCATTATTAGCGTTAACTTTATAATTATTATTAATATAAATGTAGCTAGTAAATGAATATTATCGTACATCATCTGAAAGAAAAAAAAACTTTCTGGAGATCGTTTTGTCTATGAAGTAATTGGCGACACAATGGGCTCTTTCCAAATCCAATAGCTGCCAAACAATGAAATTTCCGTCGTGTCACAGCCGTCACTTTCCCTTCCTTGATACATGAACGACCAGCTCCACATTTCCTCATTGACCTCCATGGGGATAATTAAGGTAGCAATTGATACAGAAGTTTGTCAAGTTTTAAAACTTTCTCAGGTCATAATGTTTCTGCCAAGAACTTGGCGTGACAGCCTCGAGGGATAATCTTGATGGATTTACCTCCTGGTGCGCACATCACGGGTTGCTGGGGATGAGCGTTGGTGAGGTTTGGGTGTGTTGGGTGGAATCCATTTCTTACAAGCTTTCTAAAGAGTTTATCAAAATCCTGTCCCCATTTGTTAGGAACTATTTCCTCTTCTCATTCGACCAATTTTATTGAACTGGTTAACAAATTATATATTGTTCCAATCAATCCTCATGATAAGTTAATCAGTTTTGTTGTTTGTTCTTTGTTTACAAAGGTGCCGGTTGATGATATTTTTGATTACCTTGCTCATGAATTAATGAATCATGTATTACTTTTGTCTGCTGATATTACTGTTAATCTCGTTAAACTGTGTGTGAAAGAATGTAAATTTTCCTTTAATAATGAGTATTATTTACAGACTTTTGAAATGGCAATGGGGAATACTTTATCGCCATGCTTTCAAACTTGTACATGGAATACACACAGAAGTCACAGTAGCGTGATATATCACATGAACAAATCCACAAGGGCAGTGATGAGGGTTCGAACTTACGTCCAAGATGATCCCAGACGCGCCTTAATCGACTGAGGGAATTGGGTTTTGTAAAATTGCATGTGGGGAATTGGGTAAAACCCCGATTTGTGTCTCGGAGAGACTGCGTAATCCGAGCGTCTCGGTGAGACTGCGTGATCCGAGCGAGAGCAGTAGTAATGTACCTAGCAGCCAGAGCGTCGTACTCGGCCTACTATGCAAGGCCCTATATGCCTAGTAAGCCAAAGTTTTCTTAAATTTATATATTTTTCGATTTTTTTTTCTTATGAAAGTATGGAGCTATCCATTTCATTATGTATAAGTTAATTTGTTTAAATTTGAGTTAAAACTAACGTAGATATATGACCGAACCTAACCAACCTTACCTAACCTAACGTAACCTCTCTAAACCAAACCTAAACTAACACAACTAAGGCAATAACTTATGTTCCCATTATAATATAATAATAATAATTAAAATAAACTAATTGGAAATAATTTATTGAACATAATGAAAATCACTCGGTCTATTAGGCAAATCGGGCCTTGCATAGTAGGCCGATAAGTGCGTTCTGGCTACTAGGTATATAAATAAATATATATATATATATATATATATATATATATATATATATATATATATATATATATACATATATATATATATATATATTTATATATATATATATAAATATATATATATATATATATATATATATATATATATATATATATATATATATATATATATATATATATATATATATATATATATTTATGTCGTACCTAGTAGCCAAAACGCACTTCTCGGCCAACTATGCAAGGCCCGATTTGCCTAATAAGCCAAGTTTTCATGAATTAATTGTTTTTCGACTACCTAACCTACCTAACCTAACCTAACCTAACTTTTTCGGCTACCTAACCATACCTAACCTATAAAGATAGGTTAGGTTAGGTTAGGTAGGGTTGGTTAGGTTCGGTCATATATCTACGTTAATTTTAACTCCAATAAAAAAAAATTGACCTTATACATAATGAAATGGGTAGGTTTATCATTTCATAAGAAAAAAATTAGAAAAAATATATTAATTCAGGAAAACTTGGCTTATTAGGCAAATCGGGCCTTGAATAGTAGGCCAAAAAGTGAGTTCTGGCTACTAGGTACGACATTTATATATATATATATATAAATATATATATATATATATATATATATATATATATATATATATATATATATATATATATATATATATATATATATATATATATATATATATATATATATGTCGTACCTAGTAGCCAGAACGCACTTCTCAGCCTACTATGCAAGGCCCGATTTGCCTAATAAGCCAAGTTTTCATGAATTAATTGTTTTTCGACTACCTAACCTATCTAACCTAACCTAACCTAACTTTTTCGGCTACCTAACCAAACCTAACCTATAAAGATAGGTTAGGTTAGGTTAGGTAGGGTTGGTTAGGTTCGGTCATATATCTACGTTAATTTTAACTCCAATAAAAAAAAATTGACCTCATACATAATGAAATGGGTTGATTTATCATTTCATAAGAAAAAAATTAGAGAAAATATATTAATTCAGGAAAACTTGGCTTATTAGGCAAATCGGGCCTTGAATAGTAGGCCAAAAAGTGAGTTCTGGCTACTAGGTACGACATATATATATATATATATATATATATATATATATATATATATATATATATATATATATATATATATATATATATGTGTGTGTGTGTGTGTGTATGTGTGTGTGTGTGTGTGTACTCACCTATATGTGCTTGCAGGATCGAGCATTGACTCTTGGATCCCGCCAGTGTGTGTGTGTACTTGTGTGCACTTGTGTGTGTACGTTGTATGTGTACGATTAGCATTTTCTAATGAAAACGGTTTACATTAGAAAGTTATGATTCAAGAAATATCAGAAATAATTAGTTATTCATCAACATTCCAATTAAGATGAAAGATCTATAATACATTGAAATTTTGCAGCTGCTTTATTAACAGTTAAATTACTACGTTAGTATGTGTGTAGTTCTCGTGGTAGAACAATGTCCTACCTTACTGCCTGCGACGGCACTTGATTATTGATGGCACAGGTGGTTGGTCACTGTTCCCTCATTCCTTCTAGATATTCCACCACCTTTTCGTATCTGAATACCCACTATCTCTTTCAAGTGCTAAATAGTTGTACTCTCTGAGCGCTTTTTCCTGAAACTTACTTTGCCTTAATTTCACAAAAGCCTTTCCAATCACCATTCTTCCACCTACAGAACCGTTAGTGTTATACCGACTGTTCTGTAGAAGAAGGTGGAAGATGTACCGGATGTGCATGTAATATCTTTATATAATGTTCTTGCGTACATACAGCAATGAAACGCATCACTGATTGGGCACGTACAACTCAAACCGTGGATGCGTGGATGTTGGTCAGAATTGCATTTCACCTTTGTAAACGCACTTTAATGACACTATGTAAAAAGACACTTCGAACACTGTTTATGTATGATCGACTGACATAAATCAGTGTATTTATGTTTCAAGGTTAGATTAGCATTTTAAAAGCATTACAATCACCTTCTGTGGTTGATTGCTCAATAAATCACTGAACTATATGTTTAGCAGATCCTTAACCCTGTCCATGGAGGACAGAAGAAAATGTTTATATGCTAATTAGCATCGTAAACGTGTGGCCACGTCTGTTGTAGAAAATATTACTATTAAAAAATATTTATTCTGAACAAAAGTATTGCAATCCTATCCTCCATCACTGACACCTGGCAACCCATCTTAACCTGCAAAATGTTATCTCTCTCTCCAATTGTGTTGTGCAACCTCATCATTAACAAACACTATTGTAAACATTATACCAGTCTACTTCAAAATACATTTTATTCCCCAGTCAATCAGGTCGTCTGCATACGTTTCCTTCAGTATGCCTTGCTCATTTATCTTCTCAGTGATCTTGTTTATAACTAAAATGTACACAAGGCTTCTCTATGCACAGCTCTGCCTCTGACTCCATATACTACTTCCTGAACCCGCTTTACTGCTGACGAATCTTCATACATTGCTTTTCATATTTAATGCAATATAATTGGAATGATCGATACAGACACCCAACAGTTGTTGGGCACCTTTCTTTCACTCCTTCCTCATATCCAAGTTCCTTGTCCTCATATTCCTGCTCGTTGCTCAAATGCCAAACCCTCCTTTCCTTCACATCTCTTCAAAGTACTACATAATTATAATGACTTCGTACTGTTTCCTGATAACTACCTCCTCCATCTTCACACCCCTTCCCTTTTCCCCGTCTCTCTACCACACTCCACTACGGCCTTCGAAATTGAATATCTCTTGCCTCGGTGTAATACTCCACATCCAAAATTCACAAATTCAAATTCTGCTTTTTTCATCTGTACACCTGTACACTGCTTTTCCTAAACACCGTCCCCCGATAAGACGCTTCTTCCTCTCTCCAGAACATTTAATTCACAGAAGTCTCCTTCCTCACAGTGTGAACAATTTTCTTTAGGGATTTCTGGCAAAGAATGATTCCATCTTAAATTTCAATACTCTGTTATTTTTCCATATTAGGTCAGCATCACTGCTTTAATAGCCAATCTCTATACAGGATAACGAATTGTGCACATTTTAACTGTTCCTAAAAACACTAACCCCCTTTTTATTCCCCAACAGAGGCTAAGCTGAATACAACATGTCAGTTCAGCAGCCAATGCGAGGAGTCGGACGAGTACAGCCTATGTGGCCCTGCCTCCATCTGCGTGTGTCAGGAGGGCTATCGCATGGAAGAGTATCCCAACATTGGTTACAACTGTGTCTCAAGTACGTCCTTTTATGTGTGTGTGTATATGTGTGTGTGTGTGTGTGTGTGTGTGTGTGTGTGTGTGTGTGTGTGTGTGTGTGTGTGTGTGTGTGTATGTGTGTGTGTGTGTGTGTGTGTGTGTGTGTGTTAACTAAGTTGTACTCACTTAACTGAGCTTCAGCTCTTAGGTCCTGCCTCTCAACTGTATATCTACTTGTGTACAGATTCCTTAGATTATTGAGCTTTATCATATCTACAATTGAAACTGTGATGACTAGACCACACACCAGAAGATGGGCAATTGTCCAGGACGGACCGAAAGGGGGTTTTGGTCCCCCTCTACCACTTATGGGTATGAATTGCCCACAACTCTTTGTCCATCCCTGTCAATTCATCTGAACATTTTGAAAGTTGTGATCATGTTTGACCTTACTTTTCTGACTTCCAGGGACGTGAGGTTTAGCTCCCGTAGCCTTTCCTTGTAGCTCATATCTCTCAGTTTAAAGTCTCATACCAGACTATGCCACTAGTCTGGTGGCATACCTCTGAATCTTATCTAGCTTTGTCTTGATTTAACTAAGTATGTTCTCCAGACTGGAGCGGCATATTCCAGGATTGGTCTGACGTAAGTGACATACAAGGTTCTGAACGATTCCTTACACAAGTTTCTACAGGCAGTTTTTATGTTGGCCAATATAGCATATGCTGTTGATGATATACTTTTGATTTGGGCTTCTGCGGACAGATTCGGCGTTATATCAACCAACAGATCTTTCGCTCTATTTGACTCCTGCAGCATTTCACCTCCCAGATGGTACCTTGTGTTTAGCCTCCTGGTCCTTTCACCTAATTTCATTACTTTACACTTTCCTGAGTTAAACTTAAGAAGACATTTTCTAGACCATTCTTCCAGTTTGTCCAGGTCGTCCAGTAGTCTCGGTCTATCTTCATCTATCTTGATTCTTCTCCTAATTTTTGCATCATCACTAAACATTGACAGGAATGAGACTATACCTTCTGGAAGATTGTTTGCTTATATCAGAAACCGGATGGATCCATGTAAAGAGCCCTGTGGGACTCCACTGGTGACATCTCGCCATCTGTGTGTGAGTTTGGATGGATGTGTATCTTTTTGAATGGATGGGTGTGTTTTTGGATGGATGTGTGTTTGTGTATTTACCTTGATGTGCTTGTAGAGTCGAGCAAGGCTCCAAGCCCTGCCTTCCCAACGTTCTTTGATTAATGCAGTGATTCATTTCTCACGTTTTTATCATATTTACATATACAACTTTGAATCAAATTAGCTTCAACGACTTCTATGTGTAACCTATTGTACTTATTGACAGCTATAACACTGAAACGTTTTTTTTTCTGGCGTCTTTGTGACTCCTTTGCGTCTCGAGTTTTCTTCTAGGACCCCCCTCTTCTGGTGTTCTTAGGTTGGAACAATGCTGTTTTGTCTATCTTGTCAACTTCCATTAGAATCCAACATGTTGCTATCATATCCCCATCTCTCCCTTCTTCCAATGTGTAGAGGTCAGGTTCTTTCAGTCTTTCCTCCTAGCTTAATTCCTTTAGCTCAGGACCCAGTCTGGTAGCATATCTTTGGACATTTTCTAGTTTCTCGTTGTCCTTCTTCAGGTAAGGGCTCCATGCTAGGTGTGCATATTCAAGTGTTGGTCTCGCCTTCGCTGTATAAAGGGCTCGGAAAGCCGCTTTGTTCAAAGTGTTTGTTGTCGTGTGTCATCAACCTCGGGGTTATGTCCACCTCCAGGTCATTCTCCTTTTCTGATTGAAAAATCTGTCTTCCTTTCATCTTATACATCTATACTGGTCTTCGTTCTCCTGTTCCAGTCCTCAACTCTTTGCTTTTGTCTGGGATAAATTACTGCAGCCATTTTTCACACCACTTCTAGATCATGTCCAAATAAGTTTGCAATGCCTCACAATCTGTCCTGAATCTTCCCATTAGTTTTGCATCATCAGCAAACATTGATATGAAGAAGTCAATTTCTTCTATCAGGTAGTTGACATATATTAGAAACAGCATGGACCCTACAATCGTGTGGGGTTTGTGGGGAATGAATAGATTTGTTTTATTTACCTCCAAATTTATCTCCTTCAAGTCACTACTTGATACTAACCAGCTGTTGCGAAATGTTATAGATTCACTGATGACGACCTAATGTTGTTGACGTTCTCCCAGAGTCAGGGAGCTCGGGACCTGGGGCCTTGGACCCGGCGATGATTGGCGTACTGGCTGGCTTGGCGCTCATGTTCATTATCATCTGCGTAGTCCTGCGACTCTTCTCCAAGTGAGTTTGCCCTCATATGCCTCAGCCACAGTCAATGGGATAACTTCGTTTTCAGGTTACAAATTGGGTGCTAGGAAGCAGCCAGACTTTGTTAAAAAAGTTTACATATTTTATTTTTATATTTTACGAACAATTGCACTACTTTCTAAAATGATGAGATATGACCGAAGATAACACTTTATGCGAGATGTCACCTATACATAATTTTTGTGAAAAACATCAATTATATTATTTTTCACAAATATATATGTAGCCAGAATTTACAAGGTCCCTTAGGCAAGACTCGTTTTTCCTAATAGTCAAAGCTCATTTGTTTTTCTCATATATGTGCAAAATCTAGTCCGCACTTAATGAAAATAAAACACTATATTTATTACATTACCTATCTTTTGGCCTTGATTAAATTTACGTTCGTTAGGATGACTGGCCTAATGTACGATGTGTATATATTATTATGAAGAATTCCTTGCTAGAGCTCATCAGAATTATTCTGAAGTATGCTTGTTTTGCATACATTATTTATGTTATCCTGCTAATACGTTCCTCTTGCAAGGAGGAACTCAAACCTGCCACATCTCCTCTGTGTGTAAGTGTCGGAATTATTGATTTTAGTACACGTCACTTGCGCTAGTTACTTTGGTCGCTGAAGGCTCAAATTGACTTTTATTTTCTTAAGAATAATTTAGTTTTTAACCATTCATTTGCAAAATGATCAAGTTATTGACCAACTAATTTTGGTTACCAACCTGTTGGTAGGTGTATTTTGTGGAATAAATAGCAACACATTTTCGGTTTTGTTTTTTAATATCGAGTCGAGTGTAATAAGTTTGCTTTTCACTGAATGTGTGGCTGTGTCTTGGAATTTAGATGACACGTTAGATAGAAAGTAGACTTAAATCAAGATTAATTATGAGTGCACCATAATAGACAAAATTTAATTGTTGTAAAGTGTTAAAAACCCTTCACCATTTAGATGATATATAACCCTCCTTAGATATGCAATTTTATAACTTGTTTAGTTGCATCATCTTTCACATAACTTGTACAGGACATATTTTCTAGATCTCAACTGCAAATAACGTTTTTGACTATTCCAGCGGAACTCCGACTAAAATAATCCCAGTAACCATATGTATATAGTAATTAATTGCACAATGATACAATTTATTTTCTGCCTGTAGAGATTAGTTTTGAGCTAGCAACATATCTTTGGGTTGGTTGGCGTTGGTCAAAGGCTATAAAACTGGTTTTACTCACTAAATATTATAATTCTTCATGAAGGTCTTGGGATCTCGCTTCCAATATATCATAATCATTCTTCTATCTGGGAGAATGTGTAATATTTGGCTATTTTACTTAAAAATGAGTATATTATGTAATAATAAAATGTATAGAAGTTATTTTCTAATTGCCTTCTTGATTTTTTTAAATAACTTATGTGTAAGTTTGTTTTTATATGTCTAATGAATATTTTTTTTATTTTACTAGAATTTCTTCAGGGAATATGAAGATCGTGAATCATCTGAGATCTCTTGCAGCACATTCAGATCTCATTCTTCTGCCTATTTCCCGTGTTCTGATTGGCTAATGGAATTTTGTCTCTGATATTTTCTCTGCATTAATTATAGCCCCATCCGTGCAGTGCATTTTTGTTCTTAAGTGATTGAACTTTAAAACGAAAAGCTAAAATTTATTATCTAAAAGACAATCATTTTGATGCAATCAGATGCAATCACATACAGTGGATGGAGATCGAAGTGGATATGTGATCTCTAGTCACAGCAGTTTCCTTGATTACACAATTTTTGTATAAACATTTGTAATGTGATCAGCAATTTCCCTTAAAAATGTAGTGCTTGCTTGGTATTTGCTTACTGTCTTTTTATATAAAGCCAGTTTTTTTTTATTTTCTCTAAATATATTTGATTCGTTCTAAAAGTGACATAATATAGGTCCTTGTAAATGCTGATAATTTCATTAGCAGATAACCGTTTTAGATAAAGATACATTAAAATTTAAAGAATGGTGTATATATTTGGAATCTGTGCCTCCTTGTGCCCATTAAAGGCGACTTTATATATTATATGTCAGAATTCAATGCAGTATTTACAAGGCTTCGCTCCATTTCATAAAGCACGTTTTGAGCGATACGTTCCTCAAAGGCTCAATCGGATGTTGTCTCGACGTATGTTTAGAGGCAGGTTTTGTTTCTCCTTTATTCAATATCATGTTAAATAGATTCCAAATGTAAACTGTGAAGGTATTTGTCGTACCTCGAAACTCATAGTACCACCTCCTGGTTTATTTTTATATATAAACTTTGTTCGTAACTTAATAGATCAGTATTAAGTGCCACTTAAATTTTAGAAAATATGTGTTTCAAATGATAATGGCAACTGTCTAATACATGACAATTGTGTTAAATAATTTTATCCTTTTAAAATTTTGTTGAGCACTGATTTATCTTCCAGGACTTCTCCTGCGTGACAATCTCACTAACTGCATCACATTTTGCTAATATCTTAAAGCTGAAAGACAGCACAATCACCATTTTTTGTACCTGGTGCATCAATGTGGCCACTGTATGTTAATCTCGATACTTTAATCTATAAATGTTCGTTGTGTTCGCTGTCCTTTAATTCTAAACTTATATATTTTCAGTGTTTTAAGTGTGTTGCATAGTGGTGCTGCAATTATATTTGTATTTCATATGACTTTTGCTTCAATTGCACTTTTTCAATTACTATTTGCGGAACAACATGCTTTTTTATTGACCACAGTTGTCATTTTCTGTTTTTCAAAGTTGTGGATTTCCTTTATTCTTCCGATGTATTTACACTGTTCAGTTATATTTATTGTATACATAATGTCCATTGGTATTCAGTGTGTACATACTGTCCAGTGGTATTTAATGTGTACACACTGTCCAGTTGTATTTAGTGTGTACATATTGTCCAGTGGTATTCAGTGTGTACTGTCCAGTGGTATTCATTGTATACATCCTGCCCTGTGGTATTCAGAGTGCACATACTGCCTTGTTGTATTCATTATATACATACTTCCTTGTGGTGTATAGTGTGTACACACTGCCGTGTGGTGTTCAAGTTACTTTTTTTTAACTCTTTTCGCTACATCTTTATGTTTCTTGTGCAGTATCAAATATTTTGTATTAGAAAACTTAATTCTTCCTATCCAATCCTATGTGTGTAATTTGTTATGTTAATTCTTTCATAACCATGTTTTTGCCTGTTTGCTATCGTCTTCGTAACGTGCCATCTTACTTGTTCACTTTTCCTCCACTTCCCTCTTCTTCTCCCTCACGCACTCCACCTCCTTCCAGAGCTCGCTTCCGGGAGAAACGTTCCATCTTCAATTCCCGAAGGATAAAAGTATCCAATGCCAATGCCGAAAGTAAGTTTAGGAAACTATATGAGAGAGAGAAAGAGTTGTCTCGAGTGTTTGTATAGATCACTAAGGCAGATCAGTCATGCATTTGGGGAAGTAGGTTATAGTGCAATTTTGGTGAAGGAAGTTGACTCTTTAAATACTGTTACGATTCAATGTTTTTTTAAATCCGTTCTTCATAGATAATCCCGCAGCTATATATATTTTTTAATTGAAGCTTGCTGACTTAAAGCTTCTCTCATCTTTCACATTTTTTTTCAGTTCTTAGAAATATAGGTAGAACTCAGGCTTGCACTCAGGCTATCGACACATGGCTTTAAAATTAATTTAATGTGTATTAGATTGCCATATAACTTAGTTTAATAGATGCCCTGACTAGAACAACATTGTTCATTGTCAGTCATGCTTACCGTAGTATTTAGAATTGACCACAATCGTACATAAGTAATATCATATTACATTGCTTATTTGTGCGAGAGCAAAATCAAATCTTTCTTTCCCTTTCTCCAGGTATATATGTATGTAATTGTTTTGTTTGACATAGAAGATCAGATCCATTATGAATTTACACATTTGATTTAGGAACGTTTCGACACTTACTATTTGCAATGATTAAGCATAACATAAAACAATGACTTTTATTGTTATATATTTTTCTTAACCATAGTAATAGAAGAAATTTAGCTGCATTTCAGCATTTCCAAGTTTCACACTTATCATATACTTTTTATTTTCCACATCTCTGCACAGTACCTAAATGTACACGAACGCTAAACATTTAAAACAATATTAAACCTTTAAGTGTTTAAATTTTTGTTAAACAGCCTTTATACACAAATATAATTTTCTTAAAATATTTTTTCACCTTTATTTTTGTTATATGGACATGAACTCATATGTTCCTCTATTTCCGTCTTGGCGGTCGAGGTCCGAATGATGGTCCCTAACTCTTAAAAGTTTCAATAAATTACGTTTTATATAGTTTTTTAAAGTTTAACTAAGCTTTTATTAGCTGCTTTTTGCTTGTAAATGTTTCATTATATCTCTGAATTGTTTCACAGCTAAAACACTTTGTATTAAAATATTTTTTATTTATATTCCTGGATATCAAGCGTTATTTCTCTATTGCTTATGCCTCTATTAGTTAAGAAAATATTTATAATTCCACTCAAACGTTGCTTTAGGGATCTGGGCCAGTGTTTAATAACCATTTTTGGATCTACTTATAAACTATTCACCTTTTACCAAACTTTGAGGGCTTTGTTTACATATATTAAACAGTTTATGAGTTCCGAAGCATTTGAATGTTGTTTATAAGAATAATAACATTGGATTTCTAAGTTTCATTTCTAATAAAATGTTTATTAAGTGTAAAAAAAAGCGTTGAAAGTTTGAGAAAAGATGTACAGTTCTCTAAATTAATTCGTAAATGCTTGTAGAATCCTGTTCCAGGAGAGTATATGCCACATCACTAGCTACATGACAGTAGCTACAGACAGTAAGCCTCAAAGTAGCGCTGCTTCATAATAGAAACAAGAAACCATCGTTTTCCCTGACTCACTCGGTGCACCTCAAAGAGGATTACAACAGCACAAAGATCTTTGTGAACGCTTTGAAGTATGATGGGTATGGGAGGAGGGCCATCAGGGACTTAAAAATTGTGGCATTTTTCATAAGAACCTTGAATGTATACACAGCGCTCAATTACTATACGAATTTCCAAATGTCAGCACAAATCCGCTATGCTTCAACTACTTCAGGGTCTTTACAACACCTTGAATGTTTGCACTGCCTCTTAACTGTTTACATGACCTCTTGAATGTTGTAACAATCCCATGCGTGATATCACAAATCTGAGTGTTTACACAGCCACTTGCGTGATTTCCAAACTTGCCATGATTGAATCTGTTTCCCATGCTACCACCCAGTTGTCATGCTAATTCCAAGTTTCCATATATATACATAGTTGCAATACTTATCCTCATTTGAAAAGTTTTTACCAAGTTGTGTTTATACAAAATTTGCAGTTTTAAACCCATTTACCAACAACGTCAAAATGTTAAGTTCTTCTAGGCCCTCATCAGACTATACGGCATAATATGGGGTAGAAATCAGTAAAATACAGACCTCATCAGACTATAAGGCATGGTTAGGCAAGAAAAAAGTAAAATACAAACGTTGGTAGACACGAAACTTTTTCGTTTATAAATTCATATCAAGGTAGAAAAAAAGGATATTCTGGAAATATGTTTAGCAGTAGAATAGGAAGCGAAATAGGAAATGATTTATGTGGCAAAGAAAACAAGAAAAATTAACATAGGTGCTAAGTTTGATATCAGAAGGAATTATATAATTGAGACATATCACAATATTGAAATTCAAATGTGTCAATAGGAAGATGAATGGCAGTAATGAACATAAGTAGGAAAAAAGATAGACAATAAATAGGATTTGTGAAATAGATCAATTAAATGACAATCGACTTGAGAATGGTCCAGGACGGACCGAAACGTCGTCGTCCCTTCACCTTCTAGTGTGTGGTCTGGTCAACATAGATCAATTAAAAATAGGAGCTACAGACAGTAACGATGTAAAATGGTATTTTAGCATGTCGGATACAGAAAAATTGGTTAATTAAGAATTAAATGATGAAAGATACGGAGAAGAAAAAAATAAGAATAACTGAAAAATTGGACCTGTTTGAAATTGGGCAGACAGGAATTTGCAATAATTTTTTTCCAGTGGATACTCTGTAATTTGCATTAGTGATGTATGGCTTTCGCTCATAAGATTTGCTGAAACCTGAAACCTGTATTTATGAGCATGTTTAGGGCTTTCAACTAAGACCCTGCTGATGAAACTTGGACTCCATATTGGAGAACCATCCTTAGAATTTTCGAATTCTTTAATATCAAATTTTATTCATTATTTGCCTTATAAACACATCTGATATATTTTCTAACATATTATATATTTAAAAAAAATTATTTTTATGACAAGTTCAATAAGATAACTTTTATTCAAACCAGTGATTCATTTTTTAGCATTCAATAATTACATGCACAAACGAAGCAAGACCATTATGTATAAATTATCAGGCAGTGAATATTTCCCCTAAGATATCGAATGCAATCGAATATTCGTTAACATTGCAAACAACCCATCATAAATGATGCTATATAGGAACGTTTAACGTTACTAACCTCAGAAGCACCTATTAACAATTACAGCTTCTAAACAGTCAAATTCTTCCAAACGGTAAAGTTAGTTAAACTATTTGTAAATAATCGCTTTCAAAAGAACAGTTCAATCTTTGATAATCGAGAGATTACAGCTAAATCTACTTTCTTGTAATATATTGAGAGACAACAAAAAAAGGGAAACTAATTTTCCGGGATTTCTCTCGGTACATTTGATATATTTATTATATGCATTCAGAAATACACGTCTCTCGCTGCAACTATTAAAATAAAAATTCGTTCGAACACGACTTGCAATAAACTCCATCACATAGTAACATGTCCCCCTGCAAATGCGTGTTGTAGCATCAGGAAAAACAATCAACTTCTATATTTCAATAACAGACTCCATACACATCCGAAACAAGAAAACACGCTCGCCTGCTCCCTGGCCATCACCATACATGGCTGAAGCTGCAGTTTGTACATCGATTGTTCTGCACGAGTACAGGGAACAGGAAACAAGTCCGAATAGTTTTGTTGGCTTTAGGAAAATCAATTCTTGCTGAAGCCGGTTTTTGTTTTGAATGTGAATGTTCATATAAGTGTTTATGAGAGTGGGTATATGTATGTATGGGTATGTATATGTATCATATGTAGTAAATAAATATTACAAGAACATTATTATATAAAACATGTAAACATTTACAAAATAGATACTCACAGCTTCCACATTGCTTTCCTCATCACTTGGATTGTTTATCAACTCTTACATTTAATTTTCATTCAGCTGTTTTTAGATATATATATCCATTATCAATACAAATGTACCCTCCTGTATATATATCTCTAAGATGTGGATATATTTTGACGAAGCACGCAATCTTACTGTGAGAGGAGCAGAAGAAATCAGTTAGCACCAACAACAAGCAGTAGAACCCACTAGCTAAGCATTCATAACTAATAGAACCCAATAGCTAAGCACTCGCGACTAATTAAACCCAATTGTTTAGCACTCACCACCTCACAACTAGGTTCAAAATCTTCTTCCTGGAGCCGACCAGCAGTGAGCTCCATCGAAACATATTGTCACTAGAGAATACCTTCTCGCAGCAAGACGTTGTTAGTGTATGAGCACGCATGCACGGACACCGGCACCAACTTCTTATAGCATCATAGTTCTCACACCTGTGGATATTTCATCAAATTGTCTCTCTGTTGTGCATGATCTCGAAACCATGTTTATCCCTCTTATTTACTGCTAAACAGGTTCATTGTGGACGTTTTGTCCATTTACCCCTCTAAGTGTCCTAATTATCGTTATAATTTTATGTACTAGTCCTCTAGTCCTTTTCAGATTTCAACGGAGACACCCCCGACAGAGCAGTTAGCAGAACTCGAGGAACTGTTGGAAGCTAACAGTATCTTACGTCATCCATGAAACTCACTGTTTGAATTCGTGCCGGACCCCTAACGGTCTGTTTTGTCCTTCCTCTCTGAGAGCTGATGGTCGTGCCTCCCTTGCAGGGCCCGCTTCCGCGAGAACCGATCCATCTTCAACACCCCCAACCCCCGCCTGATGAACGCTTCATTGTTCAAAGACAGTAAGTTGCTGAGCCCCGCCCGCGGGGACCGCCGGGGGTCAAGGGCCAGCGTTCGCGTACCGTCAAGGGCCCCCTCCGTCACCTCCGTCAACGCCGCCTCCCGTTCTCCCAATGGCTCTCTGGCCAAAGGTTAGAGTCGTTGGGGAGTGGCCAGTCCCTCACAACACCCCTCCCATCCTCACAATATTTACCGCCGCCTCCCGGAGTTCCCCGTGGGATGTAGATGATGAGTATGGGGTGATGGCTACCAGATCGCACCACCCCCACTGCTGTCACTCCCACAGGTTACTCCTGCAGGAGGCGCGACTCCATATTTAAGCAGTTGCTTCTGCATATCAGAGCAGTGCGTGATCTATACCTCTGCCGTATGAGTTCTTTGCGTTATGCATTCTTACTATCGGCCTTTTTAGACGAAGTCGCCAGATCATGAACTATAACTACTCAAATTCTATCTCTTGAATGCATTACTATTGGCTTGCATGTCTAATACAATCACAGTAACTCGATTTTCTAAACCCATTCATAGAATGTTTTCATTAGAGAATGACCTTAACAAAAATCATAGTCAACTCTCCAAAATTGTTACACACACTTGTATAATCTGTGATGTCGTCCCCCCCTCCCCCTCCCCTCCCTTGCTCCCGCAACTCTGCCTTCCTCAACACACCACACCCCAACCCCTCCCGAATCACGCTCGCGCGCCGGCGCAGTAGCTGCAGCTGTGTCATACCAGCGCCTGCCCTCCCTGGAGTCCCTCTAGATGATGTCGCCCTCCAACTATAGATGGCGGTAGTAGTGCGGCGGCAGCATAGGGGTTGACACCGCCGCCGACTCCCTACCCAGCCACTAGCTGTCGGACCCCACCCTCAACTTCTCTGTCCTTGATAAACTTCTTCCCCGAGACATTCACCAACACTTGCACAAACAAGTTGCACCGTGTCCTTAGTTATAAACCAACAAGGACTAGCCAACTTCTTTGGGCAGGAATTCGAGGCCCTGAGACTCTTGCTGTCTGGGTGAGTTGCTGGTCTTAATGGCCTTGACAAGGGACCTCAATCACTCTGTATGTCATTGTACATAATATAACATTTAAAAATAATAAATGCCTTTTCCAACTTAAACCAAGCAAATTAAAATATTTCCAGCAGTTAACTGTGGTATTTCAATGTTAAAAAATACACAAATAATTTCTTATCAAATGGCCAAAGTACAGTCATACTCACTAAATTGCGAAATTGTAAAGTTTACAATGACATATGGAGCCTGCCGCGGCACTCGCATTGAGCCGGCTCGTCTCACACCCGCATGCACAACCTCCCGGTAAGTGGATGGTCAGTTTCAGCCAGCATGCTAACCATTACCACGCCACTTTGAAAGTCACCTGTTGCAACACTTTCTGAAATCCTCACCGGCTGGAACACCTCACTAATTAGAATGCAACGCCAGCAGCAAAGCCGCACCTGCACAGGCACAACGTTCCCACCTGTTTACACTCACCTGTAACGCATTAAACCCTCTGACTGCTCAATCACAGCTAAAACAACCCAGAATGTGCAATCCAGAAAAAATTGAGAAATATAATTATATGAGTTTCTTTCTCTTAAATTATTTATTAATAATGATAAACAACAAAAATATTGAAAATATGTTACATTCCCTTCCTTTGAATATACAGAATTTCATATGAGTTAAGTTCTGATTATATCGAACTCTTCATCTGAAATTATGATTTAATTATTTGAGTGCAGTTTTATTAGCTAACAAAATAATAATAGCAAATATGATCTCAACGAATTTTTGTTGTTCCTGTCTCTTTCCTCAGGCATATCGCTGCCAGGAAAGCCGAAATTATTTAATTTTACAACTTTTCCTATTTAATTACAATGGTTTTCATTCTATTTGCAAATATGTCAGTTCTTGCTGGTTTTAGTAATATTGAGCAGAACTGAGTTCTCTAGGTTTTCTACTAGTGATGATAATCTGACGATAATGATGATGATACTACACTGTGATGATCTGGCGTTCATCACAGTGTAATCCTCAGTACAGTAACAAGTCATTTGATATATTGCGCAGTTTAATGGTTTATTTATCACCTGTTTATCACCTGATAGTATACCTTACATGCACGGATGTAACCACACTATTTAATGTTGCCTCTTCTTACACAAAACAACAACATTAATAGAGTTACACTTAGCTGTAGCGGTAATAAATCAATAGGAAAATACAATTCGATGTAAGATATTACACTATGTAGGTGACACTAGGTGAGATGAAATAATATGTAAGCTACTATTATACAAAGTCTGGGGACTGTTATTATAGCAAACAGTTGATACCAAATCCTCTCTGGAACACAATATCAGACAATGGCAAATACAGACACACACATACTACACGTGGAGGCATAATCATTGGCGTAGTATCATACCAAATTATTGAAATGCTATATGCCTGGTTATGTCCAATGCTACTGTGATACCAGTTATTGTGTGATATTATCTATTTGAGTGCTACCTCACTTACCAAACTGTAATACCAACTTACCTGGGCAGAGTATGATTTATACATTAATAAATCTACCAGCTAATAATATTCCTCTCCATGGATGTAATACAATCCATCTGGTTGTTATTCCATCCACTTACTTATGATTACGTGATGTTACTGGTATACCAGGAGGATGAGTGTCCAATTATTAGTTACTATTACACACAACGGGTTTGACACACAAAACTCCTTTAGGTGTTACATTTTTATCGTTATGACCAAACTTAGTATCGTGTTTATTGTAATTATGTCTACGTCTCACACTTTCGGAAGGAAAGTTATGACCATAGAAAGCAACACACATAATTTTGAAAGTTCTTGCTTAATATATAAAGTCAAAGTTTTTTAAATACATGAGAGAAATAATGATTCACTTATATACATGTTAATGTTCAATCATGTGTGTTCGTAAAACAAATACCGCATCTTCAAAACTTCCCATGAAAACCATTATTGGGAAGATTATACACCACGAGAGTAGTACTTGTTTAACTTAAGATTTTACATACACACACACATACACACACAGCTAGCCCACACACACACACACACATACACACACAGCTAGCCAGAGCTCAACCCCCGAAAGCACAAATAGGTGAGCACAAACACACACACACACACACACACACACACACACACACACACACACACACACACACACACACACACACACACACACACACACACACACACACACACACACACACACACGTCGCTGGAAGACAGAAGAGTTAGGGGAGACATGATCATCAAATACAAGATTCTCAGAGGAATTGATAAGGTAAATAAAGACTATTTTTAACACACGGGGGCACACGCACTAGGGGACACAGGTGAGAATTCAGTACCCAAATAGGAAATAAAGTCATTAGAAAGGACTTTTTTAGCGTCAGAGTAGTTAACAAATGGAATGCATTAGAAAGTTATGTGGCAGAGGTAGAGTCCATACACAGTTTGATATGTTGATATGTTAGAGCCCAATAGGCTCGGGAATCTGTATTCCGGTTAATTGACAGTTGAGAGGATGGACCAAAGACCCGAAGCTCAACGCCCGAAAGCACAATTAGGTGAGTACACTCACACACACCACGAAAGTAGCTTTCATCCTGTAACTGCACTTAGGTAATTACTCACACAAGGTTCTGTTGTTCCAAACAAGGTAAACTGTAGATGCAATAGTCGACCACAACAAACAAAGAACACAACCTTGACATGAAGGAACCCCCCATGCCCACATTATAAGTAGAGGCTGTAGACGATGTTGTGTAGGTCCTGCGTTGAAGCATGACTGTGAGTAGTCGATGGATGGCTTGACTGTATTCCCGGTCTCTTAGCTTTTTGTAGTTACCCTATGTATTAAAACGATTAGTCATTTCCATGAACATATAACGTCATAATAGATACTAAGATTGATAGAAGAATTTATTATATTTAGGGCCAAATCAATGGCTTTTACTAAGTTTTACGTGTGTTGCTCTTCGTATATATTTATTTGTATTGTGAAATATATTTATATAGTGAATGATTATAAGGTAGTTGTGTATTCTGTGTCATGTGTATGGTGTTATCCAAGGATGAGTTTTGTGTGATAAATACTTATTTTACAGCAATACCTAAAATAATAAAACTTTATTAATGTGTTTATATTTTATACAAATTAGCTTTAAACGTTGTTACTTTACAAATTGAGAGGTCAGTTATAAAAAATGGAATACTTCTTATCTTTATTTCTGTAAAAATGTCTAATTATGGTAAACAAATTATTTAAAGAATAATTACATATATATTCTTTGCCGTGAACACTGTTCAACATGCAAAACTCATTTTATTTAAATTAATATTGTTTAATAATAATAATAATAATAATAATAACAATAATAATAATAATAATAATAATAATAATAATAATAATAATAATAAAATAATAACACAATGATTATTATTATTAATATTTGTATAATATTAAGGATTTATATTTGTTTGTAATTTTGTCCCAGTTGATATTGAGTCTGCAAATTATTTATCTAGGATCATCTAGCTCTTTATCTAGCACCAACTTACTTTCGACCTAGCTAGTTATCCAAGGACACCTACTTGTTATTTTACTACTAGTAAGCTATGAAATTTTCGCCAAGTAGTCATTGATCTAGCTATTTATTAATATATTGATCCATAAATAACTTGCTATTAAATTAGGGTCAGGAACTATAGTACTAGAGCCAGCTTAATTTGATCTAGTTCATGGACCTGTTAGGTCTTTTGTTAATTAGCTACTGATTAAAAATCAATTGGATATTGATTATATACAAAATGGTTGATTTCGAACCATGTAGCTATTGATTTAGTACTCTAGCTCTCGTATTAGTCGGTTAGCTATTGAATTAGTTTTAGCTATCTACATATACCTTCCCGGTTTCGTGCCTTCTTATATATATATATATATATATATATATATATATATATATATATATATATATATATATATATATATATATATACATATATATATATAATATATATGTATATATATGTCGTACCTAGTAGCCAGAACGCAATTCTCAGCCTACTATGCAAGACCCGATTTGCCTAATAAGCCAAGTTTTCCTGAAATAATATATTTTCTCAATTTTTTTTCTTATAAAATGATAAAGGTACCCATTTCATTATGTATGAGGTCAATTTTTTTTTATTGGAAATAAAAGTAACGTAGATATATGACCGAACCTAGCCAACCCTACCTAACCTAACCTAACCTATCTTTATAGGTTAGGTTAGGATAGGTAGCCGAAAAAGTTAGGTTAGGTTAGGTTAGGTAGGTTAGGTAGTTGAAAAACAATTAATTCATGAAAACTTGGCTTATTAGGCAAATTGGGCCTTGCATATTAGGCTGAGAAGTGCGTTCTGGCTACTAGGTACGACATATATATATATATATATATATATATATATATATATATATATATATATATATATATATATATATATATATATATATATATATATATATATATACATATATATATATATATATATATATATATATACATATATATATATATATATATATATATATATATATATATATATATATATATATACATGTCGTACCTAGTAGCCAGAACGCACTTTTCGGCCTACTATGCAAGGCCCGATTTGCCTAAAAAGCCAAGTTTTCCTGAATTAATATATTTTCTCTAATTTTTTTCTTATGAAATGATAAAGCTACCCATTTCATTATGTATGAGGTCAATTTTTTTTATTGGAGTTAAAATTAACGTAGATATATGACCGAACCTAACCAACCCTACCTAACCTAACCTAACCTATCTTTATAGGTTAGGTTAGGTTAGGTAGCCGAAAAAGTTAGGTTAGGTTAGGTTAGGTAGGTTAGGTTGCCGAAAAACAATTAATTCATGAAAACTTGGCTTATTAGGCAAATTGGGCCTTGCATAGTAGGCTGAGAAGGACGTTCTGGCTACTAGGTACGACATACATATATATATATATATATATATATATATATATATATAAATATATATATATATATATATATATAACTGAAAACTCACACCCCAGAAGTGACTCGAACCCATACTCCCACAACTGGTATGTACAGTTGTGGTATGTAAGTGGTTCAAATAGCCTCGGCTATCACTTCCTTATGTCCGGTCGTGATGGTCAAGCGGATTAAGGCGTCCCTGTACATACCAGTTGTGGGAGTATGGGTTCGAGTCACTTCTGGGGTGTGAGTTTTCAGTTGTATATAGTCCTGGGGACCATTCAGGCTTGTTTGCATTTGTGTTCCTCACGTGTGCCCCAAAGAATGGGGTGATTTGATAAAATGCTATGCCCAAGATTACCATCCGAGTGCCGGCGGGGAAGTGGTTCAAATAGCCTCGGCTATCACTTCCTTATGTCCGGTCGTGATGGTCAAGCGGATTAAGGCGTCCCTGTACATACCAGTTGTGGGAGTATGGGTTCGAGTCACTTCTGGGGTGTGAGTTTTCAGTTGTATATAGTCCTGGGGACCATTCAGGCTTGTTTGCATTTGTGTTCCTCACGTGTGCCCCAAAGAATGGGGTGATTTGATAAAATGCTATGCCCAAGATTACCATCCGAGTGCCGGCGGGGAAGTGGTTCAAATAGCCTCGGCTATCACTTCCTTATGTCCGGTCGTGATGGTCAAGCGGATTAAGGCGTCCCTGTACATACCAGTTGTGGGAGTATGGGTTCGAGTCACTTCTGGGGTGTGAGTTTTCAGTTGTATATAGTCCTGGGGACCATTCAGGCTTGTTTGCATATATATATATATATATATATATATATATATATATATATATATATATATATATATATATATATATATATATGTTGTTAAATGTGACCGAAAAGTGAGATTAAAAATTTCAGGCACACGCCCTAGTCACCTATGCCACAACATGATAAAAAGATTGCAACCTGGAGTTCTATTGAGATCACAAGAGTTTTCTGAGGCTTCTACTGAAGTCGGACCAGGATTTTTACACAATCCCATGCACTCTGCCTCTGTCATCCTGCAACCCGTTCTCGCACTTTCTTACAGTCAATATTGACTTATTAAATACGTGCACATGTGACATACTAAATATAATAGTTTACCTTGAAAAGCTTCATAGAAAACACCGACCTTACCTAACCTTCTTAGTATGATAAGATAAGCATAGTATTGCATCGTAATTAAAATTATTACTTAACCTATTATAAGTATAGGTTAAGTAATAATTGTAATTACGAAGCAATAAGATGCTTATCTTAACATAATAAGAAGGCTAGGTAAGGTCGGTGTTTTCTATGAAGGTTTTCAAGGTAAACTATTATGTTTAGTATGTCACATATTCACGCATTTTATAAGTCAATATTGACTATACGAAAGTGCGAGAACGGGTTGCATCCTGGAATGTTCTACCTCTGACGCTCCTCTTTCAATACACAGAGAATAATCACACTAACTTGATGTTATGTAATGTAATTACACACTAACTGATTACTCTCTGTGTATTGGAAAAAAGAGCGTCAGAGGTAGAACATTCCAGGATGACAGAGGCAGAGTGCATGGGATTGTGTAAAAATCCTGGTCCGACTTCAGTAGAAGCCTCAGGAAACCCTTGTGAGCTCAGTAGAACTCAAGGTTGCAATCTTTTTATCATGTCGTGGCCTAGTTGACTAGGGCGTTTACCTGGGAACACCCACCGCATAGGTTCGAACCCACATCACGGCTCTTACGGATTTTCTCATCAATAATAATAATAATTCTTTGTGTCGGGGACAGGCAGCCAGTGAATATATACATGTTAGACTTATATCGAGGTCCCCCCCCCCTCTCCTCCTAGGTCGATCTACTGACCCTCCCAATGATTCAACCCTACAACAAACTGACTAACTCCTGTGCACCTATTTACTGTTAGGTGAACCGGCATTAGATGATAGAAAACGTACCCAACCATTTATTTCTCTCCCGGGAATCGAACCCAAAATTCCTGATTGCGAGTCGAAAACAAACCCGACTGTACTAAGGGTTAAAGGAACAGGTTTTGCTGTTTGCCGTAAATCACTGATATTATATAAAAATATGTTGTAAACAAATTTACCTTTGAATAAAAAACTCCGATATAATGTAATATTATGATGTAAATGGAGATGTCTACATGATGTCAGATGTTCAATAAATTTCGAATGCTGAGTAATATATTTATTCTTCTTATTAATTAAATAAACACATTAATCTATGTATAGGTATGAAGAAACAGTAGTAGGTAACTGGTCACAAAATAATGCCCCAGAAATTTATAACGAAAGTAGACTCTGTTATAGAATACGTAAGGAGGACATAGAATAGGAAGCAATAGGCCATACGGTAAGCAGCAGGAATGTTTCTTAGAGAAACGAGGGAAGGTTTAAAACTGATTACAGGATATAGTATTCAGAACTAGAGGCAGGAGAAGACTTTTGAACTGGTGACAGGAGTAGGCCTTTGAGTAGTTAACCATGGAAGATTCTTTAGAGCTGACTGAGTAAATTACAGTGGACGTTACAGGAGGCAGGCGTGGCAGCGCGCTGTCGGCTGTGAGTGCCACCGGATCTGCTTCAGCTTCACCTGGAGGCCAGGCCGCACCCAAAACAAGTCCCTCCAAGGACCCGAAGACTAAGTCTGAGACAACTGTTGCCATAGAAACCGTCGACTAGGTCACCTGAGATGCTCGCTAGCCTGGATGACGTCCCTTCACGCCTTCATCATGGCTGTCATCAGGAACGTCCTCAAGGATATTATCAAGTGCTGTCTCGAGGGCGACATCTCCAAGAGCTTGGCCTAAATTATAGCAAACAATCGATAATGTTAGCATCTAGGGAGGGATTGTCAGGGCCTCTCCTAAATCCATTATCATACTAGAGTAAGAAAATTAAAACAAATTTGATTAAGCTCAAAGGTAGGATCACATATGCGATAGGGACCAGGGAAATAATCTGGCTGATTTTTCTGCATCTTCATCATTGTTCCCTTTTGATCAATTAAAGCCGATTTATTATCAAGTTATTCAGGGCTTAATGTTAGCTGTAAAATGCTTAGAGTGGATGGTGGGTCTCTCACAGTTCTGTGGTGGACTGTATATAACGGAGCTTTTTTCAATTCATATTGGGAACATTTTCTTCTTGTCCTTTGACCTAAGGTACTCTAAGCCAATAGAAAATCGCGTAGAAAACCATTTTCATGATACATACTATGCTAACTTGCATAATACCTTTTCGTCTTCAGTATAACGTATGCACAAAAATCAAGATAATTTGTCATTATCTCATAATTTGAGATAATTTGTCCTAATTTGCAAATAATACTCAGAGAAGTCACTTATTTATGGTTTAAGATGAATATATTTTTTTTTCGCGAATGTCAGACTTTATGAAAGTCATGATCACTCATGCTTGTTTTTCTTGCACAGCTGATCACCACGTGAAGCTCCGATTGCTGCAGAGGGAGTGACTTTACCTAGATCAAACCTGCTTTACTCTGGTTAAGCTTGTATCACCCTTAACTAACTGGTACCTTAATAAGTGTATCGGATTCATTCTAAATCGGTACTCGTTGCACACATCATCACAGTATTACACTCAGCTATATCCATCCTCTATGCAGACCTTGTGACTTTTTCCTGAAACTATAACTAATGTAGATATAGATTACTGTTCTATATTGCGGATTTGCTCGAAAGTTTCAAACCACTACGATACGTCTCGTAGGTTTCAAGTTCCCAGCAGTCTAGGAAGAAAAAGTTTCGAGAGGGTTTCATTGCTGGTTTGTGATATCTCATTTGTCGTTTTATTTACTATGAAACCCGTTTTGTACGGTGGTGTAGATTATCAAAATATACAAAATATTTGTAGAACAATGCGGGATTTCATATTAGATATGTTATTATTAAACACAAATCTAGATTGTCAAACTTAAGCGGGAAATATAGTTCTTCAGAAGCATTTCTACTCCTAGAATGTATTACTTGTAGTTGTCCAGTTTGGTATGAATATTGGAACTTTCTACCTATACATACATATATACAAATATATACATATATGCATCCTAAGTATATTTATGCAATAGGAAGAGTTCAGCGTGTAGTCTTCTCACGAGGACGGCTACCATAATCAAGTCTACAAAAGCTGCACAGTTTTGACCAATATATTTCGTAGAATTAACAATCATTAATTTAGTTTTCTCCAGGATCCCAAGTCGGGATAAGAACGTTCAAGATATATCATTATGCGAGAGACCATCTTATTCGCGTTCTTCATATCTTTTAACAAATTGGCTTGACAGATGCATAACGGATGAAGGATCTAGATGGGCACCGCCTTGATTGGGTCAACTGACCGCTGGGGTGACTACTATTACTTATGCGTATATGTTTTCACTCAAGTTCATAACAAGCTCAAGACCTTTATCTTATTATTTTGATGGTCGTCTCAAGGTGGAGCTATTGCAGCTACTCGCTAGAGATCCGGAGCTCCAGTGATAAAATGCATATTTAATTTCTTCAAAGACAAACTAGTGTTTTACATGTTACCTGAGTTTCTAGGTTCACTTGCAAGTGCGAAAAGCAGCTGAACAATCTGATAATGGTCTTTCACTGAGCATGTGACTTTTTTGTATCATCAACTTTCCTCTGTAAGAAACACATTAGAGCGACCCGTCTGAGATTATTGAAATCTGGAGAAGTACAGCTTTTACAAGAGCCAATAACCCGTAGTTAATATTTAGTTTTATTCAGAGCAATTTGTAAGATCTTTTATTATGTGTCTGGGTATAAAAGCTGCTGAATGCCTTCATACGATACCTTTATCACATATTTCACTGCAAGGGTACAACCATTCTTCTTCAGACGTGTAAAGCTCTTGTAAACTGCCTTCTTACTCAGATTAGAGGTTTGTTCTCGTGTTAACCAGTAGTCCCGAAGCGTTCTAGTGAACGCTTGGTGGTGTGTAGCTCAAACAACATGTAGTGGGCAGAATTTATTTAATATAAAACTAATGTAGTGATTCATCTAGCACTTCCCCCCCCTGTGAAGATTCCCTAACAAATACACATAAAACCCTAGAATATAAGTTGCACATCTCCTAGTAGTAGATGATCTTAGAAATGTTCAATCCTTGTTTACAATCTTGACATTCTCTATATAGATTATATATATATATATATATATATATATATATATATATATATATATATATATATATATATATATATATATATATTAATAATTAGTTAATCCTAAAAGTTAAGTGGTTTAGATGACAATTCACTTTAATATTTGACTAGAATAAAAGTATGTGGTTTTATCTCAGAATATGAATTAAAAATGAATATGTGTACTTATTCTCGTGTGTTACATATGATTGGTTTTTAAGTATCATGCATGCACGGGTGCTGTCAGTTCCACGCGAGCCTCCCCTCCAGCTGAGCCATTTGTAAAAGAAAACTTAAAGAGGGGGCAGCTGTGGGACGGGCAACTGAAATTTTACTTCATTTTATTTTAGATCATCTGTTGGATGTTATGGTGAAACTTGTTCCTTCTTTTAGAGGATAATTGTTATGAAATATTGTTATTTCCTCTAGGGCAAGTGTTGGACTTGGCTTTTTCATGTAGAGTGTATACAATATACTATTGAAACTATCCCGCTACACAACGATATTGTGTGAATCGACTAGATGTGTAATCGAAGTGTGATATTGTACTTCCATTTGTGTTTATACCTGTTGTTTTCATGTCAAACGTAGTTATGGATTAATTCGAATCTCCGTTGGGTGTCATGCCCTACTCGCCATTCATAAAACCGGGGAAGTTATATGAATGCGATTTAGGAGAAATTATATATATAGATTGAAATAATATATAAATGTATATTGTTTATTGCTATGTTCAAGTTTTGATTCATATGTTACAATTTCCTCTAAGTTATAAACCAAAAACGTTTGGAAAAAACAAAAAACAATTTTGGTACTGATTTCAAAATAGTGGTTATTTCACTGAGGGTCAGAAGGCGATGGTCAGGCACGTCTAGTGATAAGAGTTAACCGAGCAGGATGTAGCCGAAGCCTCCTGGGCTGGTTAGGTGGCCTTCGTCGCCGCCTCCTTCATTAATGGCGGCCCCGCGGTCTCTGGCTAGATCCTCCTCGGTCGACAGCTCAAGTTTATTGTCGAAGGCGCACACGCTACCGGGGGAAGAGGTCGCGTCTGCGTTCTTCGAGGTCTAAGATAATGGTTCAAGACAGAGGTATTACTCTACATGGAAAAGTGCTGGCTCTCATGCTTTTTAAATGACATATTAATAATTACCAAGTTTTTCTCTATTAATGTACTACACACTGAAGGAGTTCGGGCTTGAATAAGAGTCAAGACATGAGTGATTTATCTATTAGTCATTATTATGTAAGGATGATGGAAAACAATTTGCTCTATTATCTCATTACTGGGCGACACTTGCCTATCCTAAGCTCGCTATTGGTAAATCATTCTACATAAAATGGTTTTAGGTCCGGCAGTTTACCCAGTTTTGATGTTTGATGTTTTTGTTTTCTATTCATGGGATTTCTTCTCTTACATGTACAAAATATAAACATATTATCCCCCTTATTACTGAGGTAACAGTACTGTATTTGCAGTCGTGGTTCTTTGAGCATTGAGCCTCATCACGCAACGAGTGATATTCCCGTTTTCTATCTAATTTATGGGTCATGGCGAGGATTTCTTCGCGAGACCGACACTGGAAGCTTGAGCCTTGTATTGAATATTTACAATCAATAAAATTATCACTAAAATACACCAGCTTGTGTTTCTTTTCGCACTTTTGTGTGATTTCCAAGATTTATAAAAATTACACAAAATAACACTAAACACACAACCAAGATGATATCTGTGAATGACTAACGAATTTGGCTACACAAGAAAAGAAAGGTAAAAATACAGAGAAAGATAAGGAAGTACTCAATAAATATATTCATTATGTACTTAAAGAGACAATTCACCTAACCAGAACTTGAACAAGGAGTTTCAAGGAAAGCCATCCCATAACATAAGACTGGTATACATAATTGATACCAGAAGTAGTAATGAAACAGGAAAAACCAGATGTGATACTTTCCTAAAGAAGATCTAAACGAGGATACCACAAGCGGTATCAAAATGTAAGTGAAATCATAAGAATAGTGGAGAACGCAGGAAGCCTATCGGCCCTTGCGAGACGGCTTCAATTTATACCAGTCCAATTTTATTCACATACATGTCTAACCTACACTTGAAACAATCGAGCAATCCCACGTCTATTATTATGTAACCCAATAATTTATTGCATAAATCTAAAATCGTTCCTATAAAAAGGGTTACACAGTCTTTTCTTAATCAAAACTCACCCAATTTCTATCTACTGTTTCGTGTTCTATTCTATATTGATATATGTAAAATACAATTGTATGCTTCAGTCATGTATCTCTTAATCTTCACATTTCTAGAGGATGTAAATGATACTTTCTTAATCTCTCTTCGAAACGGAGGCTTCCAATTCCTGTGATTAGCTTCGTCTTCTTTCTTGAATAATGAATAACACAAGATGTGTTTGAACAAATCCAGAAGGGCCGTAAAGAGGATTCGAACCTGCGCCCGAGAGCATTCCAGACGCTGCCTTAATCGACTGAGCTACGACATGGTAAAAAGAGTTGAAACCGAAGTTCTACTGAACTTACTGGATCCTGCAGCATCTCCGAGGAACAAACCAGGGTTTTACACAACTCCCCCATGCACTCGAGCTGTGTTAATAGACTGTTCTCCCTTTTCATCCTTACTTCATTACACACAGAAATCACAGTAGCGTGATGCATCAAATGAATTAATTTGATGCATCACGCTACTGTGATTTCTGTGTGTAACAAGATGTGTTCGGTTTGGGGTGTGGCTTAAGCCCGATCAAACTCTTTAGGGTTATTTAAGCAAGCACATAAACAGATATGCTAAATTGGTCAAGTTTTAGTTTATTGGCCAATTAACAAAGAATACTTTAGTCTTGATCATAGGTCAGGCTCACAGTAAACTTTTGTATATCCACCGATAAATTGTAACGGTGGGCGTTCTAAAAAGGTCATTAGACAAATGCGCATTCTTATATGTTAGACACAATGTTAAACAATTAATTGCTTTATTCGAGAAGAATAAAAAGACTGTATCTTCAAAATTTAAAACTCCAACAATTTGGACTGAACGATAGAGCGACGGTCTGGCTTCGTTCAGGTCTGCGTTCAATCCCCGACCGTCCAAGAGGTTAGACACCATTCCTTCCCAATGTTCCATCCCAAATCCTTGTCCTGACCCCATCCAAGTGTTATATAGCCGTAAATGCCTTGACGATTTCTACCCCTTCCATTCAAAAGTTTTTTCCTTCTTTTCTTTCTTTTTTCCCACTATCTGATACTTATTATAGTTCATATATGTGCTATAGTAGGCCTAGGAATAAGGAATATACTAGGCCTAGGAATAAGCAGACATTCTCTCTTATGGGTATAGATTTACACATTTAAATCAAATATCATGAGACAGCTCGCCCTCTTAAGGTTTCCCAACGTAAAGAAACTGTCGTACTAAAGTGCCCTTATCCTAACCTACCTGAGGACCCAAAACAGAAAACGGGACAGTATGTCAATTTCGCGAACCGCTACCATTTTCTAGTATGACAATTTCAGGCCTTGGGTAGAGTATACATCAAAATGCGATGTTCTATTGGGAGGACAGGTTGATGTGACACCTGTCACATACTCAAAAGAGGTAACTAATAAAACTAATCAGGTGAAAAATATATCAGGAACACAATGTTGCGAGGAATACTTAGCTATTATAATGCCTAGTTACCAGGAATACATAGTTCCAGTGCTATTTAGAATTCTGATTGAAGCTTTCAATATTATTAGTTTTAATGAATAACGTTATTATAATTAGTTAAGTCTGTGCTTCAGTGAAATAGAAAATGTTAAACAGCTAAAACACTAAAGATCTATAATGAAAAGTGCTGGGTACGGGGCTGTGGGTGTTAGTGTGAGTACGGAAGGTTGGTTATGGTGGTATCTCTGTGATCTGGTGACGAGGTGAGAGATAAGGTACCTGTGGGGTGGGGAGGCTGGTGAAGGGGAACGTACCTGTGTGATGGTCTGAAGGTGGGTGCTGTGAGGAGGTTCCAATGGGGGTGAGGTGGGGTGGGGTGAGAGTTAGGTAACGGTTGGAGGTCCCTGTGTTGGGTGATGAGGGTACCTGTATGAAGGGTATGTGGATGATGAGGGTACCGGTATGGTGGGTATGTGGGTGACAGGAATAGCCTGTGTGTCTGGGTAGCAGGTGAGAGTGCACTATGTCGGGGTTGGAAAGAGGTGTCACTTAGACAACACAACAGTTCAAGCAACAGTCTTGTCACTCGATATATTATTTGAACTTACTACGATAAGTTCAAATAATAATTAACTATGATACGCTATTACTTGTTATCACTTAAACGTGGAAATGAATTGCTTTTTCATGCAATATTGACAGTTTGAGGAAATGCCGGAAAGACCAACGGAGTAACATACAGGAGGGAGAGACAGGTAAACAGGTGGGTGGACAGTTGCCGGATACTGAATGCCTGCTGTCATTTCTCCACCAACTATTCATTTAGTACCCATTAATGAACCGTGTAAAATCTATTCCTTTGTTAAGATATAGATGGAAATAAAATCCTGAGAGCATAATTAACGTATTACGTAGATTAATACCTGACATAAAAATGGTCACCGGCGTCGTATCCGGGCATCCCACAAGGTGAAGCCTGCCACTGCTCCATTGGGTTAGTATGGGACTGGCAGTGACGGAGGTGGGGTGATGATTTCATCACTCCATCATTATAATCGAGTGAAATATGTGGTTACGGGATACCTGTTAGAGCTATATTGAAGGTCATGCTGTGATATTGGTGCCATAATAAAAAATATCGATTGAAATGATGATAATTTAAGGAATGAAGTAGAAATATGTAATTTATTTATAAATACAGTCTTCCAATTTCTTAATGGGTAATTAAAGTATATATTTATATATAGAAATCATATATGTGATAACTCTCTTTGGATATTGCGAGTTGTAAAAATGAAAGCAAACGGCTTCTGCGAAATGAAATAAGAATTCGATTTCAAAGTTGGAGAGTAGTGAGCAGTGTGTGTCAATACAGAACGACACTATGAGATTGTAGCGTATGTCACTGAATCCGGAACACTTTAATTGAAATCTGGATTAATTTAATATTTGTACATGTGTGATAAAATGCATGATACAGCGTGTCTTGTTCCTTGACAACGAAAGTAATTGTTGTTGCAGGAATTCCCTACACATGCAGCTGGCATGGTCAGGAGGCCCAGGACACGGGCACTGGTCGCCGCTAAACAGCAAGAAGCTCATATATTGCTGGGAAATCGTGTTATTTAAAAGACTATTGGACTAATAATTATTGTTTTAAATTCAATTTCGAACTATTGCAAGAAGCAAATTTTGACCAAATTGTTTTCTTGTCACGTTTACGTTGTTAACGTAATAGTATTCCTATTACATATTTTCTTACAATATGAAAAACTAAAGTTTTATCCATTCAATCATGGAAGACCAACTGAAAACATTTGCCATGATTTACACCTCCACAGCATCAATTAAACCATCTGATAATTTAAGAAGTCCTAGCCATAAAGAGATTAGCGGCCACACCTCCTTACTCTCCTCGGATACTTCCGTTGCAAAATTCGGCAGTGCGACAGCCTCCAGCACGTCCTCAAATGACACGACGCCCTCGGAATCATTTCTTAAAGGCAAGGCAACCAAGGGCCTTACCCACGCTTTCAACCAAAACTACACGACAGAGGTTTGCTGGGAAGTGCACAAGAGCAAGTACTGCTCCAAGAACACCTCCCGCCTGGATACATCTTTAGAGGACTTCGATGGGGTGTCTCAAAATGACAACGAGGTAGGAAATGAGGAAAGTATATGCGATAACTATGCCACAGAAAACGATGAATACAATGATGTGTTCGATAACGACAGCGTCAGTGAGACAGCTAAGAACAGTGGCAAGATGGAGTCCACTTTGAGGCCGAGTAATGCAATTGATATGGAGGACCGGAGCCAAGATTACGCTGATTTGAGAGAAATTGATGGAATAACGCTGGAATCAAGGCTCAGCCTGAGTGAAAATTACGTCAGAGATACATTTACTATAGACTATGACCGAACTGGTTGGAGGGAAATTGATTTGTTTTTGAAGGAAAAAAATGATTTAGATAAATCACAAACATGCAGTTACACACAGTGCAACAGCACTGACGCAAGCGAAACCAATCGCGGAAACTCGATAGTAAATGAAACAGATAATGCCGAAACAGATACTTGCGAAACGGATTTTAATGGAGCTAATGATAGCGATACAGAAATTAATGACAATGAAAAATATAATAGTATATTCTCCGAAACAGATATTACAGACAAGAACTTTGAATCGGCAGACGAAATTGAAAAAGAGTGTAACGAAACTGAATTGGGAAACACAGACTGTGATGAAACAGATATTGCAGATACAGAAAATAACGAAACTGACGAAGATGAAACGGACATGGACAGGTCAGATACATATGAAACAGACACGGACAGACCAGAAACAGACAAAACATCCATATCATCTACTGCAAAATCTTTTAAGGATGCAGAGGACAGTAACTCAACAGGTGGAGACAACAAGGATCAACAAGGTAATGCAATGATATCTTATCACGGAGAGTTGGAACTGGAGAGGCCTATTCTGCAGAAAGCGCGAACCAAGTGGCATAGATTGTCCACCAATATGGAACTTGAATCTCCTGATCGTGAACACAAGTGCCTGAGATCTCGCCATTCCTGGTTGCGTTGTAATTCCTACGAAAAGGAATCGACGGTCTCTTTAAAAAGGCATATTGAGACGCCGTTCTCGCAGGAGTCAAATTCCTTGGAGTACGATTCAATGTCTATGAAGAGCGAATCTACGTCTCCAACACAGGAGCTGACGTCGGCGATACGAGCGATGTCAGTGATGCGATCCCGACTTGCCAACCTGCGGAAGATCATCCATGACAAGAACGAGAAGATCCGAGAACTCAAGGCTCGAATGAAAGTTGAGAAGACCAACTCGAGATGCCGGGAGCTGATGGCGCAGCGAGAGAAACAGGTGAGTGGTTAGAGGAGCACAGGAAGATGATGGGGAGATGGGAGGATAAATAAGGAGAATAATAAAAATAAAACACGGAGAAAGAGTGAAGGAGAGCTTAATTATGACTGAGAACAAAATGAAATAAAACCGAGAGAAAGGAAGAGCCAACGTTCAAAGTGTGCATATATATTGTTGTGTATACACGTAGGAAAGATTGGAATGGTGGTCTATGAATATGGTTTTAGAGTAAAGGTGAGAACAACGGGGAGAAAACTTGCCAAAATTATAAACAGATATAAAAAGCAAGCTAATGAGAATGTAATGATATATAAGAGGAAAGTCAAGCATTGAGGGTAGATCCCCTGCAGATGGCGGCAGGATAACTGTTTAGTGATGTGGCTGGTGGTTGATGTGTTCAATATATGCTTAAATGAACTCCTTACCGTCTTAATATTGCCTTATAATCCCCGTTTAAACAATCAACTTCGTCGATAACATTGTCACAATAGTAGTAATCTACATTACTAAAGAAATATTTTAATAATTATTCGACACACTAACTATTATGGCACTATTGCGACCACTATGGGGGAGTATTGTCACCACTATGGGCACTATTGCCGTCAATATGGGCACTATTGTCACCACTATGGGCACTATTGCCACCACTATGGGCACTATTGCCGTCACTATGGGCCCTATTGTCACCACTATGGGCACTATTGCCGTCACTATGGGCCCTATTGTCACCACTATGGGCACTATTGCCATCACTACCACATAGTGATATCCCCACTACCACAACAATCACCATCACCACTGATATCCCCACTACCACAACAATCACCATCACCACTGATATCCCCACTACCACAACAATCACCAACCCTTCACTTCTCGTCCACGTGAACAACAACTCGTTCTTAATCCACGACATTTCTTTCACCCACAGAACAGACAGAGCATGGAGGTAGTGTCCTCGGCTGAGCTGTTGCACTTGCGGCGTGAGTTGGCAGCACTTCGCCAGGAGAAGGAACGCTTGAAGGCCGAGCTAGCGACAAAGGCAGCAATGGAGAAGGAGAGGATGGTGGAGGTGCGGAAACTCAAGCAGGAACACGAGAGGCAGCTCAAACTGGTGAAGATGGAAGCCCGGAAGGAGGAGGTCAGAGAGAATCGGGAGCTCTCTCTTCTTCAGAGGACCATCATGGCAAAGGAAAAGGTAAAAAGGGAGAACAGTTTAGTGGAACTATGTAAATCACCGATTGCACTGGATTTAAGGTAGGTTACTAACCAGTGTGGATACGTGTGTGTAGTCCCATACCACTAGCTCGTCATACTTCCAAGGGAGCATGATGACCCCATGAGGATGCTTCTGAGTGTCATTGGGTCTGTATATGTGTGGTTCTCTTCATGCCTGGCAGCGGGCTGTGGTGAGGCTCCTCTTGATGATGCCGTTGACGTTTTCGTGTCTTGCGATCTTCCGCGGTGATTTTCGACATAATAACTTATTAGACTTTGTTGGCCGTATTGGTCTGCCATCTCACTCCCGCAGGTGCATCAGTGTTGAGTGAGAATGGGAGCGGCAAGGCAAAGGGCTAAAGGCAGATGATGAGTCATAATAACAAGACGAATAATAACGATTATTATAATTATATATATATATATATATATATATATATATATATATATATATATATATATATATATATATATATATATATATATATATATATATATATATATATATACAGATTGTGATCTGTAAAATCACTCCTTCTGAAGATGTATTATTATAAGAAAGTACTTAAGGAAATTCCTGTTTCATTTTTCCTCCGTGGTCTGACATTGTCATATATATATATACATATATATATATATATATATATATATATATATATATATATATATATATATATATATATAAGAAAAAAATTAGAGAAAATATAATAATTCAGGAAAACTTGGTTTATTAGGCAAATTGGGCCTTGCATAGTAGGCTGAGAAGTGCGTTCTGGCTACTAGGTACGACATATATATATATATATATATATATATATATATATATATATATATATATATATATATAATATATATATATATATATATATTTTCTCTAATTTTTTTCTTATGAAATGATAAAGCTACCCATTTCATTATGTATGAGGTCAATATTTTTTTATTGGAGTTAAAATTAACGTAGATATATGACCAAACCTAACCAACCCTACCTAACCTAACCTAACCTAAGCTATCTTTATAGGTTAGGTTAGGTTAGGTAGCCGAAAAAGTTAGGTTAGGTTAGGTTAGGTAGGTTAGGTTGTCGAAAAAATATTAATTCATGAAAACTTGGCTTATTAGGCAAATCGGGCCTTGCATAGTAGGCTGATAAGTGCGTTCTGGCTACTAGGTACGACATATATATATATATATATATATATATATATATATATATATATATATATATATATATATATATATATATATATATATATATATATATATATATATATATACATATATATATATATATATATATATATACATATATATATATATATATATATATATATATATATATATATATATATATATATATATATATATATATATATATATATATATATAATCTCTCTTTATCGTTACATTTACCCTCAAGATACACTCTTTTCCCCGCCCGGGATAGACGGTAGAGCGACGGGCTCGTTTCATACAGGTCGGCGTTCAATCCCCAACCGACCAAGTGGTTGGGCGCCATTCCTTAACCCCCGTCCCGTCCCAACTCGTTTTCCTGATTGCCTTAACCGTGCTTTATAGTCGTAATGGCTTGGCTCTTTTCCCCTGATTGTTCACTTTCCTTCCTTTCCTACCTATAAAGGCTCGTACTTTCCTCTGTAAATATTCCAGAATCCCATAATTAGTTTAGCTATGCTTGAGAAGAGGATAAACCCAGGAATTTGAGTAATTGCTGTTTTAAGTTGGGTTGGGGCGGCATGAGCTGGCCTCTTTAATCAACATGGCGGCTTCGCCCGGGCTCAGAGGGAGAGGCTCCTGCCAGAGCAGGACGGAATTGGGGACGTTGTCTCCAGAAATGTGAGAATTATGACTGGCTTGCCGCCGAGGGCGCAGCTAATGAGAACTCGTCGGCATGTGACGTGACCTGGCGGCGCCGTGGCGTCACTACTTCCCTGGTATCCATCGAGGGTGCTCCTTTAAGGAGCACCCTCCGGGGCAACATTTACCTTCGGGCTCTCCTCTGATAGCCTGGAAAAGAGAAGCCTCCTATCAGGATATGCTAATAGGGGCACACTTCCCAACTTACCCTCAATAAAAAGGGGACGACCATGAATAGTGACCAAACTTAACCTAACCTGGTGTAAACCCGAGGGTCTCCTTGGTCTTGATTGAAACTCATATGGTTACTGGAGCTTCTAACAATTATGACTTAATTAATCTTAATCTGGCCACCATCAACACTAGTGTCCAAATTGATCAACTTTAACTCAGTGGAATTAAGTAACTCAATTTACACACAATCTGTGATTTATGAGCATCGGTCTCGGTACGTTAAACTGGTTGGTGAAAGTCGGAAACTTCTTATTAAGCAAAACCACTTTATATATGACGTTTGTCAAATCGAGAGAAAGTGCCGAATTATGAGTCTAAGGTCCTAGATCAACCCACCTAACCCATCAACCCAGACGCTAATTAATGGTCAGTTAAACCACCAAATTGACGTGAATTTAGTTTGATACTATGTTCCTCTTCCTGACGTCGCTTAGGATCAAGGTTATTATATAAAAATGGTTATCATGACCGTTATCTAATCGAGGGCTCTGGTGATAATGACTTTTTAGTTATCAAAGCTAATGTAATCATTTAATCCACCACCATATTGAATTAAAATAAAATACTTTAAATGAAAAAAAAGATAAATTTAATTATAAGTATTATATAAATGAAGAATATCACTACATACTAGGACATTTAAATTAACTATTCTGTAATTTTTACAGAAAAAGCTTGATTCTGATTTGATTGAAGCTATTTTATTAAATTAAATTCCACACCACACCCCCACCCCTCAGCGAACGGGTGTGGTGTGGAAATATGGATCTCCCCGAAAACCATAATTATTTCGAGAAACATGAATGGGTAATAAAACTTCTGATGATCGTATGGCAGGAGCGAGAGATAAGAATATACATTGACAAGAGCCTGTTATATATATTTTATTTAAAAATCTAAGGAGGACTCGCGGGGATTCCCCTAACAGCCTGTTGCAAGGAAGCGTCCTCCTTAGCTGGGAGATGTCTGGGTGGGGGAGGGTGTCTGGGTGGGGGAGGGTGCCTGGGTGGGGGAGGGTGTCTGGGTGGGGGAGGGTGTCTGGGTGGGGGAGGGTGCCTGGGTGGGGAAGTGTGTCTGGGTGGGGGAGGGTGTCTGGGTGGGGAAGTGTGTCTGGGTGGGGGAGGGTGTCTGGGTGGGGGATGGTGTCTGGGTGGGGGGAGGGTGTCTGGGTGGGGGAGGGTGCCTGGGTGGGGGAGGGTGTCTGGGTGGGGAAGTGTGTCTGGGTGGGGGAGGGTGTCTGGGTGGGGGAGGGTGTCTGGGTGGGGGATGGTGTCTGGGTGGGGGATGGTGTCTGGGTGGGGGGAGGGTGTCTGGGTGGGGGATGGTGTCTGGGTGGGGGAGTGTGTCTGGGTGGGGGAGGGTGTCTGGGTGGGGGAGTGTGTCTGGGTGGGGGAGGGTGCCCGGGTGGGGAAGTGTGTCTGGGTGGGGGAGGGTGTCTGGGTGGGGGAGGGTGTCTGGGTGGGGGATGGTGTCTGGGTGGGGGGAGGGTGTCTGGGTGGGGGCGGCTGTCTTGGTGACCGGGTGGACCTGGGTTTGTGGGTGGCTTAGCGTAGCTGCCAACACCCACATATCGTGTCAACATGGTGGACAGCCCGCCTGCTTTCATACCTCTCACCGTATTTCCCACTTCTATACTTCCCTTCACCTTTGCATCTCCTTCCTCTTTACTCCCCTCCCTCACCCCCCCCAAAAAAAATAGTGTGTTTTATTGGAAGGGAGTATTTGGGTGAGAGGGGGATCCTTGATAGGAGGTAGAGCCTGGGAATGAAGGGGAGGGTGAAGTAATGGAACTGAAATGTGGAGTACCACAAGGAAGCTACCTCTCCCTGACTCTATTCAGCATATATACAGCTGACCTACCCCAACCCCAACATGGAGAATACATCACATACGCAGACGATGTCACCCAAATAATTTGCCAACCGGGACCATCAAAGCCGCTACTAGCCGACAAGACCAAGATCAAGGCAGCAATTGAACTCATAAACACCTTTGGGAAGCAATGGAAAATTAGGACCAATAAACAAAAGTTTCAGATAATACACATTGCGAAAAGAAACCCGGACCCTATAATCCTTGACAACCATCCGATCCAATATACGGAGGGAGGCAGAATACTGGGACTCATGATAAATAGAACAGGGATACAAATTCATGTAAGGGACCGACTAAACAGAGCCAAAGCAGCCTTACTAAAATTGAGGAGATTCCGGAGCCTCAGTAAAAACATTCAAATCCACCTATGTAAGGCTCTAGTTCGGCCGCATCTAGAGTATCCCCCAGTACCACTACACACCATAAAGAAAACTAACATGCAGAAACTGCAAGCAGTACAAAATAAGGCGCTAAGGAGAGCAGCAAAACACCGTCCACCATATTACCAGACAATCCAGGAGCTCCAGGAGCTCTTGAACCTACAGCCACTAAACATCAGACTGCAGCACCAAGACATCAGGGTGTGGAACACCATCGAAATGTTGGAGAGCCCAATGTTAGACAGGTTACTCCAAGATGAGACGCCCCGCTCCCCCAGCTGGTGGCCCAAGAGCCGCGATTCACTAGATGAACCCCCCCACCCCCACCCCGCCCCACAGTACATAATTCCCAGATGAAATACTGACCAGAAATCCTTCCCCCAATAATTGGAAAAAATTGTGTATGTATGTGTGCATGTATATGTATATGTGTAAAGTTGTGTATATGCATATGTATATAGGCATATATATATGTATGTGTATGTATGAATAACTCAATAAACAATAATAATAAAGAGCCTTAAACAGAACAACATGTGCGGAAGCATCGGAGTGTATATATATGAATGCTACACAGTATTCATCTGTAGACATCCATATATGGTGAAACACATGTGAAGAACCTCTCACACACTAACAGCTCCATGACATGAGAGAGCAAGTTTAGCTTAGCCCGCCTGCTTTCATACCTCTCACTGTATTCCCCCCTTCTAAACTTCCCTTAACCTATGCCTCTCCTTCCTCTTTACTCAAAAAAAAAGAAAAAAAAGAGGTAGTAGAAGGTGTCTGGGTGGGAAGTGTCTGGGGGGGAGATGGTGTCTGGGGGGGGGGGGGAGAAGGGTATCTGGGAGGGAGGAGGTACCCAGGTGAGAAGGGGTACCTGAGTGGGAGAGGGACCTTGCTCTGTAGAGGGTTGCTGGGTGGGTGGGGGAAATCAGGGAAGGAGGGAGTGTGTTGGTCGGACGTGGGTGTGTGTTGGAAAGATGTGGTGTTACAGTGGAAGAGGAGTGTGGGTGAAAGGGGTGTATGCGAGAGAGGGAGGTAGTGGGTTAGAGGAGTTATTGATTGGGAGGGAGGGTGAGTTCAGGAGGAAATGGGGAGAACGAGAATACTTTATAGAGAGTGGGGAGAAGAAGAGGAAGTGTGGGATAGGACTGGCGGGGTGGGCTTTCCCCTCCCTAGGCAAGCACCCGACTCCCCCGCCAAATAGTACCACTCGCCTCACCTGTTTGTGTTGTGTTATTCCCCTATTAACATTAACTTTTTTTTCCTGTGTCGGTTCTAGACTAATTATGTCAACCCCTGTCTCATACCTCTCCCTAAAACGTTTTTCTCCTAATCTCCCTTCTTCTTTCCCATCATTTTCGTTTATCTTCTTCCCTTTATTTTAACCCCTCGTCTCCCCTCTGCCAGTGTTCCTGGCTGCCCGTACCGTAGCAACGCTGGGGAAATACTAGCAGTAATTACCATGCTAAAATCCTTAACGAACGGGATGAGGCAGTATAGATGTTCATCAATCAAACAATTGTTCTTGTTTGATTGTGTAACTGTTCGTTTGGTGCAATTTGATTTTGAGCCAATATGGCTTTAAAAAATAGATAATCCATTGTTTAGTATTTATTTAATTATGTAATTTTTTCATGTTATAAACTTATAGCTGAGTTTTGCCTAGTATTGACTCCTCGTTTCTTAAAATTGGTGAGAGTTTATGTATGTTAATATCGCAGAGGTCACCAGGAATTATAACGTTGTTTGAAGGTAGTATGGAAGAGCCCATAATTAACTCAGTATTTTAGGCTCTTGTGATACAGTGAGGATGGGCTGAATCTAAATTTGGTTGTATGTTAGATAATTAACTGGCTGGTTGACTCGCTGTGTCGTTTGCTGGGATGTTGGCTGACACAGGCTGGCTGTCTGACATACTGGCGGAGTAGGTTGGTTGATTGCTTGCTAGCGACTTGATTTACTATTCGAATGGCTATTTGCAGGCTGGGTGATTTCCTGGATTACTGACCTGCTCTGCTTTCCTTGCATGCTGCTTCTTTTGCTTAAGTTACAACACTCTTTTCTTACTCAGTTTTAATAGTTATGATTTTTCTGCATTTTCCAATCTCTTACATTTTTCCTCCCTTATCCGTTGCTCTGTTTTTTTATTTTTGTTCCTCCGACATCATTTCCTTTATTTTCTGATGATACCAGTGTTAGATGAAGCTCAGGGACTCTATGTGACGAAAACTGAGCTCTGCCAGTGTTACTTTGATTAATTAGTCATTTTTTAATTTATATCTCAGTGTTAGGGTCTCCCTGGCTCTCCCTTGAACTTCCTGGCACAATATTACTTTTTTACCTTCCCTGGTCTTAAATGTAACTACATATTAACTCCTTGTAACTCCGACACACCGGCCTCATTAAGCAGCCTTCCCCTACCTGGTGCTACATGTCCTCGTTTTCCTCCGTGCGCCATTTACGTGTATAGCATTAACGAAGTTAGATCAAGTCAAGGTTGGAGGAGGTACTAAGGAGTAAGAGAATGTTAATGAAGGTGTCCAACACCCATGCCATTCCTGCATTATTTTACTGGGTGGTGGGGGCCATGTCTTCATTGCATATGTAGGCTCTCTCCTGCCTAGCCTTCTGTAACGTCTTTGATGTTTGTTCTAATTTTAAGGAAGCATTTTTATGTGCATCATTGCTCCTTCTCTCACAGCCATTGTCTCATTATCCCCTATATTTGTCTTTGTCTCTGTTTCTCTCGTTACTCAGCCATATATCGCTTTATCTTTAATTAATTTGGTCACAAAGATTTCGATATGTAACACAAGAAACCGTCCAACTGATGAACTGACGCAATACTTAATGACATTAAAATTAATTCTATTGAATGTATGGAAATATGCCACAAGACTGCTCCTGGGCTTGAGTGAAAGTGCTGAAGCGGGGACAAGATATCAACAGTGGAAGAATCTAAGAGGAATTGACAAGGCACACAACGAACCTATGTTCAAAATTTGAAATATTCGCCGATTTCTTCTGATCGATAGAAATCTGCCACTCTGGATGACATGTGGGCTAGACAGCTCAGAGTCACCGTCAATGAATATAGTCTTAACCATCACCAAAAGAGGCGTTTAACTTCATGTCTCTCATGTCTTAACTCGGCCTCAACTGGATAATAATGAATTAACTATATCAATGTCAGCTTCATCTCTCATATCTAACAGACTTGCTAATATCTGCATACGCCTGTGGATAAACGTGACGGTAGGCAGGATGTGGAACCTCTGTCCTCCGCTTACTCTTAGCTATGTTAAAATAAAAAAAGGAGCCACATTATCCATTTAATTATAAAAAGACGTTGGCTTGCATCATTCATGTACTGACTAATTCGATGCATTAAGTACTTAATTAAAAAAGAGTAGCATGTCTGATTCTCTGTAAACATGACATTTTCAGCCGTGATAATTTCGACGTATTCATGCCACAACCGGTGCTGTGTCAAAGCAACGTTCTTACAGCCAAAACATGTAAAAAATTTAAAATATTTTAATTTTCTTTTGAACGAAATGTTATCAGTTTACTCACACGAGCAATCATTTATCTTAAAATAATATTTTGGATATAAGTTACACATGAAACAAGGAAATTTCTCTTGCGATAGATAATTACTCTGACATAAGATACTATGTTATTTTGGAATGTGATTCATTTAATTGAGAACCGAATGTTGTCATGAGGAGTGCTGCTGGCAGTGGTGGGGAGAGGGGTGGGGAGGGGGAGGAGGGGTTGAAGGGGAGTTTACGATTACTGGGGCTTGCTCTTCGGGGGTGGGAGGTGGGGGGAAGATCTGAGGGTCACCTCTATTTTTAAACCTGAGTGAAAGCTTTGGTTACTTTACGTTATATAAACGTGATTTTAGAATTTCTTGTCTGCTTTTTACCTGATTATTTACTGTCAGTAGAATCGATTTTTTTCTTCTAACGTATATTATAATTTCTTTATCCACAATTTAAAAATAGGGAATAAATTAAATATAAGCAAGAGAATACCTATATATTGTCAACATTTCATTACATTTTTCAAGGGCATAACTTAAAAGTAATTAATACAGTAAATGAAATGCTTTTGCATGAAACTTCGTGGATTACATAATGTACAAAAGCCAACTGATTTATATTTTATGAACCGAATTATCAATAATGTTGGATGTTCTGTACAGGCTATTACTCAAATTTATACAACCGTTCCTATATCATGTAACATATCCGTCCTTGAAAATGACTTGACATGTAAACCACACGCACACACACACACACAAAGGGAAAAACAGTGAAAAAACAGTGAAAAAACAGTGTCCAAAAGGAAAACAATGAAATGAAGATTAGAAACCCATGGTTTAATCAGAGATGTAGGCTAGCTAAGCATGACAGAAAAAGGGCACGGAGAAACTATAGGAATAACAGGACACTTGAGAGCAGAGAAAGATACCAGAATGCCAGGAATGAATATGTTAGGATGAGAAGAGAGGCCGAAAGACAATACGAAAATGACATCGCAAGCAAGGCAAAGACTCAGCTTGCTGCACACCCACATCAGGAGAAAAACAACAGTAAAGGAGCAGGTTATGAATTTAAGGATAGGGGCAGAAGGATTCACGACAAGCGACAAGGTAGTGTGTGAGGAACTGAATAAGAAGTTCCAGGAGGTCTTCACCTTAGAGCAGGGAGAAATTCCAGAGATAAGAGAGGGAATAGTTAATCAGGAACTACTGGAAGAGTTTGAGATTACCAGCGCGGAAGTAAGGAAGAGTTTACTAGATTTGGAAGTGACAAAGACTAGTGGCCCAGAAGGAATCTCCCCATGGATACTAAAGGAAGGAGCAGAAGAACTGTGCCTGCCACTCTCCATAGTGTATAACAAATTACTAGCAACAGGGGAACTGCCAGAAATTTGGAAAGCACCTACCGAAGTCCCGATATACAAGAAAGGGGATAGACAGGAGGCACTGAACTACAGGCCAATGTCACTAACCTGCATACCATGCAAGCTGATGGAGAAGATTGTGCGAAGAAAGCTAGTGGAACATCTGGAGCGAAAGAACTTTGTAACACAGCATCAACGTGGGTTTAGGGATGGTACGTCCTGCCTCACAGGGTTACTTGAATTCTGCGACCAGGCAACAAATATCAGGCAAGAAAGAGAAGGGTGGGCAGATTGCATATTTTTGGATTGCCAGAAAGCATTTGATACAGTACCACACAAGAGGCTAGTGAAAAAGCTGGAGATGCAGGCTGGAGTGAAATGGAAGGTACTCCGTTGGATAAAGGAGTACCTAAGCAACAGGAGACAACGAGTTATTGTGAGGGGGTGAGGTCTCAGATTGGCGAGACGTTACTGGTGGAGTCCCGCAGGGGTCAGTCCTTGGACCTATACTGTTTCTGATATATGTAAATGATTTCCCAGAGGAAATAGAATCGTTTTTCTCAATGTTTACTGATGATGCAAAAATTATGAGGAGGATTGAAACAGAGGATGATAGTAGGAGACTACAAGATGACCTAGACAGACTGAGTGAACGGTCCAACAAATGGCTGTTGAAGTTCAACCCGAGTAAATGCAAAGTAATGAAACTAGGCAGTGGAAACAGGAGGCCAGACAGAGGATACAGAACAGGAGATGAAGTACTTAATGAAACGGACAGAGAGAAAGATCTAGGAGTTGATATCACACCAAACCTGTCTCCTGAAGCCCACATAAAAAGAATTACGTCTGCGGCATATGCGAGGCTGGCTAACACCAGAACAGCCTTCAGGAACCTGTGTAAGGAATCATTCAGAATCTTGTATACCACATATGTTGAACCAATCCTGGAGTATGCGGCCCCAGCATGGAGCCCGTACCTTGTCAAGCACAAGACGAAGCTAGAAAAAGTTCAGAGGTATGCCACTAGACTAGTCCCGGAACTAAGAGACATGAGTTACGGGGAAAGGCTGCGGGATATGCACCTCACGACACTGGAAGACAGAAGAGTAAGGGGAGACATGATCACTACCTCCAAAATTCACAGAGGAATTGACAGAGTAGATAAGGATAAACTGTTTAACACGGGTGCTATGCGAGCAAGGGGAGACATAGGTGGAAACTGAGTACCCAAATGAGCCACAGGGACGTTAGAAATAACTTTTTCAGTGTCTGAGTAGTTAACAGGTGGAATGCATTAAGCAGTGATGTGGTGGAGGCTGACTCCATACACAGTTTCAAATGTAGATATGATATAGCCCAGTAGGCTCAGGAATCGGTACATCAGTTGATTGACGGTTGAGAGGCGGGACCAAAGAGCCAGAGCTCAACCTCCACAAGCACAACTTGGCGAGTGCAACTAGGTGAGTACACAAGGTATCAGCAAGGAGATGAAAGATATGAGGGATGCACCCAGCAACCTGCATAAAAAGCTATTAGCAGCAAATGAGAAGATAAGAAGTCTCCTATCCCCCTTGTCACCCCATACCCTCCTGGTCCCCCCTCTCCCCTCATGCCATTCTCTCCTTGAACCCCCCCCTCTCCTCCCTCACCCAGTATCCTCCCTGTCCACCCACTCGCCCTCACCTTATACCCTCACTGCCCCCCCCCCTTTTCCTTGACCCTCACCCCTCGCCCCAGCATTTGATAATACCCTGTTAACCATCTCACAAGCTCCCTCCCCAACACTGTTCTCCCTGCCGTCCCACCCCAGACTCTCCTGCATTCCCCAACCCAAGACCTCCCCTCCCCCTCCACCACAAGCCCCAAACACCAGACCCCTCTCAGCCACACTTCCCCAGACCATCCCAGTCTCCATGTACCAGAGCCTCCAAACCACTTCACACCCCAGGTCCCCTTCCTAGGCCCTCCCCCGCAGACACCCATTGCCCCCAAAGAAGTATGTATGAACAAGTCGATAAATAATAATAAAATCAAGAGCCTTAAACAGAAAAACATGTGTGGAAGCATCGGAGTGTGTATATATGAATGCTACACAGTATTCATTTATAGACATCCATATGTGATGAAACACATGTGAAGAACCTCTCACACACTCACAGCTCCCTGACAAGAGGGAGCCAGCTTAGCTTAGCTGCCAACACCCACACATCGCGTCAGCAAGGCGGACAGCCCGCCTGCTTTCATACCTCTCACTGTATTTCCCACTTCTATACTTCCCTTCACCTATGCCTCTCCTTCCTCAAAAAAACTCCTCCCCCAAATAAACAAAAAAAAAAAAAAAAAAACACACAAAAAAACAGGGGAATCAACAGAAACTGAGGATGGACAGAAGAGAATCAGCTTTAAGGTTATGTACTCGAACATATATGGGATCACAAGCAAGGCAAGTGAACTTAGGGAAAGAGCACAAGAAGCTAACCTGGATGTAATTGGACTCAGAGAAACCTAAACTCTCAGGAATATTAACGAATGCGGTGTTTCCCCAGGACTACAATGGAATAAAGAGAGAGAGAGAAGGAATTGGAGGAGGTGTAGTGGCCCTACTGATGAGAAAGGAATGGAATTTTTGAAGAAATTAGGCAGTGATGTGGTGGAGGCTGACTCCATACACAGTATCAAATGTAGATAGAGCTCAATAGGCTCAATTATCTGTACACCAGTTGATTAGCAGTAGAGAGGCTGGACCGAAGAGCCAGAGCTCAACCCCCGCAAGCACAACTAGGTGAGTACACACACACACACATTGATTGACAGTTGAGAGGCGGGACCAAAAAGCCAGAGCTCAACCCCCACGAGTACAACTAGTTGAGTACATATACACCTACATACATATTTTACCTAGAATTACATGTGAATTGCACCCAACGTCCCAAATGTACTTCATTAGGAAGGTCGAGGCAGATTCTACAAACAATTTTAAACATATATGATTTGAGAAATCTTAAATTTCATGTAGATATAATAAAAATCCCAACAGGCTATGGAACCTGTTCACCAGTGGATTGACAGCAGAGAGGCGGGGCGAAAGAGCTGATGCTCAACACCCATAAGCATAACTAGGTGAATATAACTAGGTAAGTACAACATACACACATCCCACACACACACACACACACACACACACACACACACACACACACACACACACACACACACACACACACACACACACACACACACACACACAAATCCCACACACACACACACACACACACACACACACACACACACACACACACACACACACACACACACACACACACACACACACACACATCCCACACACGCACACACACACACACACACACACACACACACACACACACACACACAAATCCCACACACACACACACACACACACACACACACACACACACACACACACACACACACACACACACACACACACACACAGATAGGGAGGAGGCACTTAACTACAGACCTGTATCACTGACAAGCATCCCCTGTAAAATACTGGAAAGAATAATTAGGCTACGACTGGTTACACACCTGGAGAACATTAGGTTTGTGAACAAACATCAACATGGGTTCTGGACAGGGAAATCGTGCCTAACAAACCTTCTGGAATTCTATGATAAAATAACGAGGATAAGACAGGACAGAGATGGTTGGGCAGACTGCATATTTCTGGACTGCCAAAAAGCCTTTGATACAGTACCGCACATGAGACTGCTGTTCAAGCTCGAGAGGCAGGCGGGGGTGGGGGGAAAGGTCCTAGAATGGATAAGGAACTACCTAACAGGAAGGAGCCAAAGAGTTACGGTAAGGGGCGAGAAGTCGGACTGGCGAACAGTAACAAGTGGAGTACCACAAGGATCGGTGCTGGGACCAATTCTATTTCTTGTATATGTTAACGACATGTTTACAGGCGTAGAGTCCTACATGTCGATGTTTGCGGATGATGCAAAGTTGATGAGAAGAGTTGTGACAGATGAGGATTGCAGGATCCTCCAAGAGGACCTGAACAGATTGCAGAGATGGTCAGAGAAATGGCTACTAGAATTCAACACGAGCAAATGTAAAGTTATGGAAATGGGACTAGGAGATAGGAGACCAAAGGGACAGTACACAATGAAGGGGAACAGCCTACCTGTAACGACGCGTGAAAGAGACCTGGGGGTGGACGTAACACCTAATCTATCTCCTGAGGCACATATTAATAGGATAACGACAGCGGCGTACTCTACACTGGCAAAAGTTAGAACATCATTCAGAAACCTAAGTAAGGAGGCATTTAGGGCGCTTTACACTGCCTACGTAAGGCCAGTCTTAGAGTATGCCGCCTCATCATGGAGTCCCCATCTGAAGAAGCATATAATGAAACTGGAAAAGGTTCAGAGGTTTGCAACGAGACTCGTCCCAGAGCTACGAGGGATGGGGTATGAAGAGCGCCTGAGGGAACTGTGCCTTACGACACTAGAAAGAAGAAGGGAGAGGGGGGACATGATAGGAACGTATAAGATACTCAGAGGAATTGACAGAGTGGACATAGACGAAATGTTCACACGGAATAGTAACAGAACGAGAGGACATGGATGGAAGCTTGAAACTCAGATGAGTCACAGAGATGTTAGGAAGTTTTCTTTTAGCGTGAGAGTAGTGGGAAAATGGAATGCACTTCAGGAACAGGTTGTGGAAGCAAATACTATTCATAATTTTAAAACCAGGTATGATAGGGAAATGGGACAGGAGTCATTGCTGTAAACAACCGATGCTCGAAAGGCGGGATCCAAGAGTCAATGCTCGATCCTGCAAGCACATATAGGTGAGTACATATAGGTGAGTACACACACACACACACACACACACACACACACACACACACACACACACACACACACACACACACACACACACACATACACACACAAATCCCACACACACACACACACACACACACACACACACACACACACACACACACACACACACACACACACACACACACACACACACATAATTGAGGAGAAATGGGACTTGTTTTATATCTGAACATATATGTCAAGTATATACGTTATATGTATTACAATCGAAGCGGCATAGCCCCATTACGCTTGACAGTGAGTGGAATTTGATCTTATAAATTATTTGATCTGATAAATTTCTGTTTGACGTATAAATGATCTTGGCTGTATTTGTGGTTAAAATATAACTCTTGGGTATATTATTAGTTCATTGGGACATTATTCCATCTGTTGATAGATGGAATTATGACCAGTAATGAATAAAATTAATCTTTGTTATTTATTTAACTAAAACTAATTAGATATAAAGAAGCTAACAGACTATAAGAAAAACCTGTTGTTATTGTCACAGTTTTTCTGAGCACTTGTGAATGTGACCTACAAGGTGAATGTGACCTACAAGGTGAATGTGACCTACAAGGTGAATATGACCTACAAGGTGAATATGACCTACAAGGTGAATGTGACCTACAAGATGAATGTAACCTACAAGGTGAATGTGACCTACAAGGTGAATGTGACCTACAAGATGAATGTGACCTACAAGGTGAATGTGACCTACAAGGTGAATGTGACCTATAAGGTGAATGTGACCTACAAGGTGAATGTGACCTACAAGGTGAATGTGACCTACAAGGTGAATGTGACCTACAAGGTGAATGTGACCTACAAGGTGAATGTAACCTACAAGGTGAATGTGATCTATAAGGTGAATGTGACCTACAAGGTGAATGTGACCTACAAGATGAATGTGACCTACACGGTGAATGTGACATATAAGGTGAATGTGACTTACAAGGTGAATGTGACCTATAAGGTGAATGTGACCTACAAGATGAATGTAACCTACAAGGTGAATGTGACCTACAAGATGAATGTAACCTACAAGGTGAATGTGACCTACAAGATGAATGTAACCTACAAGGTGAATGTAACCTACAAGGTGAATGTGACCTATAAGGTGAATGTGACCTACAAGATGAATGTGACCTACAAGATGAATGTAACCTACAAGGTGAATGTGACCTACAAGGTGAATGTGACCTACAAGATGAATGTGACCTACAAGATGAATGTAACCTACAAGGTGAATGTGACCTATAAGGTGAATGTGACCTACAAGATGAATGTGACCTACAAGGTGAATGTAACCTACAAGGTGAATGTGACCTATAAGGTGAATGTAACCTACAAGGTGAATGTGACCTTTAAGGTGAATATGACCTACAAGGTGATGAGGTCTCAAGGAAAATGCATTCATTCTATTAGGTGAATTAAGTGATAAGTGGAATTGGTATCTGCTGGTGGGTGGAACGTGTCCTCGTCAACCCGGCCTCCTAATAAAGCGTCGCATTTTGACGTATACTCTTCCTAAGGCCAAAAATTGTCGTACTATAGAATGGTAGCGGCTCGCGAAATTGACATACTGAACCATTTTTTGTTTTTGGTCCTCTGGAAGGTTAGGATAAGGGCACTTTAATACGAGTTTCCTGATGATGGGAAACCTTAGGAGGACGGGCTTCTTTATTAGTATGCAAAATTGATTGTTGATGGACAAGTCGGGTTTCCGTTGATAAATGAAGTGGGCTTCCGCTGGCGGGAGGAATAGGTTTCATTACTGATTTCTAATGGAGTGTTTTGCTCGTGTAAGTCGATATGTTCAGTGGAATTATCAGGAAGTTGGTGTTTCACGTCAAGATCGGGGCCAGATTCACGAAAGTACTTACGCATGCACTTACGAACCTGTCCATCTTTTATCAATCTTTGGCGGCTTTGTTTACAATTATTAAACAGTTAAAGAGCTCCGAAGCACCAGGAGGCTGTTTATAACAATAACAACAGTTGAATGGGAAGTTTTCATGCTTGTAATCTGTTTAATAAATGTAACCAAAGCCGTCAAAGATTGAGGAAAGATGTACACGTTCGTAAGTGCTTGCGTAAGTGCTTTCGTGAATCTGGCCCAGGCTGGGCACCATGGGCCACACACCTCGCACCACACGTCCCCCTCACCCCCATGATCCCCCCCCCCTCCCACCTCCCCACCTCCCCCGACATCCCCTCCCCCCACTTCCCCATGTCCATACAACACTTCCCGCGGTCAGTGTTGCCATTAACAGTCCTCCCCTTCCTTCAACGCCTCATATCCGCCTGAGGCCAATGCAGCAAATAACGGGCTCCTTTACCCATTTCCCCTCCTCCCCTAACCCAATGACACTATTCACACGCCCAATGCTGGAAAATACTCCCCTATCCTCTCCCTCCCCTGCAGGGTCTGCACTAATGGACACAGAAAGAAATATCTACTTGAGTGGTCGCGCCTTGACCTTTTTGGTATTATACGTCTATGAAGGTGTCAAAGTGCTTTTCGGTGCTCAGAATATTGAGATATATGACTGGAATGAACAAAGATAATGGTTTTGCCTGTAACTAACTGGTCACTGGCCGTGTGGCAATTTTTGGTGCAATGAGTAAGTTTGAATCAATTCCTTTATACTTGTGGGTTGCATTGTTTTTAATAACAGCATTGAACGATAATTATTCATTAACAAAGGGTTAAATGTTTGGTTAGGAATTTGTTAGCGTAAATTGTTGTCTGTACATTTGATAATGAAAAATAACATAAATATTTATCTATTAGAACTATTAGTGGCAAAATATTTTCTAAGTTATAAATTTTATGGAACATACTTTCACCTTTTATTGCATATTAAAATATCATCTTAGTTCGGGAAAGCTGACCCAACACAAGTTCTATTATTACATGTCTCGCAAATCTATTGCTTGTTTAGATAGACCTTACTTTTACAACCAAGTAAGGAGTTCTATTTGTAATGTTTCCATTTACATTGAAATATATACAACTGTCATATACTCACTGAAAATTATTGTGTATTTTATTCTGTGGATAAATTCCGCTAATCACGTGTAGTTTATATTTAGGTTAGTTTATATTTTCTTGAACAAAAAGTAAATATGTACTGTGAATTTTATGGTGGGCTGATGGCCAAGTGTCGTTGATAGACTCGTGCAACAGTGGCAAGTTTTAGGTCACACCCTGGAGTATTAGGGCTGCAGCGACGGGACAAATCTTCAGAAATTGTATATTTACCACGCCAACTTTCAGTCCTACAGCCTCTAGCCTCTTCTACGATCACCAATCCATCAGTTCCCCTCCGTCTTCAAATGCTTTGCAATTCTTCTCTCCAAATCTATTCTCCTTACTTAATTTCTTATTCGCCAATTCATCTGCTATTTCCTATAAATCTTCGAAGATTTCACCTTCCCTTTTTACCTTTTCTTTCATATACTTGTTTATTTATCTTAGTTTTGTCTCACTTTGTCGAAGATATTCATATCAATGTTTACTTTTCTCCCACGTCGCCTGTCTAATCTTTGTACTGTACTTATAAATACAGCATCATATCTTGACTACCTCGCCTCTCTACCTCACCTGTCACATCATCACCTGTCACACCCTCACCTGTCACATCATCACCTGTCACATCATCACCAACACCTGTGTCACTAGATTTCATATAAATTTCGGTCGAAGTAGCGAAAATCAAAGAAGTAAATTCACGCCGCGGTGCAGTAATGTGGTCACGTGTCGTCTCAGATGTCGATCCTTGTGGTCGGATCATTCTTCACTTCCTGCTCCTCCATTCTCACAAGCTGCTCCTCCAGGATTCATCCTCCACGGCGTGTTACTCAGGGATTCGCCTTCCATAACCTGTTCTTCATGGGATCATCCTCCACCCCCAAGCAACTCGGGAGATCATCGTTCACAGTCTGCTCCTCAAGGGATCACCCTCCACCTCCCTGCTTCTTCATATTAGCTTATTGACCAACCACAATGTATACTTTAGTTCTGAACATTTTCTAGGACTAATTTAAAGAATATATATATGTATATATATATATATATATATATATATATATATATATATATATATAAATATATATATATAAATATATATATATATATATATATATATATATATATATATATATATATATAAATATATATATATATATATATATATATATATATATATATATATATATATATATATATATATAAATATATAAATATATATATATATATATATATATATATATATATATAAAAATATATATATATATATATATATATATATATATATATATATATATATATATATATATATATATATATATATATATATATACATATATAAACCTAAAAGGGGTACCACCTCTGGTGCAAGTGTAGGGACCCATAGCCTCGGAGAAGAAAATAAAGAGTACTCAGAGAAGACCTTGTGGGTCCTCACTGAACACTTTGATATTTTCTTCTCCTACCACCCCTATTCTTTTAGTATGTGTGTTTATATATATCTAACTTTATTTTAAAATTTCATTACACAAACAGGGTTACAATATTGGTTACATGCAGGGTACAAGGCTACTTGTCACAAGTTGTATAGCTCCTCCAGCTCCTCAGATGGCGGGCAGGAACCATGGATGCAGTGAGCATTTCCTCTCTGGATCGCCACACTAAGGCGCTGAAAGAGAAAACTGGCAGCTCTAGGGGTCTCAAGTTGTTTCAATTAGCTTGTACCCCAATTCCTTAAAAAAACTAGCAGCACTTTTACCCGAGGCACCAAGTGTCTCAGAGGCAATGGGGACAAAAATGTAGTGGTGATCAAGGTCACTGTATTTACGTGACTTGGCTTCTTCTCGGTGATTGGCAGCACTTCCTGCCTGTGCAGCACTGAAGTTAACATAGGTGTTGGCTAAAGTTGAAACGCAAGTGTAGTCCCACACCAACCGTCTACCATTCTTCCAGGGGTTCACCGTGATCCCATCTGGGCGACCGACAAGCTCATCAGAGTTGCGGGGTATTAGGTAACGGGGTCTCTCTCTCTGCTGGACAACCGGCTGTGGTAAGGCTTTTCTTAATAATGTCGTTAACCTCGCGGTGTCTTGCATGACATCCTCCTGTCCTTTGGCAGAGAAGACCATGCCGTCTGTACCTGTCGGTCACTGCCTCGCCGCAAATACACCTGTATTCGGTAGGGATTGGGGCAGCGAGGCGGAGAGCCACAGCAATTCGGAGGGCCTGCGGTGTGAGACGGGTGCCGGTTGCTAGCATTGGGGTTGCTAATAGGAAGTCCCTGTATGGGGAGCTGCTACAGCTCTAAGTCGGGCAGTGTCATTTGGTGTTGTCGCAGCTTCTAGCAAAGTCGCAGCTTCTTGGTCGGCAATGGGGCGATCCCAGTTAGATTGCTTATGGGCTTCAGGAGGCGGTGGTTGGGGTGCTGGTCCTGCGAGAGAGACCCATTTGGTTGTGCAGTCTGTGAAGCTGGGATCATGTATCCCTGCCCGTTGAACTAGGTGCTCAGGTAGGATTTCTTTCACCAAGTTGTCAGACCCTACTGAAGAGGACAGGGACGCTGGTACAAATATTTGTGTTATTTAATAATATATATATATATATATATATATATATATATATATATATATATATATATATATATATATATATATATATATATTATGTGTGTGTGTGTGTGTGTGTGTGTGTGTGTGTGTGTGTGTGTGTGTGTGTGTGTGTGTGTGTTTTTTTTTTTTTTTTTTTTTTTTTTATGTGTGTGTGCCTTTCCTGCGAGGGGTGTCCCGTTTCTGCGGGGGGGGGGGGGGAGGGGATTTTTCTGTGTAATTTTCTTTTTTGGAGAGATGCCTTTTCTTGGGAGGTGCAATTTTGGGATTCCTGACAACACTTTCCCTGTTGTTGTTGTTGTTGTTGTTAAAGATTCGCTACCGGGAACAAAAAGTTCCAAGTAGCACGGGCTATGGTGAGCCCGTAGAAAAACACTTTTCCTTTCTCATTTTACTTTGCACTACTGATTAGGTGACTTGGCCGCTACAACGGCACATTCAATGAAAAAAATATCATCCACTGTATCTTAAGTATTAAATTACAAAATCGGTAAAATAAAAATTTAAATATGCTCATTTTTCTGTTTGTGAACACTGATCCTCACACTGTGTCTCTGGGAGAGTGTGACTTGATGACAGCAAGTGTGCCCACACTGCTTCATTACCATGGTAGTGTCAGTCCCCTCCAGAACATGCCTATATTTTTTCGTGGCTTAATTTCTCCACAATCTCGTACACTCACCCTATCCCGTTCATTTCTTATTTTATCTCCATACTACCTCATCACCATCTCCAAATTTACCATTCTTTTTCGTCATCTCCATTTCCTTTTCCATTTTCACCTTCCCATGCACTTCTTTCACCCCTTCCTTTAACTTCCTTTCTTTCTCTTCCTCTCGTTAAATTATCCTCCCCCCCCCCCCCCTCTTCCTTACCCCTCCCCCCTCTTCCTTACCCCTCCCCTCCCTCTTCCTTACCCCTCCCCCTCTTTATCTTCTCCTCCCTTCCCTTATCTTTCCCTCCTCTCCTCCATATCCTCTTCTCTCCATCTTATCCTCCCCTCTCTTAACCCCCTCATCATCACCTCCATTTTTCACCCCATCCCACTGCTCAGTATTCATGAGCTAGTCGACCCGCTTGGCCATGATGACCATAAATCCGGTGCTGAGCGCAGAGGAGAGAACCCCGAAAATCGCTCCAGGACGCAGTGGGTAAAACACCTTTGTTTTCGCGAGGTTTTGTTTGACCAAAAAACGAACTCTCCTCCCTTCTATGCTCCTTCTCCCCAACATTGTCTTGTTTTGGCAGTTTTTTAATGCGCCTCCTTCGCCCCTCGGTCACATGTTGATATGTTATATACGGATAACATTTGCTTAAGTAGGCACGATTGTCGGAATGTGTTATCTGGTCAGCAGATAGAATTTATTTATTGCGTTATTGTTATTACACGGAACATGACAAATATTTGAAAACTGACGATCTCCTTCCTCGACTTGACTTCCAGTGTAGCACGTATGCAGTAATGTCACAAAAAAGTGACCTTTGACTCTAAGAATAATCATAGTTAAATTCTGAAATACTTGAGTACTTTTGCTCCTCTGGGAACATTGATTAGTATTATGTATTGGCCAGACTTTTGTTTAGCGTAGGAAATATTGTTCAACAGATTGAAAATGGCGTTATTAGTATAATTTGGTGGCAGGTGTTCTTGTAAACATGTGTTATGAAATGTAATTGAAAAGGTTATATTTATCTATATAATAAAAATGTAAATGTTCGTTTGTTCAAAATCGATAATCTCCGAAAGTTCTTCACCGATTGCATTGAAATTTTCACACAACGTTCCATTCGCATCCGAGCGGGTTTTGTATACATACTATATAGATGTCACGTCTGTGACGGGAAAAAATATGTTTGGTTTTAAACTGTGTTTTTATGTGTTTTTCGTGTGAGAAAAATCTTCGAAAACTCTTTACAGATTGTTTTAAAATTTTGACACAACGTTGCATTCGAATAGGTGTGTGTTTTTATATACCTACTATATACATGCCTCACCTGTGAGAGGAGAAACGTGCTTTCTTTGAAATACAGCGCCATCTGTTGGACGTAAGAGCAAAACACGCTGTAATTTTTAAAAGTTCTTCACCGATTGCTTTGAAATTTTGACACAACGTTCCATTCGAATACACACGTGTTTATATATATTTACTATATAGATGCGACACCTGTGACAGGTAATAACTTTTTTTTTAAGAGTGCCATCTGTTGCAATTAACAACAACACAGGCTATACTAAATGTGTTATGATTCCATTTCAATGTTTCCGATTGCATTGATAAATTGAACTTTCAGAGATTTCGAGTTATTTTAATTTTGATTTAATTATTTTGTGTGACATTGCGTTGGAATTGACCTGTGTTGTTTACCATACCGTTCATTTCGTAAGGAAATTGGTCATATTGACCATATTGTTTGTTTCATTTGCTGAAACAAATGCGGGGAGATGGTTGTGGCGTATGTGGTAAAGCTATAGTATAGGTATTGGTGCCCCACTTGTGACGGGTAGAAACATTCTTTTTTTATGAAAGAGCACCATCTGTTGCACGTAGGAGCAACACACGTTATGCTAAATATGTTATGATATCATTTCCATGTTTCTGATATCATCGATAAATAAAATTTTCATGGATTTTAATTTTTTTTCGTTTTGATTTCATTATTTTGTGTGATATTGCATTGGAATTGAGTTGTGTTGTTTACCATACTATTCATTTCGTGAGTATAGTTTATTTTTTTAGTTTTTCATTGTTTTTCATTTCGTTTTTTAACTGTTTTTTATTCAATTTCAATGATAGGAACATTAGATCAATTGATGTTCCTAATTTTCTGATGGGAACATCAGATCATGTGGGAATGCATTGGACAAGGAAGTGGTGAATGGTGAGGAGTACAATGGGAAGAGAGTGGGGGATGTTGGGGAGGACGAGGGGACAGGGGAAGGGAGTAATGGTGGGGAGGACAAGAGGACAGGGGTGTGGGGGTTGGTGGGGGGGGGATGGGGGTCGGGGTAGGGAGGAATGGTAGGGGGACAGGGTAGGTGGGGAATGGCATATAGGTATATATATGTATGTGTATGTTTGAATAACTCAAAAAACAATAATAATAAAAGAAGGAGCCTTAAACAGAACAACATGTGTGGAAGAATCGGAGTGCATATATATATATATATATATATATATATATATATATATATATATATATATATATATATATATATATATATATATATATATATATATATATATGTATATATATATGAATGATACACAGTTTTCATCTATAGACATCCATATATGGTGAAACACATGTGAAGAACCTCTCACACACTCACATCTCCCTGACAAGAGAGAGCCAGCTTAGCTTAGCTGCCAACACCCACACATCGTGTCAGCAAGGCGAACAGCCCGCCTGCTTTCATACCTCTCACTGTATTTCCCACTTCTATACTTCACTTACGCCTCTCCTTCATCTTTACTCCCCCCCCCCCCACCCCCCAAAAAATGGTAGTGAGGAATGGTTGGAAGGACGAGGGTACAGCTAGTCTCTTAATAGAATGGGTACCCGGTGGTACCCAGTCTCTCTTTCTTTCCCTCATCGCATATCTCTTCTCTCTCTATTTCCCGTCTGCCTCCCCTCCCCTTCTCTCTCTCTCTCTCTCTCTCTCTCTCTCTCTCTCTCTCTCTCTCTCTCTCTCTCTCTCTCTCTCTCTCTCTCTCTCTCTCTCTCTCTCTCTCTCCCTCTCTCTCTCTCTCTCTCTCTCTCTCTCTCTCTCTCTCTCTCTCTCTCTCTCTCTCTCTCTCTCTCTCTCTCTCTCTCTCACACCCTTTCTCTCTCTCTCTCTCTCTCTCTCTCTCTCTCTCTCTCTCTCTCTCTCTCTCTCTCTCTCTCTCTCTCTCTCTCTCTCTCTCTCTCTCTCTCTTTCTCTCTCTCTCTCTATCTATCTCTGTCTCTCTTTCTCTCTCTCACCACCCATCTCTCTCTCATAATTATTTACATAAAAATATTTAGATGTGATAGTAGGTATCACTGGGTAGGGCTACCCCAGCCATCCATCCCACTTCTATATTGTAGCTACAATAATCAATATATCCTTTCTCATCTTCACACTGACTTCTGAGAGCTATCTTTATTAAATACTGCTGCACATGTTGCTGACTTTAACCTCTGGTGTTTCAAACTGTCTTGAAATTTTAACACAAGTAAACTTTGTTGAAAGATATTATCAAACGAAACTTGGGCGGTGAGGTTTTTATTAAAATCAATGTGGCGGTCTAAGATACCTATGTAAGAAGCATTACGTAACAGTGAAATGTGTCTCTCTTCAATAACAGTGGCAACAGTGACACTTCAACAAGTGGCAAAGGGGGACACCAACACTGCTACTATATAATTTATTCCTACGTCCCCGTCCCCTTCACGTCATCAAGCCTGCCACGTCCACTAAATTTGGCTTCAAATACCATATGTTTATAATATAAAAATACCTTATGTTTATAATATAAAAATACCTTATGTTTATAATATAAAAATACCTTATGTTTATAATATAAAAATACCTTATGTTTATAATATAAAAATACCTTATGTTTATAATATAAACTCAGCCAATAACCACTTCAGATATTTAATATTCATTTTATATCAGAATTTTAATTAATTTTCTCACTCCTTTATTATGCAAGGTGTTAGTGTAAGAGGGTATAAAACATATCGTACAATTGGGATAAGGATATCGAGATAACATTGCCAGTTATAATAATTCATAGAACCCCACACTGAGCATTTCTGCGTACTCAAAGCAATAAATTCACCCAACACTAACATAGTGGTGTGGGCCATGTGGATTCGAACCCCTGATATACAGGTACGGAAACTCTCTTCTTCTCTTCTTGTCTCATGGATGGCCAAACCCGCCACCACACGATATTTATGTCGAGTCCCTATTTTTTGTGTATGATGTTCCGTTTGTCAATTGGCGTGTTGTTGCGGTGCCTGGCTTTCCCTGGTCCTCGGTGTAGTAGGAAGTAAGAACTATCTTCTCAATACTGGCAGCAATGGATTTTATTTCAAAGGAGTAATATTTGTGTTTTAAAAACAATGCTGAACTTGCCAATAGTGTTCTGGTTAGAATTTTATTAATTTGGTTTGCTTCCAAGGAATTATTTTCTCTCCTAACTTACTTAGTTATACTATTTTATTATTATTATTATTATTATTGTTCTTTATAGTATTTCCTTGAACTAGAATATTTTTTAATTAACTTAAGTGCCTTCGTTATTTATTACTCGTTCAAGCTCAGTTACGATTTTTAGAGCAGCGTTTGTTGTGTCATCAGGCCTCATGTTGCTGTGTCATTTCAGTGAAAGATAGTTTTGGTTATTACTGAAGTAATAATATAACATTTAATATTGTTCAATATAATAAACGGTTAGTTGAGTAAAATCTTGCTTTGAAAGTTCGTTAGAATATTTTTCGTTTGTGACTCATTTTATAGAATTTTGTAGCGTTTTCTAATAATTAACTAAAAAAAAACTTGCAAAGCCTTTTCTGACAGTTAAAGAGGAGTTTAACTATCTGCATCTTAATCAGAACTATCACTTCTCCATAACTTCAGAAGACGCCTTGTTCATATTAATTGCATTCAAGCTTCATCACTAAGCACCATGGCAGGGCTTACGTTTGGTCAACATTCTCTAGTCATGACTTGTGCACGTGTATCATCAATCAAAGACTTGATGCAAACTTTATGTATCCGTGAATAACTGATGAGAACAGAAGTAATCAAATTTAAAAAACAACTTAGCACTCACGTTACAAAATACAATATAACCTACATCTTATATACAATACTGATACCTGTTGTGTAGCAAACCTCTGTGACTACTCAATGTTAATTGTGTGTGTTTTAAATAGTATTCGACGCTGTTGCATTATACTCTAGCACTAGTCGAACATTCTGTTGTTATTCTGATGCTGCTTGCTAGTGTGTAGCTTGGAAGACGAAGTAACTGGCTGAAATCTGTGCATCTTTATCCTTCTTTCCCTATCACTATCTAAAGTCGTCCAAGCTAATGCATCTCCATCCTGTGAAACAGAGTAACGATGATGATGAAAATGAATATGCAGAGAAGCAACACAAACCCAAAACTATGAAAACTCTATAAAACTGTTGAAATTTCTCCATTCACTTACGCCACACTTCGCAATGCTAATATCTGTCTGGGGCACGAATACCAATGCCCCTTCAAGGGGCCTCAAATTAACAACACCTGCGTGGTTACCTCGGTGTTGCCATAGTATAAACACGTATGACATCGTCACGTAAGGGCACCTAGGTAACAATTCAATTCAATTCTTTATTATGCACCCCATACCCATCCCGTGGGCGGTGATGGAGAGGGTTACAGAAGAACGTCATAGGTTCAGGAACTGAACCCCAAAGTTAATTTCGCTAAGAAAGTGACAATCTTTTGAAGCTAGTTACACAACTGTTAATGTTACATCCATGTTTACAAATACATATACGTATCAATAATCTTCATATAATAAAAGAGATTCTGCAAGAGGCTCACAACAGTCACTATACAAGGCACTTTACATCTATGGTGAGTCACACAGATACTAGTCTTGTTCCACACCCACCTAACTGGGCTGCAGTTTTACAATCATGTTCAGGCTCCACCTACAGTAAGCAAATTTTGGATAGATGGCTAATATTCCTGGTAGTACATCATTATGAATGAAATACCTACACATTTTTTGGACACCATTGATGGTGTTAACTCTGTATTCCGCGATTCTTTAGCACATTTATATAATGACACAGAGTGTGCGAATAGTTCTGTTGACAGAGTTTACATTTAATCAAATCTACATCAGCAGATGTTGAAAACTCCCAAAGGTACTTGTAGCCAAGCCTAAGCCTAGCAGTGGTAACATCTAGCATCTAGAAGTCTGCTAATCTTATTGGATGACCCATGGACGCGCGGTTCTTCCTGCATAATATAATAATGATAGAGAGAGTAACTGGTGTGAATTTCATTTTGCTTCAAGTCTACGAGATTTTGTTGATGTTCCGGGAATGTTACTGCCCTCAGGCTGCTCAAAGGCAGTCCACCAGAAGGACTCATGTATTAAATAGGACTCGCACTAGATTTCCAAGTGTGAGGGGACGGCCCTGCCAAGGGAGGCAATTGTGTGTGCGTGTTAATGCGAGCATACCTTGTATAGTTTAAGTGGGTAAAGCGAAGGGTGAATAGCAAGGGAGGTGCCAGTGGTGGGGGACAGCCTGCGGCAATGGCATGGGGAGTAGCAGCAGTGGTGGTGAAAGCTGTGGTTGAGGCAATGTCAGGAATAATGATTATTATAAATGGTATAGAAATGAAAGTATTGGAATAGTTATGACGTTGGTTCTGGGGTAGTGATTACTCCGGAGGTGCGGTGGTGGTAGCAGTGTCATTAATACAACCCATCCCCGTAAAACGGTAATAGTTATAGCAACTGTGGTCGAACGTACCAAAATGCGTTGTTGCAGCCAACAAGTTTATCTTTTGCTCTGTTAATTTTCGATGGTGTAGCACTCATTGTACTACATCAGTCCTATGATAGCGTATATCATACTATTACATGGACAGGATTGGTTAGGTTAGGATAGGTTAGATTAGGTTAGATTATGTTTTAGTTTCTTTTTCAAAATTTCAGTATGTCATTTGAGCTAGTCTAATAATTAAACAGACGAACATTTGGTGTCCAACTGTTCTTTTTTGAGCGTTTGACCAAGCGTTATTGAACATTTAATGTAAACACTATCATTCTAAGGTTGATGGCTTGGAATAATAACGGTAGTGACAACAACAGTGGCGATGGTTGTTGAGAGTAGTTGGGATGCTCACGGAGATGATACTGAGACAAGTGGAGATGGAGGAGGAGGAGGAGGAGGAGGAGGAGGAGGAGGAGGAGGAAGACGCAAGAGGGTGAAGCTATCTGAGGGTCAGATACCACCTGCTACTGTTGAACTGCCCACCTTTTGGCACTAACAAGTTAACAGACATGATGGCACTATCTGGTTTACACACTTTTACGCGCTTGTTGATATTAAGCATCAATTAACAGAACAATCGTTCAGTTTATGCGCTTATTGTTATTAACCGGTTTACACAATTGTTGCCAGAAACCAATTTACACACTTCTTGGCACTAACCAGTTTACACACTTCTTGGCACTAACCAGTTTACACACTTCTTGGCACTAACCAGTTTACACACTTCTTGGCATTAACCAGTTTACACACTTGGCACTAACCAGTTTACACACATCTTGGCACTAACTAGTTTACACACATCTTGGCACTAACCAGTTTACACAAATCTTGGCTCTAACCAGTTTGCCCACATCTTGGCACTAACCAGTTTACACACATCTTGGCACTAACCAGTTTACACACATCTTAGGACTAACCAGTTTACACACATCTTGGCACTAACCAGTTTACACACATCTTGGCACTAACCAGTTTACACACATCTTGGCACTAACCAGTTTACACAAATCTTGGCACTAACCAGTTTACACACATCTTGGCACTAATCAGTTTACACACATCTTGGCACTAACCAGTTTACACAAATCTTGGCTCTAACCAGTTTGCCCACATCTTGGCTCTAACCAGTTTGCCCACATCTTGGCACTAACCAGTTTACACACATCTTGGCACTAACCAGTTTACACACATCTTGGCACTAACCAGTTTACATACCAGTTCTATCCTAGCGCAATTAAGTGTTCATCTTAATTTATATATTATATTAAAGACATTAGCAAATTGCATAAATTGCTGTTCACAGCAGTTTTTAAGTCGCTTATATATGCCGTAAACAGCAGAGGCTCCTGGACAGAGCCCCGTCTTGGATGCCAGAATGACAAATGTCCATACTGCTGTCAAAGATAGAGTTCAAATCCTTGGGAATATGAAAAGTCAACTGATGTATTTATAATTCATCCACAAAACGTAAACAAAAAAAAATCTTGAAATTTAGGTCTGCAAATTTTATATTCTGGCATAGCCCCAAATTCTCAAGTGATAGTATGATTCCTAAATAAAAGTGTTATTTATAATATAGTTAATAAAAACACAGAAATCACATTAACGTGCTATATATCAATGAGAAAAGTCACCGGGATTATAGGTGGGCGCGAACCTGTGACCCCACCATTGTCAGTCGCGTCCTCAACCACTAGACCACCGCTGACTTGTTAAAAGTCATACAATCGGATTACAATACAAAACGTCATACAACTTTTTACAAGCCACGGTGGTCTAGTGGTAATGAACGCGACTGACAATAACGGGGTCGTAGGTTCGCGTCCACCTATAGTCCCAGTGGACAATATAGTTAATGTCAATTTTCGGTTATTTCTTGCCCTTGTTCGGCCGCATTTAGATGAGTAATTAACTTCTAAATACTTGCTGCATATTGGATATATATATTCCTTTGATATTTAAAAAAAATGGTTAACAAAGTTAATTCTAAACAGTGGAAGATTGCTCACTGAGAGGAAATGAGAAAGTATAATTTACAGTCTCTAGAAAGGCATAGAGTAAGGGAAAGAATGGATGTTAAAAAATGGATGCAAATTGTATGAGTTCAGATTCAGAGAAGACCTGAATAAAAGACCTGTTTAGAAATCGGGTAATAGAGTCAGGTAACATAATACACGTCGTGTCGCAGGATTGTTTCAAATTTAGTTTGAAGTTGGATTCAACTAGGAATGGCTTCGCATGAGTCAATAGGTCTGCTGCAGCAAATGTTCAATGATATGTTCAATGAACATCTCACTGAACAAAACTAATACAAATTAGTGCCTACAATTATGAACTGGCGCAGTTATCATATGGATTTTTCAGTGTTAAACCTTGTTCTATAATTTTAGTTCTAACCGTTCCAGACCCGCTCCTTAATACCGGTTCCATGATGTTGTTCATATTTACTTCTCTTCGAATATTTCATTATTCATTATATATCACATTTAAACAGTTTATCTAAAGTAGATCTATACCTTTCTCTCATTTTTTATTCTTTCTCCTCCCCTCTTCTTTCATAATTTCTTATACCTCTATTATTTTCTTAAGCTTCGTGCCAACAACACCTATCTTGCACCTAAATACGTGTTGCCATCTTGAAGTCCATAAGAGATTTACCTGTTTGCATCATGCCTAATACCCCAGACGACCATTGAGAAGGCAGGACGCCATTACTTGATTACGTAAACAGCGCAGCAATCTTGATTTTTATCACATCCGCATAGAAAATATGTTGCTTCGTTTGCCTGTTTGTTTTCACTTTGTCTCTGAGGATGCTAAGTTACTTATTTACGAAACTCGTTAAGCTCTTTAGAATTTAGACTCTAGAGAGGTATTTTTTCGACGTCCTAAATGAAGAAGAGCATTTTTCTGCCCGTCCTCAAGACAAAGACCCAAAAGTGATTCCATGCACCCGCCAAACCCCCTGTTCATTTAATGAAAAACGGGTTACACACGACTCACCACTGTTGACGTTCGAACACCTCCGGAACCAGTGCTTCACTGGCGACTTTTGTTCGAACCACAACGCTATAAATGCTTCACCCACGTACTACAAATACAAATAATCGCCAACAGAACCTAAACACCAAACCTAACCTAAACTATTGCCTAAATGTGTACAATATGGTAATATAAAATAATATTAATTTATATTTGAGAAAAAATCTGTTTTGAATGAACAGCTTGTAAAAATTTATGAATGCGTCTGTGGGGTCGACCGCTGGATGTAATGGACTTGAGTCGAGAACAGGTTGAAATTTTTACACGCTGTACATTTAGAACGGGATTTTTTCAGAAATAAATTAATATTACGATATATTAACATATTGTGCATATATAGGCATATGTTAGGTTAGGTTAGGTTAGGTTAGGTCAGGTTAGGTGTTTAGGTTCTGTTGGCGATTATTTGTATTTGTAGTACGTGGGTGAAGCATTTATAGCGTTGTGGTTCGAACAAAAGTCGTCAGTGAAGACCTTGTTCGGGAAGTGTTCGGACGTCATTAGTTGAGTCGTGTGTAAACCGTTTTCATTCATAAACAGGGGTTTGGCGGGTGCATGGATTGGACTTTGGCCTTTGTTTATGAGGACGGGCTGTACTAGAACTTAACTGCCACTCAAAGACCATTTGAATTCGTTTCTTTTAACCGTGACAATGCCTTACACTTTATTTACATAATGAAGGGTACCGTTGAGAGATGAACATTAAACTATTGAACGTAAATAATTAGGGCCAGATTTTGTAATTAAAGTTTTATATAATTAGAAAGCAGCAGTACTTTTTTAATAGTAGAACCAATTTAATGGATAATTCGGGAGTAACATTTCATCAACTAGAGTAGATATTTCATTCAATTCATCTAGGATATCTGGGATGTAGGGTGCAAAACCTATCTGAACCTAAATAGTTAGTCTGCCTACTCTAGGCGATACATAGTTGAGTATCTATCAATGTACAAATATGTTCACAAATAACACCTTAAAATAGATCAAACATTTGCACAAACAAAACACAACGGAGGAGAGGGAGAGGTGTGTGATACAGAGGAAGAAGTGAGTGAAGGGTATATGGTGCAAAGTCCAAAATAATTTGGAATGTGTTCTCCAGCAATCAAATTCGTTTCTGACCTGACAATCCTGAATTGAATCAAAATACATTTTTCTTATACTCTCCACGCTGATTCAGTTAATGTGTCAAAGCATTAGTTAATTAGCACTCAAATCAATCCAAGGAATTACTGAACACTGCAACCTATCACAAGATTATTTAATAAGTGCACATATTGTTCACGTGTTCATCAGCAGATTTGTTGAGAATTCAAACAAAGAAAATATTTAATCCACATATGAAGAAGCGGAGAATAGAGATTTATATCCGTAGTCCAAGAAACTGACTACATATTTTTCTGTTTTAATTTCACTAATGCGTGGAGATGTGCGATAATGTTCCTTTTGGATGTTGCTTTTGTTGTGTGCCGAGGCCTTCCCTTCGTCCGCCGGCCGTCACATTGCTCATGATTTACGTCCCATTACTGCTCTTTTTCCATTATGTCCTCCATGTTCTATTTTAGGATCGGGAGTTTGTGTCTGTCTCACAGGTCTGTTTCACAGTCTGTCTCACATTGTGTCCCACAGTGTGTCTCACAGTTTGTATCAGTCTGTCTCACAGTGTGTCTCATAGTCTGTCTCACAGTGTGTCTCACAGTGTGTCTCACAGTGTGTCTCACAGTGTGTCTCACAGTGTGTCTCACAGTGTGTCTCACAGTGTGTCTCACAGTGTGTCTCCCAGTCTGTCTGTCTGCGAGCGTTTAATCCTACTTGGAAATATACTGTAGGAATAAAGCTTTTACGTATTGCTGATGACTGGGTGTAATGGCAGGACTGTAAATTGACAGCACCCCTGAATTTAGGACTTTGTGTGTAATACTATTTTGTTATACATGTTCTGACTAGGGATCGTTGCCCTGAGATTCTTTGCACATGTTTACAAAATTAATATCATGCTTGTTTGCGGTTTGTTTAAGTCCTTATGCTTCGTTTACAACATTACGACATGTTTCGTAATGTTTATGGGTGGCACTGGCACTTAGCACTGCTTACTACTACTGACGTAAGTAAAAAAAAGAAAAACACAAATTCAAGAAAGAGGCTATCCTTCAGCGCTATTATAAAGCCTTAATCTATAGTCAAATCCCTGATGATATCGATAATTTTGTTGATATCTTTAATATTCCCCGTGTTATACCGCTTCATTCAGTTTCTGTATATGCTTCAGTATCCCACCTTTCCTACCGAGTTACACTTTCTCTCGCTGGAGAATCTAAATCAGGTTCTTTTGATCTCTTCTATGAACGTCTTATAAATGATGTTCTTAATATCAGTGAATATCTTAGTCATCTTTCTATGCAAACTTTCAAAAGTAGTATTCGTGTTATAGTATGGGGATCAAAGCTGTGATGCTTAGTGTAAGTGGGGCCTAACAACGGCAAGATAAAAGAGGAAAATAACATTGCATGTTATATAGATAACATTAGATAAGTTTAGAATCCGATATGACCTAGATAAATACTGGCATGGAAACATCGTAGTATATATAGTACAAGTTAACGAGTAAAATAATAGATGTAAGGTCGAAAGATTGTTTTAGGCATTACTTAGACATAAATAAAAATGGATGGTCATTATAAATAGGAATTACTTCGTATGGGACAATAGGCCTGTAATTACATGTATTATTTCGTTCTTATGAATCGCAGAATCCTGTTTGCGTTTTTTCGAATATTATAAACTCACTTCTTGGCTTACCATCCCTATTAATTATTACTACAAAATCTTTAATATCATTTAGATTTAGTAATGGCAATGTTGTTCAGGTTAGATCTAAAAATATAAATTGAGTTACAAACCTCGGAACTTAAGCATATGTCGGCATAAAACCTTATCTACTACACATCTGCTTCGAAGACAATTATTTTTGTGTCTTCGTCTAAATTTATTTTCCGTTATATCACTGTTAAGTGGCTAATCACCTTAACCTTATTACTCTCCCTCACGACGTCGACGTCGGTCCCTCTCCTTTGCTTCCTCATTCACTGATCTGTTTCCTCATTTTCCCTCCTCATATGCCCCACAATTACGCCTCCCACAAATACAACCTTCACCTAATCTGTGTAACTGCTTCCTTGATCTTTCATTCTTACCCATGAATGTCATACTGTTTTTACTCTTTGAGTACTTGTTTCTCTCCATCCCTTCCCTCACCATTTCCCTTCTCCTTCCTTACTCTTTTCTAACTCTTACTTACTCTTTCTTATTTTTCTCAACTTCTCTGCGATTCATCTTGATGCAGTCACAAATTTTTAATAGATTTACTTGTGTTCGTTCATCATTTCAGTTCATTTAGAACAAGAGAAAAACAGCTTTATACTTAACCACATTTTACGAAAGAAAACATGAGATTATTTTCACCCATAAGATAATAAATCCCTTTAATCACTAACTGGGCCAAGCTTTAAATGTCAGGAGTTACAAATTTTACTTTAAACAAAGCCTTGAAAATAACGGGAGGATCTTTGATAAGCTACCAACATCCTGTCATCTTCGAGGACACTGGCGATAGTGACCTTCAGGTAAATTCAAGTGAATTCCCTTTTCATATTTCAGCTCTTTGTCTCGCTATTCTCTGCCTCACTTTCTCCCCCCCCCCCATCCCTTCACCTTTACCCTCACCTTAACCCTCACCTTAACCCTCACTTTGGGCATGATTGGTGGATTTATGGGGTACGAATTCAGGTGGTGAAGAGTGACAGGAAAGAAGGAAAAAGGAGAGTGGAAGGGTTTCGGAGGAAGCAGGGACGAAGTGAGAGAAGTTTGGATGGGGAGGTGTTGCAGCAAGTTGGGGAGAGTGTTGTGGAACGAAGGAAGTGTTGAGAGTGGGGGGGAGAGGGTTAGGACGGGGTGACCTTGCGCGGTGTGTATTGTGTTGGTGTTCGGGGTCATGGCAATACCTCTCGGCTTTTGTTTTCGTTGTATCTACTTATTCTCGCTCACTTCCACCCACTCTTACCTTTCTCCGCCACCCACTCTCACCTTCCTCCACCCCCCACTCTCACCTTCCTCCGCCACCCACTCTCACCTTCCTCCACCCCCCCCACTCTCACCTTCCTCCGCCACCCACTCTCACCTTCCTCCACCCCCCACTCTTACCTTTCTCCGCCACCCACTCTCACCTTCCTCCGCCACCCACTCTCACCTTCCTCCGCCACCCACTCTCACCTTCCTCCGCCACCCACTCTCACCTTCCTCCGCCCCCCACTCTCACCTTCCTCCGCCCCCCACTCTCACCTTCCTCCGCCCCCCACTCTCACCTTCCTCCGCCACCCACTCTCACCTTCCTCCGCCACCCACTCTCACCTTCCTCCGCCACCCACTCTCACCTTCCTCCGCCACCCACTCTCACCTTCCTCCGCCACCCACTCTCACCTTCCTCCGCCACCCAATCTCACCTTCCTCCACCCCCCACTCTCACCTTCCTCCGCCACCCACTCTCACCTTCCTCCGCCACCCACTCTCACCTTCCTCCTGTCTACTATCAACTAGTTATATGAAGAGGAATTAAGACCGCACCACATGCGTCACATACACGAAGGGAAATATTATAGTGTAAATGTCCACATTTACATGTCCAAAATAAATGTCATATATACTTATTTTATTCAGTTACCATCATCTTTTGTTTTACCCTTATATATTTTTAACTTTCATCTTCCAACTATCTTCACTTATCTTGTTTTCTTCACTCTCGGCTTACTTTCCCTTGTCTTGTCTTTGCTTTCTTGTCGCTTCTTACTTTAGAACTGTTTTCTCCATCTACGTAACCTACATATTATTAGTACTTCACAGCTGCCTCAGGATACTCCCAAGGATTGGTTCAGTTCATGATGGGTGTTGGGAGGAGCATAACCAATGGAGCTGTTTGTTTGCCCTACGTGCGGAGCAAACAGATCAGGATAAGGATTTGGGATTGGACGAGAGGTGGGAGTTTTGGGGGGGGGGGGAGTGGTGCCCAACCACTTGGTCGGTCGGGGATTGAACGCCGACCTGCATGAAGCGACCGTCGCTTTACAGTCATATGTGTGGTGTCACTAGAGACCCGAGTATGACAGGGATATGTACCTTGAGCCATATTGTGTGTCAATAACATAACGGAGGAATTTGGATTCTCCGTGTCAGTGTTTACCAAGACTGCGGAACTGACGAGACAAAACGAAACAAACGAGGAGTGCAGAATGTTCCGGACGGCCTGAACAAAGCCAGGAGATGGTCTATAAAATGGCTGCTCGCCTTTTTAATCAGGACATTTTACTTTTCGTATTTTATTTACCATTATTAGAACATGTTGTTCCACTGTAAACCCACAATGCTAAATTCGGTTAAGTCCAAAGGTATGCTAAAAGACTATTCCCCAAACTAAGAGAAATGAACTACAGAGAAATGATGAGAGAAATAAGATCTTATAACACTGTAAAAGCGAGGAGAAAAAGACGATAGTATTCAGACATATTCCGAAAAGAAGGTCAGTACCGACTTGTGTTTAATGAACAGGACGATAGAGCTTGGGTGGAAACTTGTAACATATAAGAACTACAAGTATAAGAGCAGTCTGAGCTGGAAGAGGTGGTGGTTGAGGCTAACTTCACATATAGTTCCGAAAGATGGTATGATAAGAACAATCATATGTTCGAGCAAGAACTTGAACATTAAGCGATGTAATGATGTAACAAGGGAGTAAAGTATACAAGGCTAAGGGGAAGAACAAGAAGTTTTAGACCTCTCCAAAGGTTACTGGTAGGTAAGCACCCACAAATAAAACAGATGTAGGAGACCGAATGGAATGAAAACAGGAAATATCGTGGGAAAGGTAAGGGAAGGTAGGTTTGGAAGGAGTGAAGTTGAGAGAAAGATTAAGAGAGGGGCGATAAAGTGGGTAGATAAAGAGAGGAAAGGGATGGGCGCGATATGAAAGGGTGGAACGTAGTTCGCATCATCTGATACGCTAATACGTAGGTGTTGTCCGAGATGGGTTTGGACGCGTGTAGATTTGGGTAAGGAATGTGACCGCGTAGTGTCGTGTATATAGAATATTAACTACTACTAATGATGATAATTACTAAAACTACTACTACTACTATAATTACTACTTCTACTAATAATATTGATGATAATAATAGTACTAAAATAATAATATTCACTATTATTATTTGTGTAAAAACAAGAAAATTACAGTATTTTTGAAGAAGAGCATTCATAAGATGAATTTATACTTTGTGGAATGAAAAGTATGCCTCGGTAAATTAGATGAAGGTTTACTGAATATATAAGTTTCACTATTTTATGGTTATTTTAGTGGGTATGGCAGTTTGTTTATGCTCGACCACTTAGGTTTGTGTAACTGATGATTAAAACTTTCTAACGAGTTTCTTTGATATATGATAACTTGTTCTATAGATCCGCAACACTGTTTCTGAACCAGCGTTAGATAAGATAATATTTCGTTACTTGTTAACCTGTCATTAAAAAACGATACAAGATATGGATGCTATGGACGGAAGTAGAAAATATGGGCTATAATTTCTTAGTTGTATATATATGTACATATATGTACATATATGTATGTACATACAAAGAGGACTCAGATTTTGTATGTTTGACACTGGATTGCTAATTTTTTCCGAGGGCAGGTTAGTTAGGTTAATCGTTAGTCTGTTTCACTCTATGTTCGTTAGAATTTCAAAAGTACAAAAGGTAAACTTTTGTCTTGCAGACAGTTCATATTTTGTACATTCCATCACTAGTAACAATACTTTATATAATTTTACGAGGATTCGGGTTTTATTTCAACCAATCCTTGTTTTTATAGTACTTTTTGCATTTATGTAGTCGATCGTACCAATATGTAGTAATGGAACCTTAATAAGCCACTTCATTACTATTTTTATGGTCTGGAAAAAATAAAGCTAAATTCCAAGCACATATTCCTAGGCCTAGAATAACACATATATGTACTATATCAGGCCTATGATAGCGAGTTAGTCCTTGGATAGTTAGGCTAGATTTTATTAGACAACTTTTCCTGTTTGTCCAAATTCAATACTACATGTGTACTTTCTGGTGGTCCATCACAATATTATTGTATTTTCCACCACATAGTTGCTATCAACTACTATAATTTTTAGGAGGAAGGGGCTGCTTTGTGTAGAGTTTCACTGTACTGGGGAGTGGAGAAGCCCAGGGCTTTGAGGTGGTGTTGCATGTAGTCAGTCTGAGACAGTCTCCAACGTTCCCTGCGCTCAGTTTTTAATTTACAGAAATACCAACACGTTCGGCTGGTTATTTGTAGTGAAACACATGGGGCAAGAACCGCTTGAGGGAGTCGGTGGTTAAGCAATGCTGCTGAACGTTCAGTGCATGACTTCTATTTTATGAGGGTTGGTGTTATTATGATTATTTTAGGCTCAGAACTACAGGTTATGAATGTTGTCTTGAATGATGCTGTAGACAATTGTCTCGTTTATTATAGCACTGACAGAGAATCAAGATTCTTAAGTCCATATTGTGTGTGTGCGGTGTAAGGTGTGTGGTTTGTTGTTGAATGGCTTGGTGGTGTGGTGCGTGCATGCGTGCGGCGTAGGGTGTGAACAAGTGTGAGATGTGTTGTGCGGTGTGTCTAGCTGCAGGGTGTGCGGTGTGATGTGTTCGGGCGTGTGGTGTGGTGCACACAGACTTGTGGTGTACAGGAGTACGGTATTCTAGAGACGCGCTTCAACCAAATCGAACACCGACCTAAAAGTATTACTGGGGCAGCTTGCCTCTAGTTCATGTTTGGGATGTGAAGAGGTTACTTACCGCCTCAGTACACCAAGTGTGTCTAGGCAGGGGCACACACTTGCGAGCAGTGGCTGGGTGGGCGGAAACCCCTTTCCCACAGGCCTTATTACAACTGCAGATAGTAATTCGAGATAATGGTCGTCTACTAATAAAAAGAAGCATTTGAGTGACAACACTGCATAGTGTGCCGGCGTGGTGAGCTTGTTGGTGGGGCTGGTGTAGTGGGGCCAGGAATGGTGGGGCTGGTGTAGTGGGGCAAGGAATGGTGGGGCTGGTGTAGTGGGGCAAGGAATGGTGGGGCTGGTGTAGTGGGGCCAGGAATGGTGGGGCTGGTGTAGTGGGGCAAGGAATGGTGGGGCTGGTGTAGTGGGGCCAGGAATGGTGGGGCTGGTGTAGTGGGGCCAGGAATGGTGGGGCTGGTGTAGTGGGGCAAGGAATGGTGGGGCTGGTGTAGTGGGGCAAGGAATGGTGGGGCAGGTGTAGTGGGGCAATGAATGGTGGGGCTGGTGTAGTGGGTCAAGGAATGGTGGGGCTGGTGTAGTGGGGCAAGGAATGGTGGGGCTGGTGTAGTGGGGCAAGGAATGGTGGGGCTGGTGTAGTGGGGCAAGGAATGGTGGGGCTGGTGTAGTGGGGTAAGGAATGGTGGGGCTGGTGTAGTGGGGCAAGGAATGGTGGGGCTGGTGTAGTGGGGCAAGGAATGGTGGGGCTGGTGTAGTGGGGTAAGGAATGGTGGGGCTGGTGTAGTGGGGCAAGGAATGGTGGGGCTGGTGTAGTGGGACAAGACATGTTAGAGCTGGTGTAGTGAGGTGAGAAGAGAGAATAAAAACAACAAATGTGCAGATCCTCTCTGCTGTAATTGCCAGCTGGTGGGAGCGTCAAGATGTGTTTGTTAGCTGACTCAAGTTCAAGATGGTGTAATTGCAGCATATGTAACTTGCAGCTGGCACAGGTGTAAGTTGGAATGATTGACAAATAGTGAGAGCTGATATTAGTGACGGGAATCTTTAAGCTTTGTTAGAATAAAAAGCAGCTGGCAAGATTTGTGCAAATATCAGATGATAAGAAGCCTTTAATTATTTAATATCTGCTGATAAGAACGTTTATTTGTTTATTTAGCATCTACTGCTGAAATTGACCGTTGGTACAAACTAACTATAACGTCTACTGCGGAAGTGATGCTGGAACAAAATCTCCACTGAAGTAAATGTCTGATGGCGCAACATGGTAAGAATTAATCAATTGGAAACGCCTCATGAGCCCATTTACGAAGCTTAGAGAACATGAAGACAGGCAGGAGGAAGTGGCACATGGCCAGCGTGACCCCTATGTCCAGGATGGCACACGGCCAGCATGACCCCTATGTCTAGGATGGCACATGGCCAGCGTGACCCCTATGCCAGGATGGCACACGCACAATAGGCTCGGACACCTGTTCACTAACTAGTTGAAAGGCATAACCAACAAACGGAGCTCAAAATCCGCAAGCACAGTTAGGTGTGTACTACTAGATAACTGCACAAGCAATGTTTAAAGTGAGGAATATGTTAACAAGACGACATGGCTGTAAAGTGCACACACAACTGAGTCAAGGAGGTGCCAGAAAAACCTCTCATCCTAAGACAGTTGAATAAATTAAATAAGACGAAGAGCTTGTCGAAACAATTAATTCAGTTTTAATTTCAAATAATCAACAACCGCGCAAATAGTCATTGTCTGGAACCAGTTTTTTTGACGCTAAGAGCTGACGCTCGATGCTGTGTGTACATATAGGCGAGTACACACAAGTACATGTAGGCGAGTACACACAAGTGCATGAAGGCGAGTACACACAAGTACATGTAGGCGAGTACACACAAGTATATGTAGGCGAATACACACAAGTACATGTAGGCGAGTACACAGGCCGCCTCAGGTGAGGACGGGGGAGGAGTGTGGGAGCGCCTCACAAGTGTGGCTGGAGGACATAACATGTTTGTTGTTAGTACTCATATGTGATTCATAAGATGATCTGCTAAAATAGAGAAGTTATGTGATGTCCCTTGAGTAAACACGGCCAGTACTGACAGCTACAGTTAACTATAATGAATTTGTCACTGGCTTATTAATGAACCGGTGTATGACTCCCTTTTGAGGTTGATGACCACAGAAGTCTTCCAGTTTAAATGATATTTATTAATAAATCTCAATATTCCGGAAAGTCTAAGACACTGCATTGCCCGAAGCCTTTGTATTATGAAGGTATTCTTGTAACGTGTAATTATTAGCTCTTCTAGATGGAAAAAAAGATCATTGGTCGCCCGTAAGGCATACTTGAGAGGAAGGTCAGGTGGAGGGCTGACACACCTCCAGGCAGGAAGGTGAGCTATCACCAGACATCACCACCAGGTACATGGGTCAGTTGGCCAACACAGGACAATACTTGGTAGTAAGATTACCTGGTCATATAAAGAACCGGCCAGCGGACTGGGGAGGCGGGAAGGTCAACTGGTCGCCACAGACTAGACAGGACGGTCAGCCGCAGGTCCATAGCGGAGATGGGTCGTCGCCGACCATCGACCCCTCTCATTATCCTGGCTGCAACATATTTACATGTTCTCATACATGTTAATGAGTTCATTAATAAAATAACTACTCATTGCTTGTAAGGATTCATGTACCAAGCGAGGTGAGAGGAGGGAGTATTATCAGTGGTAGGCGCCTAGTCAATATGACTATATAGCACTTGGAAGGGGTCAGGATTAGGATTTGAGATGGGACGGGGTCCCTGCCGTCCCATACGGTGACAGTATGAATTCTCCGTACAGGCACCATGAATACAGGCAGCATGAAGTCGAATTAAAACGTAAAACCAGTTTAGGTTATGAAAAATAAGCACTCTTTAATGCAATTGTCAGAACTCCTCTGCAATTTGTTAATGTGACAGTTGAAATACGACTCTTTAAGAGTACCAGCCAGACAGTTTTATTTTTAAATGTAAAGAAAGAAACACTAAGATAATTTAAGTTATCTACTGTTTCTTCACTCTCCAAATGGTAGATGATATTTGCGTAAAATGGAAAATATCTAAAAGAAAATTATATATATATATATATTTACGCAAATATCATCTACCATTTTTCACACGATATATATATATATATATATATATATATATATATATATATATATATATATATACATATATATATATATATATATATATATATATATATATATATATATATATATATATATATATATATATATATATATATATATCAATTGCTTATTTTATGTAAACTTTATTACAAAAAAGGAGTTGCAAACTTGGTTACAAACAAAATCCAAAGTTGTTGTTTCAGGCTGTCGAGTTCCTCCAGCTCCTCAGATGGCGGGCAGAAACCATGAATGCACTGTACATTTCCTCTCTCTTTATCGCCACGCTGCGGCGCTGGAGAAGGAAACTGGCAGCTCTAAGATATCTTGTAGTTTCAATTAGCCTTAAAACTAGTTCCGTAAAAGCTGTTGATTCTTTTACCCCAGGAGCCAAGTGTCTCGAAACCAATGGGGACAAAACTGTAGTGGTGATCCAGTTCTCTGCTATACGGTACTTGGCTTAATCGCTGTGAGTGGCAGCGCAACCCAGATGTGCAACACTGAAGTCAATGTAAGTGTTAGCTTGGGTTAATACACAATTAACAGGGTAGATAAAGATAAACTGTTTAACACCGGTGTTACGAGAATAAGGAAACACAGGTGGAAACTGAGTACCCAAATGAGCAACAGGGACGTTAGAAAAATCTTTTTCATTGTCAAGAGTAGTTAACACATGGAATAAACAGTGATTTTAAATGAGGGCTGACTCCATACACAGTATCAAATGTAGTTATGATAAAGACAAGTAGGCTCAGGAATCTGAACACCAGTTGATTGACAGTTGAGAGGAGGGACCGAAAAGCCAGATCTCAACTTCTCCCCCCCCCCCCCCCCCCACGCAAGCACAACTAGGGAAGTACGTGTAGTTTCACACCAACTGCTTCCCATTCTTCCAGGGAATCACTGTGCAGCTCATCCTCCTAAGGTTTCCCAAAGTCAAGGAGCTGTCGTACAAAAGTGCCTTCCTCTAACCTACCAGACGACACAAAATAGAAAACGGGACAGTATGTCAACTTCGCGAGCCACTACCATTTTCTATTACGACGATTTCTAGCCTTAGGCAAAATATGCGTCAAAATGCGACGCTCTTTAGGAGAACGGGTTGAACAGAATCTGGGCGACGAATAATATCAAAGTTACGGAGCGTTAGGTAATGGGGGTTCTCTCAACTGGGTATCCGGCTGTGGTGTGGCTCCTGGTGATGATGTCGTTGACTTCACTGTGCCTCGAGTGCCATCCCCCTGTACTTTGGCAGAGTAGGCCACGGTGGCCGTACTGGTCGGCCACCTCTTCGCTGTAAATACACCTAAATCTGATGTGGATTGGGACAACAAGGCGGAGGACCACAGCAATTCGGAGTGCATGCGGTGTGAGACGTTTGCCAGTTGCCGACATTGTGGTTGCTAATAGGATGTCCTCTGCATGTGGGGCTGCTACTGCTGTGAGGCGAGCAATATCGTCTTGTGTTGTCGCAGCACCCAGGCACTCTGCAGCGGCTCGGTCTACAATGGGGCCATTCCAGCTGGATTTCTTACGGGCTCTTGATAGTGGTGGTTGGAGTGAAGGGCCTGCAAGAGAGGCCTACTCGGTGGCCCAGTGTATAATTTTGGGATCGTGTACCCTGCCAGCAGACTTAAGTAGACAAGTAGAATTTCCTTGATAGGTTGTCAGATGCTCGAGGAGGACAGTAAGACTGCTACAGCGATTTCCGTTGCTGTTCGAACACCAAGGCCTCCAAGTCTGTATATCTACCTAGTTTAAAACATTTATCCATTTTATTACACTAATATCATATACCCTCTGTCTTATTAGCAAATATAAATTGGGATTTCTAAGTGTATCTTCATCAAGAAGGTTGACAATGCTCAGGGTTAATATAGTTTTCTCCTATAATTACTTCCATTCTATAGTCAAGTGCTCATATTCAATTGGGATCTCACGCAAGATACAAATGAAGAATAATGTTACTTATTATGTATGAGCGAATTAATTTTTATTTAGAAGAAAGCACCAGCAGTAAATCTGAGATATATAAGAGTACGACTTCAGTTATGAAGACACAAGAAATTGTCTTCTCAGAATTGTAAATATACTTATGAACTTTCCTATGCTCCCTATAACAGTCGGCGATATTGCTAGTAAGTTACAAGTTACATGCGAGAAATAAATGCTTTTAGTTTTAGTCGGTTGTTGATGTGAGTCCAGATGTGCGCAGGAGAGAGAGTTTGCCAGGAGAGTTTGTCTGCAAGACGGATGTTGAAGGACGTGACGGGGGAACTAAACGCTCCCCACTACCAAAAGCAGCATGAAAGACATGTTTTTCTTGCTGCTATCTGCATTACTCATTTTAAGGTTTTACCACCATATAATGAGTAATGCAGATAGCAGCAACAAAACTTGTCTCTCATGCTGCTTTTTAGGAGCACGCCTATTAATATAATTTTTTATATAAATGAATTCATATCGAGACGTTTTGAGTAGTAAATGAAACTTTGCAAATCCCTTATCCAACTACACAAACATTCACAAATAATTCATACGTCCACTTGTTCGTCTATCCATCCATCCACCATATTTTTATCCTTCCAACACTACTTTCATCTATCCAACTATACCTTAATCCATCCATCAATCCTTCCATCCGTATTTTTATGAGTCCATCCTGCACTAAACCATCCTCCTAGCTATTCATCAATCTTCGCACCCATCAATCAATCCTTCCATCCACCAATCCAACTTATTCATCCTTCTAAGCTTGGATCTCATAGGGCGAGAAACAAATTCAAAAGGAGAATCAGATTCACTACAAGACCACATGATAGGCTTTTAAAACGTACGGAAGATTGACAGTTGCAAGGTACTGCTGACAGGTGAGGGGGTTCTGTTTTACATAAGGTTAATGGTTACCAAAAATCACCTGGCAATGCTGAACTTGCCAAATTTGAATATCAAAAACTCAGGTCGTGATTAATAGGAATCCTTAGCTAACTTCCAATGCATAGATGTTCGAAATATACCAGAAGAAGTATTGGGAATAATATCTTAAAAGCTTTAGCCACAAAACATTAATTGTTATTCATCAGGTGTGTCTTGCTTATTGCTAGTCACCATATGGTGCTCTTGCTTGCCACCATATGCAGCTTCTGTTTAAGTCCGTTCTATAGCATGAATTTTTCTAATGATTTTAGAATGAAATTTTCTATGGAAAACGACTTTGTGTACCTGGGCTCCATAATCTCTGACTCCCTCTCTCTTGATACGGAGCTAAACAAACGCATCGATAAGGCATCTACTACCATGCCCAGACTGACAAACAGAGTGTGGGCTAACAATAAGGCAGACTGAATATACAAAGATCCAGGTTTACAGAGCCTGTGTCCTGAGCTCTCTCCTATATGGCAGTGAGGCTTGAACACTCCGCGCCCGTCAGAAAAGACAGCTGAATGACTACCACATTTGCTGCCGCTGACACATCTTGGACATCACCTAGCAGGACAAGGTGAGAAACAACAGCGTCCTGGCAGAGCTAGAATCACCAGCATATACACAATGCTGAAGCCGGCTAATGCGCTGGCTCGGGCACGTGGTGCGAATGGGCGACGGCAAGATCCCCAAGGATCTCCTGTATGGAGAGCTGACGCAGGGAAAGCGTCCAACAGGCAAACCCCAGCTACGGTACAAAGACGTAGGCAAGAGGGACCTGAAAGCCATGGACGTCAATCCTGCTACGTGGGAAACACTGGCTACAGACCGTTCAACCTATGGGCAGTCTGTTCATAAAGGTCTCTCCAAGTTCGAGAGACCAAGATATCGGAACCAAAGAGACAGAGAATGATAGCCGGTAGCCAGAAAGACAGACCAGAATCGGACTTCGTTTGTGCTAAGTGTGGGATTGACTGCCACTCTCTGATTGACCTCATCAGTCACACCAGACGCTGCTCCAGGATTGACAACCAGAGCGCAACTCCATAGTCACCCGAGACTGAAGGATGCCTACGACTACTACTACTATAGAATGAATATTAAGTCACTTACAAAGTAAGATGATAAAACATCCCAGGAGTTAGAAACTACTCGATTAAAGACACTAAAAAGAAGCTTAATTTACGTTCTCTAGAATAAAAGAAAAAGATGGGACACTACTGTTAGGTGGGCCTGACAGCTGAGTGGACAGCGCTCAGGGTTAGTAATCCTACGGTTCCGGGTTCGATCCCCGGTGGAGGCGGAAACAAATTGACAAATAAAATGTTTCACCCTGATGCCCCTGTTCACCTAGCAGTAAATAGGTACCCGGGAGTTAGACCGCTGCTAAGGGCTGCTTCCTGGGGGAGGGGGGTTTAACAAAAAGGCGTCCTGGTCGAGGTCCGGGCCGCGGGGACGTTAAGCGCCGAAATCATCTCAAGATAACCTCAAGAAGATACATATGTATAAAAAATTATAACAAAGAAGATGAAATGTGAAAATAAAATATTACAAATTACAAGTGGCTTCGAATTGGATAAGTTTATATTAAGAAACGACCTTGGTAAAATTTGACTTGGAAATAGGCTTGATGAGGTAAAGAGCAAACTACAGGGAAACATAATAGATGTGGGATCAGTAGACATGTATTCAATAAGTTTAGTTGGCACTGAATAGTTGCTATGTCGTTAGGGACGAGAGATATTCAGAAGTTTACTTTATTGCGATCTTAACTGAATTCCAAATAAGCTTTATTTATGTAAACGTAACCTTAAGTAAGATCTCTCAGTACTAATGAGACTCCAAGTAAGATTTATGAGTGATAACAAAATCCAAAGAATAACATACTTAACCAAATCATATAGGTACACAAATAGAAAATGTACATATCTTTTGCCAAAATATTGACATTCTTAAAGACAAAAGTATTAGCCATTCCCGTCACAGTTTCATGAAATTGCTTTCACTCAAACTGATACATCAAAACAGATATAATAAATACGTCAATATAACGTATATACGAACTGATGTTATATATCTTCGCTGCATAATGAATACTAGGAGCTTCCTTACAGTAGACAAGCGTTATCACGTCCATAAATGCTCTATCTACATATTTACTGCGTTCGGTAACAAACTTGATCCTACCAAGCCATTACGAACTATATTTGAACATTACGAACTTCACAACTAATGCGCTTGACACGTCAGCCACACATGACCATAAGTAGTATATTAAATTTACACAAGAGGAGCAGCACCAGTGAATGGGATCGTTAAATTAACATAGCATTATTACTGCTTATCCAGCTGCTGTTATTACTGCAGTCGACGGAACTATGGAACAGTCACTTTAAAGTATTTTTTATTAATGTGTGTTTATGCTATCCTTAATTATTTGCCATTATTGTTGCAGGAGTTGAGAGAACGACAACTGGTCATCCACAAGCTGGAGTGTGAGAAGCTGTACCTGGGAGAGGAGATCTACCGCATTACGGGCGTCGAGGAGGGCTTCTGGTCCGACCAAACGCTGGTAAGTGAGCCTTGATACACGGGGGTTTTCAGTCTCTGTTTCGTATTTCTCCGAAGCCTTGAGTATTGGTTTGGTGTTAGGCTTTATACCAATCAGAAGTGAGAGGGTTAAGACCGTCTTAACAGCTAACTAACCAATCAGCAAGTATACTTTAGTTCTGATCGTGGTTCATTACATTAGTAAACTGCATACATAAACCAAGAAGTGTGGCAGACCTTTAAGCATGTACATATATTCCTCTAAATACTTTTTTGTGCTAATGTCTTTTATTCATTGCAAAGAATAGAGGGTTAAAATGGTGTAGATTAAACTAATTTTCCCTGATATTTATAAATGGTTTTTAGAGCATCATTTATTAGAACAATATTGAGGTGTTATGTTCATTTGTATCACCCTAAGAATAACCTCTCCTGGTGAAGTTATGTGGGCGATTATCCAGGTGATCAGCATCTGCTTATGGATTACATATCGTATTGTTTAACGTATTTTCGTTATTTAATGAAGACTCGTGAAGCTTCTTTATGATGATTGAATACAGAACAATTACAACTACCAGTGGGTTAATACATGTCCGAATTGAAGAACTATATCAGTCAATATGTCGGGGCCATATTGGAAGACGAACCAGTCAGAAATGACTTAATATTCACCTAAAGGGAGTCGGGTGTCAAAAGGGAACTATCAGGAGAAAGTGCCAAGCCCTTACGACTATAGAGCACTTGGAAGGGATCAGGATAGAGACTTGGGATGGGACAGGGATTTGTAGGGGGGAATGGTGACCAACCGCTTGGACGGTCGGGGATTGAACGCCGGCCTGCACGAAGTGAGATCGTCCCGTGTTCTGATGATGAAGTAACTAGTGGAAGTGACGAGACCACGAGAACATGAGAGGAAGGTTCTCAGACACAATAACACAGCTCAACCGGAAGTCACCACAAGTAGGGATAGATTACGTCTTGTAATTCATAGAGGCTACAGGATTCGTGGAGGAAGATTTGTGGATTACAGGAAGATTTGTGAAGTCTACAGGAAGATTCGTGAAGGCTGGAGGAAGATTCGTGGAGGCTAATGGAATATTCGTGGAGGCTAATGGAAGGTTCGTGGAGGCTAATGGAAGATTCGTGGAGGCTAATGGAAGTTTCGTGGAGGCTAATGGAAGATTCGTGGAGGCTAATGGAAGATTCCTGGCTACAGGAAGATTCATGAAGGCTGGAGGAAGATTCATGGAGGCTAATGGAAGATTCGTGGCTACAGGAAGATTCGTGAAGGCTGGAGGAAGATTCATGAAGGCTAATGGAAGATTCGTGGAGGCCAATGGAAGATTCGTGGAGGCTAATGGAAGATTCGAGGAGACTAAGGAAGATTCGTGGAGGCTAATGGAAGATTCGTGGAGGCTAATGGAAGATTCGTGGAGGCTAATGGAAGATTCGTGGAGGCTAATGGAAGATTCGTGGAGGCTAATGGAAGATTCCTGGCTACAGGAAGATTTGTGAAATCTACAGGAAGATTCGTGAAGACTACAGGAAGATTCGTGGAGGAAACAGGAAGATTCATAGAAGCTACAGGAAGAGCCAGATAGGTTGCAGAAATATTCATGGAGGCTACATAAATATTCGTCGAGGATATAAAAGGATACATGGAGGCTACAGGAAGATTAGTAGAAACTACAAGAATTTTCGTAGAGGCTATAGAAAGATTCATGTAGGCTAGTGGCATTTTATGTATATTTCTTGTAAATGTACTTGTAGAGTTATGGATATTACTGGTGGATGTTCGTATAATATTGATAGATGTATAGTACTGGTGGATTGATGCATAATATTGATAAAGTGATGTATATAAAAGGTAGAATGGTGAATTATACTTGTAGATTGACGTATGATACAAGTAGATGTTATGTATATAATAATAATTATAATAATTATTATTTAAAATATACATAATAATAATAATAATTATTTAAATAATACATACTAATAATTAAAAAAATACATAATAATTACTTAAAAAAAATTATAATAATATTTAAAAAATACACACAAATAATTATTGAAAAAATATATAACAATTACTTAAAAATACATAATAATATTAAGCAGGGGGAAATTATTTGTTTAAAGAGTATGTACATTTAATAAGGTCACTAATAAGTAAACCGTACTGGTAAAGTTATGTATACTACTGGAAGTAGTATACATAACTTTACCATTATAAAGTAAATTAAAGAAAAGTAAATTTGCTGGTATATTATATAACATAGTTGCGTCACAGTACATTAAACAACCGACGATTAGAAAAGTGGGGCCCAAGAGTTAGCAGCTCGATCCTGCAGGCACAAATCGTAAATACATATATATTAGGTTAGTGTAAGTTTAATATCTAGTAAAAAAAAAATACTTTTGATTGTTTTAATTTTCTGGGAAATGAAGCCTGTACAGGCTAATATCTGTTCACTGCTATGCGAACAGCAACATCAGGTGTAAAGAAACATGCCCAAACGTCTCGACTTGCCTGGAAATCAATCCTGGTGGAAACATCTTTTAGCCACCTACACTAATAGCAGTGAGACTGGTCACTTACTATGTTTTTTTCTGTTTATTGTGAAACAGGTCAAGAAATAACACGTCCATGGGACGTGGGAAGGAGATTAAGGGTATGATATACAGGTGGTGTTTTTTCGGGTCAAGTTGTTTAAGCTTCATTAATTTATATGCACATTATTAAGAGGTCAATGAGTGACCCAGAAAGAAAGTTATGTAGAGGCACTAATAAGCGTTATGCCATGTAACCGAAACTCATATATTGCGTACCAGACAACTGAAAAGGCACGGAACACCAGTGGACGGATTTACCTGCTAACACAACTCTATCATTTCAGTTATTCCTATAAAATTAAAACTTCCGTTTTCTTTTAAATTGAAATGGTAAACTATAACTATTTTTCCTCGTGAATCCGCGGTCCACTAGGACATAATTCATAATCAAAATCAAAATGTTTATTCAGGTAATTCTTTCATATTATTAATTTATTATACATGAATAATTTTCTGAAAGAAGATGTAAACAGAGGTAAATAGAGAGACTTATATATATTATTAATTTATTTTGATTACTATCACAGTCAACACACATGATTAAGTCTGAGGTAGAATCCTAAATCTTTCGAGTTATACTACAGTACAATACAATTTTATTAAAAAAAATGTGCGTGCGAAGAACAAGGAAGTAATGTACAAATTTTAGTGACAGGAGTTACTCAATCTATGATGCCACTATTATGCAAAGCGTTCGAGCAAAAACAAAAAATTGACAAATTTTCTTCTACGAAGGTAAGAAGGGAAAATAACAAATGAATGTAAAAAAGTTGACACATAAGGATGACAGACATAGACTATTACAATATAAAGTCAGTAATTTTAGCAATAGTACTGTAGTTTATTTACAATAATAACAGAACGGAAATACAGGGTGTAGTTTAGAAGAGCAACTAGACTCTTTCTCATAACATTTTGTTCTGAACCTAACAGAACATAGAGTAATATGGTAATGTAAGGTCAATGGGGCCAACACTATAAATGAACCAGGAGTTTGAAGGACTCCCCGCAAGCATAACTCATCTCGTTGTGCTTGCGGATGTTGAACTTCGGCTCTTTGGTCTCGCCTCTCATCTACCAATCAACTGGTGTACAGATTCCCGAGCCTAGTGGGCTCAGGAATCTTGTGTGTTCTCTAGCATCTTTCAAATTTTGTGACTTTTATACATCTATTAGAGGCATGGTGAAATCCTTTTATTTTGTACTCTGGGACAAGCGCGGTGTATATTTTTCTACTACGAGGTAGGAACCCTCGTGCTGAACCTGACCTACAGGTAAATTGCCAAGGAAAGTGAGTGGAACCTGTTAGTTTTCAACTTATTCTATGCATATATTTCTTTGCGTAGTAGGCTGGATTACCTAGTTTTTAAATTCTCATTTTACTGTTTTACCGCTGATGTTAAAAAAAAATATCCCTCTAAATAATTGTCACGTAGTAGTTCACGGTATTTTAACAGTACTAGTTGTCAGAAGCCGTCTAAATTCTCGTTTCTTTGCTCTGATATCATATGCATTGAAATTAAATATCCAATTTATAACACTGTTTGAGGTTCTATTATTAATAGAACCCGTGCCATGGGTTCTATTAGCAGTTTCTGTGGCGCAGTACTAATACAGTCGCCCTGCGTTACGCGAGCGATTTGGCCAGGGTTCGTATCCTGGACGGGGAGGATTGATTAGGCGCCAGTCATTATTTGTACGCCTCTGTTCACCTAGCAGTGATTGGGTGCGTGATTGGTATAATATATGGCGGGTTGTATTCCATGAAAAAATTAGATTAAGGACCTGCCGGAAACACTATGCGTGCTAGTAGCTTTACAATAATGTAAAGGCACTTGTAAAGACTTGTATATTTAAAACATGAAACAAATTAAAACATTTATTTTTTAAAAAGGGCTTTTAAATATTTCTGTAGTTTCTTCAAAGGAAATGAAGAACGTTTAAGAGACAAATTAAGCCTACCATGATCATGCGTGTTTCCGTTAGCAGTGACGCCTCTTTACTACCGTTGTTTCTCTCACTGTAAAACTTGCTGTCTATGAACTCGTCCTCTCCACCAGTTGGTTCGGAGAGCGAACGCTCATGGTGATCCACGTGCCTGTCTCGTACTTGTGATTCTTCTGACTCCCTGAAGGTGTTCCCCGTCTCCAGTCGGAGATGCATCAAGCTAGCCCCCCATCCTCCACCGTATTGTTCTGTCTAACCCCATGGCTGAGTTAGTAGAACAACAGATTCGTAACCATCGTTCATTAGATCTAGTCTCCTCCAAGCGTTCCTGAGATTTATTTGATGTGTTATACGGCAATATTTATGTCTGTTACCGGTTGGTCAGGTGCTATACACTGTACCACTATGGAGCATGGAGAATGGGAGTAGAAGAAGAATGCCTATGAGCAAGAGTTTACAGCTCGTCTGTGAGTCCGAGTAGATCTGTGTTCAAGCCCTAGGCAAATAGGAATGTCTGTCCTTACCTGGTTTTGAGAAAAGGAAAACTTTATAAGCAATTATCAACATTTGTTCAACTGATAGAATGAATGTGCACATTTGTCCTATTGATACTGTGGATTCATAACATATTATTTGCAGAGTGAATCTGAACAAGCTACAGGCAGACGAGTCTATGCAGTCAAATGACAGAGTTGCAGTATCCTTATTCTACTGTTAGTGACTCTCCGCATTCTCTTTTCTTCTTTATGGTACAATCAGTTTGGTGAAGGTTTTCTCCTCCGAATATCTGCAACATTCACTTCTTTATGGTTCTTGCAGTTTGCGACATTGACTTTACAGGTAGAATGTCAATTCTACCTGGTACAGTCGCTCAGGTAGAATTGGTCGCATGAACGACCTGGGAGGTCGCTCATGCGACCTGATCCATTATGTGCCCCACAACACTTTCGACCACTGCCAACGAAATGTGTATGGGGGTGCATTATAAACGACTTAACAAACTAAGTCCAGATATTTTCCGTAACAAAGAAACGCTTAAGTTCCTCCTCCAATATTCCATTCTCCTATATTGTCTTATATGGCAAACTATGCTATATCATCATTTTGGTTTTGCATGTCTTTTCACATTATTATACTCTAATATAATATATATATATCTATGCAAACAAGCCTGAATGGTCCCCAGGACTATATACAGGTGCTGGGGTGTGAGTTTTCAGTTATATATATCTATATCTATCTATCTATCTATCTATATATATATATATATATATATATATATATATATATATATATATATATATATATATATATATATATATATATATATATATATATTTTTTTTTTTTTTTTGCTTTATTGTGTATTTAAAGGTTACAAAACATACAAGACAAATGCCTAAAGGTTATAGATCTCTGGAAGCTCCTCCGCTTCCGGACAGGAACCGAGGACGCAGCAAGCATTTCCCCTCTGGATCGCCACACTGAGGCGCTGAAACAAAAAACTGGAAGCCCTTGGGTCTCTGGTGACGTCAATGAGCTTGGAACCCAATTCCTTGAGAAATCCCAAGGCACTCTTTCCCCAGGGGCCATGCGTCTCAGACGCTATGAGAACAAAGAGGTATTGACCTTCCAGTCGCCTGTACTTTAGTGATTTTGCCGTTTCCCTGTGGTTGGCCGCCCCACCTGCTTGATCAGCTCCGAAGTGTACATAGGTGTCAGCCAGGGTGGATACACATGTGTAGTCCCACACCAACTGTCTACCCTCCTTCCATGGGTATATGGTGATGCCATCAGGGCGAAGTGCAGGGAAATCCGGGTTTTGGACCCCTAGGATGCGAGGTTCTCTCTCCGCTGGGCACCCAGCTGAGACGAGGCTTCTCTTGATGATGTCATTGACCTCGTTGTGTCTTGCATGCCATCCCTTTGTGCTTCCGTAACGCAACCCATGCAGTCCATATTGATCTGCTTCCACCCTGTTGCAATACACTTGTAATCAGTGTGAATTGGGGCACCAAGGCGGAGGGCCACTGCTACACGAAGAGATTCTGGATCAAGACGCGTGCCCATTGCTGACATGGGTACTGCCAGGAGGAAGTCTCCTGCATGGGGGGCACGCACTGCTCTGAGGCGGGCTTTCTCCTTATATTATATATATATATATATATATATATATATATATATATATATATATATATATATATATATATATATATATATATATATATATATATATATGTCGTACCTAGTAGCCAGAATGCACTTTTCAGCCTACTATGCAAGGCCCGATTTGCCTAATAAGCCAAGTTTTCCTGAATTAATATATTTTCTCAAATTTTTTTCTTATGAAATGATAAAGCTACCCATTTCATTATGTATGAGGTCAATTTTTTTTATTGGAGTTAAAATTAACGAAGATATATGACCGAACCTAACCAACCCTACCTAACCTAACCTAACCTATCTTAATAGGTTAGGTTAGGTTAGGTGGCTGAAAAAGTTAGGTTAGGTTAGGTTAGGTAAGTTAGGTAGTCGAAAAACAATTAATTCATGAAAACTTGGCTTATTAGGCAAATCGGGCCTTGCATAGTAGGCAGAGAAGTGCGTTCTGGCTACTAGGTACGACATATATATATATATATATATATATATATATATATATATATATATATATATATATATATATATATATATATATATATATATATATATATATATATATGCATATATATATATATATATATATATATATATATATATATATATATATATATATATATATATAATATAAGGAGAAAGCCCGCCTCAGAGCTTTCATATATATATATATATATATATATATATATATATATATATATATATATATATATATATATATATATATACCCCGAAATTTTGTAAAAATCATACGACTCATACACATGTTCCCTTCTGTCCTGAAGTTCTGCGCCACAGGTGTTCTCTTAGGTGTGCAGATGTAGTCGTGGTACACAAATTTCGACTCTAATTCACATCTACATACAATCGGCTTTTGAAGCTTAAAGTTTGTGACGTCATATCTAAACAAAGGTAGTATGTTTATTATTTTCCTAAACTAAATTTTAATATAATTTTTGTTGTCGTTGACAGTTGTGCCCATTTGTGCTGGCAAAGGATAATAAACTACAAGTATGGCTCGTCTGAGTATTATTTAATTGGTTCGTAAGTGTCCGTAGAATTAAGCAGAATAATGTTATTTTTCTTTAGGTATAATGTTGGTATTTCGTGATTATATTATGGAGGGTGTGAGTATCGCAATGCAATAGTGTTTGCTTGTATATGCGTTCGCGCCTGTCTTCTGTCATCTATGTGTGCCTGAGCTCCAGCTCTTTGCTCTACCTTTCCTCTCGAATAGAATAGTACATCACATTTTTTCATCTAAATTCCACGTCAAAAATATGATGTACAATCATAGCAGCATGCAAAATTGAAAGACTGATTACGTTTTGCTATTCTTTGGTCCTCGGTTTCGTTCAGTTCGGATAATTTAGTACATAATTGTTGTGACATTGGGACAACTCGATAGGACGGGGCTGCCTTGGTGTGTGTCTGCCTGTACTGAGGAGGTAAATATGAACAAGAGGTAGAGAAAGGATAAAGGTAAAGGGATGGATTGCAGGAGATACGTGAGAGAGGGGTTAATGGATGAGGGGGTTTGAGGGTCAAAAGTGTGCCACGCCTGCATTGGAGGCTGATGTATACCAAGCAATTAGTAACACACCTGAGTTGCTAGTGGCGGACACTATTGTCAAGATTGCCTGGCGGCAAATGTGAGTTGCCAGGGAAGAGAACGTACACACAGCAGCATATAGAAGTAGCCATAGTGCCCAACATTCGTTTAGGTGAACCACCGCAAGAAAAATTAATGATAATTTATAAAGGCCACAGGTGTGAACACCACTTCCAGGGCTGATGACGTAAATAGTTCCGTTTGTGAGTTGTCATGTGAGCGAAATTGTGCAACAGAGTAAGTTAACAAATATTAGGATAAAATGTTGTTTTATAGAGGATTCCCAATGTTATTTGGGAAGATAATTTTATATATCACTGTTAGTGCGAATTATCATGTTATGTGACAACTGTGGGTAAAAGAGTGATAGTTTAGGTCAAGGTTATTCACGTACAGCTAACCACACTCATATACAACATATTTTCCTTATAAACAAGTCAAACATCATTTACAAAAAGGTTGCAGTGGAGAATAACACATATGAGCAAAATATTAAGAATGTACGTTCAGACTCACTAATACTATCACCGTCAGGGCGAGTCTCTTCGTCGTAATTAAACATTATTCACATGTGTCTCGACCTTGGCATTTTCTAAGTAGTAATGACTGTGAGCAACATTACCGTTGATAACCAAGTTACCAGTCTGTTGAGTTTTACTCAGTACAGCCTCAAACTGGGCACTGCTGTAACCTGGCCATCCCTGCTGTAACCTAGGCCGTCTCCTCCTGTAACCTGGCCATCTCTGCTGTAACCTGGCCATCTCTGCTGTAACCTGGCCATCCCTGTTGTAACCTAGGCCGTCTCCTCCTGTAACCTGGCCATCTCTGCTGTAACCTGGCCATCTCTGCTGTAACCTGGCCATCTCTGCTGTAACCTGGCCATCCCTGCTGTAACCTGGCCATCTCTGCTGTAACCTGGCCATCTCTGCTGTAACCTGGCCATCTCTGCTGTAACCTGGCCATCTCTGCTGTAACCTGTCCATCTCTGCTGTAACCTGGCCATCTTTGTTGTTACATGACCATCTCTTCTGTAACCTAGCTATCCTTATTGCAATATTGCCATCTCTGCTGTAACCTAGCCTCCCAGTTGTGCTGAGAAAGACTCTGTTGGTCACACCGACAAAACGAGGGAGTTGCCAGCTGTGACGTAGTTGGGACAGCAGTGATAAAAGCTTGTTGGTGGCAATCCACAAAATATTTCACAACACAGATACACGTGAATGAGAGGAAGTTATTATCACATTTTTCAGCAGATAAAAGCGATATTAAGAGATTTAATGAGTTTCATGAATTTCCTGAAGAGGCCGGGAAGTGGAGCGGACCGTGTCTCGATGAGCGCCACTTACGAATAATAATAATTATAAGTATTTAGTAAAATGTTCCTCAAAAGCTGTGTTACTTTGTGTCTACTAACCTAATTATACTCATTTAATTGTGATTACGGGGGTTGATCTTCGACACCTTGGTCCCAAAGTTCATTTTTGGTCACTTATTTACAGATTCCTAAGCCTGTTGGGTTAATCATATGTACATTTAAACAGCGTATAAAGTCTGTCTCCACCACTTCACTTCTTAGTGTATTCGAATTGTTTACTATTGTGATATTGAAAATAATATTTCTTAGGTCTCTGTGGCTCATTTGGATACTCGGCTTCTACCTGTGCCTCCCCCCCCCCACCCTGTGTTCCCCGTGTGTAAATACTACCTATGTTAATTTGTCTTTATTTGCCCTATAAATTCTCCTGATAATTTTGCATGTGGGAATTATGTCTCTCCAGATACTATAGTCTTCCTGCTACGTGAGATTAAATTCATGTAGCTAATTTCATAAATCATATCTCTTAGATCAAAAACTAATCTGATGGCATACCTTCGAGATTTGATTCTTTGGTGTGTGTGTGTGTGTTTGTGTGTGTGTGTGTGTGTGTGTGTGTGTGTGTGTGTGTGTGTGTGTGTGTGTGTGTGTGTGTGTGTGTGTGTGTGTGTGTGTGTGTGTGTGCTTTAGGGCGTTTGTTTCTAAACTATGAGTAGAGTTGTTCCTAAAATTGATCTCATTTAGCTGATTTCATTGTCCTGCTATTTCCATACCAACACCGCATGCCAACACTCCATACCCACACCCAATACCGACACCCAATACCAACACCCCATACCAACACCCCATACCGACACACCATACCGACACCCCATACCGACACCCCATACCAACACCCCATACCAACACCCCATACCAACACCCCATACCAACACCCAATACCAACACCCAATACCGACACCCCATACCGACACCCCATACCGACACCCCATACCAACACCCCATACCGACACCCCATACCGACACCCCATACCAACACCCCATACCAACACCCCATACCGACACCCCATACCAACACCCCATACCAACACCCCATACCAACACCCAATACCAACACCCAATACCAACACCCAATACCAACACCCCATACCAACACCCAATACCAACACCCCATACCGACACCCCATACCAACACCCCATACCGACACCCCATACCGACACCCCATACCAACACCCCATACCAACACCCCATACCAACACCCCATACCGACACCCCATACCGACACCCCATACCAACACCCCATACCAACACTCCATACCAACACCCCATACCGACACCCCATACCGACACCCCATACCAACACCCCATACCAACACCCCATACCAACACCCCATACCGACACCCCATACCGACACCCCATACCAACACCCCATACCAACACCCCATACCAACACCCCATACCGACACCCCATACCGACACCCCATACCAACACCCCATACCGACACCCCATACCGACACCCCATACCGACACCCCATACCAACACCCCATACCAACACCCCATACCAACACCCCATACCGACACCCCATACCAACACCCCATACCAACACCCCATACCAACACCCCATACCAACACCCAATACCAACACCCCATACCAACACCCCATACCAACACCCAATACCAACACCCAATACCAACACCCCATACCAACACCCCATACCAACACCCCATACCGACACCCCATACCAACACCCCATACCGACACCCCATACCGACACCCCATACCAACACCCCATACCAACACCCAATACCAACACCCCATACCAACACCCAATACCAACACCCCATACCAACACCCAATACCAACACCCCATACCGACACCCCATACCAACACCCCATACCAACACCCCATACCAACACCCAATACCAACACCCAATACCAACACCCCATACCAACACCCAATACCAACACCCCATACCGACACCCCATACCAACACCCCATACCGACACCCCATACCAACACCCCATACCGACACCCCATACCAACACCCCATACCGACACCCCATACCGACACCCCATACCAACACCCCATACCGACACCCCATACCAACACCCCATACCAACACCCCATACCAACACCCCATACCAACACCCCATACCGACACCCATTCACTCCACTAGATCAGTAAAATGCTAATAAATGAAAGTCCTGCCATGTTGATGCTCAGGATGTGTTGACGGCTTTGACCCAATAGTGCCGTATTGGGGTTAGTAGGTATGTATACGTGTGTGTGTGTGTATTCGTGAGTGTGTGGCACAGGTGCGCTCCATGCGGGTGTGGAGGGATGGTGTGGGGGTGGGGGGAGGCGCATGCGTGGAATTTATACACTGAGAAGGGCACCCTGCTGTTCAGTGTATATGAAGAGAGACTTTACTAGAGTGTAATTATTGTTGGACACCAAGATATTGTGATCGTCTTAACCTGCCAGGGGCTGATGGGCCCTAAGACTATCATCAGACTAGGGGAAGACTGTAGCTTGGTGGGCATGGGTAGAGTGTGGCCAGATGGGATGGGTGTCTCCTCCCAGAGTAGAGAGAGCACGTGTGATACGGCAAGTAACTGATCACTTACGGCTGCATGAATTGATTGTCTGCTTGGAATGTAGAAATTATTTATACTTTGACTGAAACCTGTGGGATAGAGATCAGAATAGAAAAGGTGAAGGCTCTCTACTTACTCTCCACTTCCTCTGGTTCATATTACCAGCTGCCGGCTGGTAATATGAACTTAGTCAGTATTACCATGCTATGGTGACAAACGGCATGATAATTTGACAGGAAGGAAAGTATTATCAGCTTGTTTACCAAATACTAATATTTGTACAATGAGAAAAGTCGCTACAAAGTTTGTGCTTCCGTTCAGCTTCTCTTCTGCACCTTTCCTTTCCCCTCGTCTCATCCCAAATCCTTATCCTGCCCCCCTTCCAAGTGCTATACAGTCGTAATGGCTTGGCGCTTTACCCTGATAATTCCCTCCCTCCCCTCACCTTATCTTCTAGCTTTAGCCAGTTTCTAATAACAAGGTTTAGGTTCATTCCCAGATATTATGGAGGATAAACTAGCAACATAATCTTCACGTGAATCAATGTCGTGTCCCTTTGTATGTAGGCGTTATCATCTTATTTTTGTACATAACTGTATTACCTAACACTTTCTTATATATTTGATATTACTATTGATATGCAAGACGAAGAAGGTGGGATGGAGAGAATAAGTGAGAGAGTGAAAGAGGAATAGAGGAGATAGACAAGGAGGGAGAGAGAGAGAGAGAAGTGAGCAGAAAAGGATGAATCATCAGGTGCCACAACACCTGTGCCAACACGTGTGGCACCAGTTACTGCCCCATCCCTCCCTCTCTTCCTCTTCCTCTCCTTCCCTCCCTCCCACCCTCCCTCCCTTCCAATCCATACCTTCCCAGCGCCACGCCAGATCATTCTGTGGTTCAACTCTGATGAGTGAGGACGACGTGTGCCAGGCTGTTGTAAATGGGTTTAGATATATCTTTCGACTGAAGTTATATTTTGACGTCCAACCTATATGAACATATTATATATTGTGATATTCAGCCCTCGTGGACATATTATAACATCTAGCCATCATGGCCATATTGTGACGAACAGCCCGAGTGAACATAATATAACGTGCAACCATCGTGGACATGTGATGCTTAGTCCTCGTGGACATATTGTGGCATCCAGCCTTCATGAACATATCGCGACGTGCAGTCTTCGTGGACATATTGAGTCGTTTAATCCTCGAGGACATATTGTGACCACTAGAGCTTAATGGCATATTGTGACGACCAACCATCGTGAACATATTCACATCTTTCGTATTGTGATATGCTAAATTACATGCACTTCAAGTAGAGATATGCGAGTGAACTCTGATAACCATTAAAGTGGAATATCCATCACAGGTATTCGGCTAAAATTTAGATGTACATGGAATAGCGTAGGACTGACAATATTTAAAAACACATATACACATATATAATTATATATGTTTATATACATATATATTTTGTGTATGTATATAGCCTATATGTATTTAAGATTTTCGCCTGCAAGATCGACTTGCTAGCTCTTGAACCCCACCTATCTAACCCTCGGTTGTCTAATGTATTATGTGTGTGTGAGTGTGTGTGTGTGTCTAGTGTGTGATATGTGTGTATGTTGTATGTACTTACATAATTGCCGAATTGTGCATGCGAGGGTTAAGCTCTGGCTCTTTGGTCCCGCCTCTCAACTGTCAATCAACTAATGTACAGGTTCCTGAGCCTACCGGGCTCTATCGTATCTACACTTGAAATTGTGTATGGAGTCAGCCTCCACCACATCACTTCCTAATGCATTCCATTTGTCTACTACTCTGATGTTGAAAAAATTATTTCTAAAGTCTCTATGGCTCATTTTAGCACTCAATTTCCACATGTGTCCCCTAGTGCATGTGCCCTTTGTGGTAAATAGCCTGTCTTTATCTACCCTATCAATTCCTCTGAGAATCTTGTATGTTCTGATCATATTCCCTCTAACTCTTCTGTCTCCCAGTGACGTGAGGTTTAATTCCCGTAGTCTCTCCTCGTAGCTCATAGCCCTCAGTTCGGGTACTAGTCTGGTGGCAAACCTTTGAACCTTTTCCAGTTTAGTCTTATGCTTGACTAGATATGGACTCCATGCTCGAGCTGCATACTCAAGGATTGGTCTGACATTTGTGGTATACAAAGTTCTGAAAGATTCCTTACATAGGTTTCTTAAGGCTGTTCTAATGATAGCCTACATGGCATATGCCGCTGATGTTATCCTCTTTATATTAGCTTCAGGGGACAGATCTGGCGTGATATCAACCCCCAGGTCTTTCTCTCTCTCAGACTCTTGATGGAATTCATCACCCAAATGATACCTTGTATCTGGTCTACTGCTCCCTACAACTATATTCATTGCATTGCATTTGCTTGGGTTAAACTCTAACAACCATTTGTTCGACCATTCTTGCAGCTTGTCCAGGTCTTCTTAAATCCTCAAGCTGTCCTCCTCTGTCTTAATCCTTCTCATGATTTTGTCGTCGTCCGCAAAATTTGTCGTCCGTCCGACATCGTCTTCGTTCGTCCGTGTGTGTGTGTGTGTGTGTGTGTGTGTGTGTGTGTGTGTGTGTGTGGTGTGTGTGTGTGTGTGTGTGTGGTGTGTGTGTGGTGTGTGTGTGTGTGTGTCTGTGGTGTGTGTGTGTGTGTGTGTGTGTGTGTGTGTGTGTGTGTGTGTGTGTGTGTGTGTGTGTGTGTGTGTGTGTGTGTGTGGTGTGTGTGTGTGTGGTGTGTGTGTGAGTGTGTGTGTATGTGTGTGTGTGTGTGTGTGTGTGTGTGTGTGTGTGTGTGTGTGTGTGTGTGTGGTGTGTGTGTGTGTGTGTGTGTGTGTGTGTGTGTGTGTGTGTGTGTGGTGTGTGTGGTGTGTGTGTGTGGTGTGTGTGTGTGTGTGTGTGTGTGTGTGTGGTGTGTGTGTGTGTGTGTGTGTGTGTGTGTGTGTGTGTGTGTGTGTGTGTGTGTGTGTGTGTGTGGTGTGTGTGTGTGTGTGTGGTGTGTGTGTGGTGTGTGTGTGTGTGTGTGTGTGTGTGTGTGTGTGTGGTGTGTGTGTGTGTGTGTGTGTGTGTGTGTGTGTGTGTGTGTGTGTGTGTGTGTGTGTGTGTGTGGTGTGTGTGTGGTGTGTGTGTGTGGTGTGTGTGTGTGTGTGTGTGTGTGTGTGTGTGTGTGTGTGTGTGTGTGTGTGTGTGTGTGTGTGTGTGTGTGGTGTGTGTGGTGTGTGTGTGTGTGTGGTGTGTGTGTGTGTGTGTGTGTGGTGTGTGTGTGTGTGTGTGTGTGTGTGTGTGTGTGTGTGTGTGTGTGTGTGTGTGTGTGTGTGTGTGTGTGTGTGTGTGTATGTGTGTGTGTGTGTGTGTGTGTGTGTACTCACCTAGTTGTACTCACCTAGTTGTGTTTGCGGGGGTTGAGCTCTGGCTCTTTGGTCCCAGCCTCTCAACCGTCAATCAACAGGTGTACAGATTCCTGAGCCTATCGGGCTCTGTCATATCTACATTTGAAACTGTGTATGGAGTCAGCCTCCACCACATCACTTCCTAATGCATTCCATTTGTCAACCACTCTGACACTAAAAAAGTTCTTTCTAATATCTCTGTGGCTCATTTGGGCACTCAGTTTTCACCTGTGTCCCCTTGTGCGTGTTCCCCTTGTGTTAAATTGACTCTCTTTATCTACCCTATCAATTCCCTGTGTGTGTGTGTACTCACCTATTTGTACTCACCTATTTGTGCTTGCGGGGGTTGAGCTTTGGCTCTTTGGTCCCGCCTCTCAACTGTCAATCAACTGGTGTACAGATTCCTGAGCCTACTGGGCTCTATCATATCTACATTTAAAACTGTGTATGGAGTCAGCCTCCACCACATCACTGCCTAGTGCATTCCATCCGTTAACTACTCTGACACTGAAAAAGTTCCTTCTAACGTCTCTGTGGCTCATGTGGGTACTCAGTTTCCACCTGTGTCCCCTTGTTCGCGTCCCACCAGTGTTGAATAGTTTATCCTTGTTTACCCGGTCGATTCCTCTGAGGATTTTGTAGGTTGTGATCATGCCTCCTCTTACTCTTCTGTCTTCCAGTGTCGTAAGGTGCATTTGTGTGTGTGTGTGTGTGTGTCCTTTTTTCTTTCTCTATCGTTCCCTCTACCCTTAGTCCACCTGTCTCAACCAATATCCTCCGCTACTGCTCTCTTACCCCCTTTTACCCCCTTCCCCTCTTTCTCTCTCTCTCTCTCTCTCCTACTTTAGGGTGATACTTTGGCCAAGCCCAGCTAGCCTGTGACACTCCCATACTCTACTTGTTTCATGCTGGAACATTAAGCGAGACTAGTCCTTAACGTCTGCAAGGCCTCCAACCTTGAGCAGACCAGCAGACATTCTCTGTTATAATATAAATCAATTTGAGTCTCTTCTCCCTCCTCACAACCTCATCTCTCCCAGTCCTCTCTTTCTCTCATCTCTTTCCCTATACCGATCTCTTCCACTTTACATTTTTCTTACAGTGCTTATATTTTCCTTTTTTACCACTCTCCTCTCTCCCCCTCCTCTCTCCATCCTCTCTACAAATCTTCCCTTCTCCCGTCTCCACCTGTGTCCCTCATCCTTCCATCCCTCCAACATTCTCCTCTCCTCCCTTTTATCTCTTCCCCCTTTTCCCCCGTCCTCTCTCTCTCAAAAAATGTAATAATTAATTCATGTTCATAGTTTTCGTGTCAGTAAATCTAGGAACTTGGCCAATCACTTTTTAACGATAACATAAGTAGAGCGAGAAGGGGTAGATTACTATTCGGCCCGACCCACTCTTAATAGGACCAACAGGACTGACTCTGACCAGCTTATGACCATCCCGTACACCAGGCCATTTACCCTGCAAAGTTGGGTGAGGCTGCCACGTGCATCTGGTCTACACCCTTGGACAGACAAACATTCTCTCTTATTGTCATACATAACCTAAATTAATTTCATAAAGTTTACAATAGAGATTGAGTTAAAAAGTGATATGGATAAGCCAGATTCTTAAGAAAACCCTAATTGATCCAAATAACTTGAAACGCTTAATACTTATTTTAAGAAAGCTATAGTGCTCTGTGACTTTGGGATCGACCGAAAGGATTAGTGAAAAGTTTTAAGTTGTGCACGTAAAGGAATGTGTTAAATGTATTAATAACATAGGATGTGTTAACTACATTAAGAGGTAATCTCATCATTAATGGTATCAAATACTTCTCATATAGATTTCCAAGAAGTCTTGTGTATAGTGTTTCAATGGTTATTGTCTATGGGTGCCAAATGTTGTAATATGAATGTCAAATCTTTTCAGACAAGTAAATACCTTTGATGGACTGGAAAATTGCTCGTAAATAACGTTAAATTCACTGAAAACCACCAATTGTGTGTGTGATACGATGAGTGCACCTCTAGAGTCATATAATTATTGTCAAATGCAACTCATCCATATTATGGTCCGTCTGGCAGTATTTACAGTGAGCATCAGCTGAGCTCACAGGATGCGGGCTTCAGGCCACCAAGACGAGCTCCGCGAAGCTTTGTCATCAGCAAGAACGGAACCAAGACAACGGTTCAAGGACTTCGATCACATCTCAGAAACCGGTAGGAGGGGGGCGACCAATACTAACAGTGGGGCAGCTTCTGCGACTTCTTTAACGGAAGACCGAAATGTAAACTATTTTGGGACGTGTAGGAGAGAGAGATATGAACGAAAACAGAAAATCAAACAAAGAAATTCGTCCTCGAAGGCGATTTCAACCCCAAAAGACTTCAGTGATTTGTGCTCTCCAACTCTCGTAGGGGGTCCTGGAAGAAAGGAAGGTGTTGTCCTAATCCCAGAGCCTGGCCGAGAAGAGTTTGACAATCTTAAGCCTCTCACCACTTGGAAAAGTGTGCAGGTTAATCTGAATGATGAATTAAAGTTTTCACAAAAAAGTAAAGGTAAACACCAACAGGGACGAAAGTTGACGTCATGGGGCAGCTGCTCGGCCCTGCAAGTGAGCAGGAGCGATTGTGGAAAGAATGTGCCTACACGTATAAAAACAAAACCATGGTCTCCTCGATCTGAAATACGAAAGTCAGTGAGTTTTGAGCTCCCGCAGGTCAGTGAAGTAATGAGGTATCCTCCAGAGCACACAAAGTCTCACAAAAAATGTCAAAAATCAAATGACGTTGTGAATATCAAGTCCTTCAAAAAATCATTGACAAAAGGGCTGAGTAAAAATCTTCAAAGCCCTACAAAACCAAATAATGAAGACCCAAAGACAGCAGAGGTCAGCAAATCCCACCGCTCATCACCTCTTCCATTTTTACGAAGAAAAAAATCTGGCAGTGGATCCTCTTACAAGAAAGGAGCATCTGATACCGCATCTACAACTTCACTTCCTTTCCTAAGGAAGAAAAAATTTGATTTTGACACTGCATCGTCTACTAAATCAGGAGGAAGCCATCTCTCTGAACATTTAGGAAAACTCGGCAATCTTAAAGTTAACCTTCACATGCGTCGCAGTAGTAAAATTGACGAGCCAATGTTAACAGGTTTCACGAAAGACGACAGTGAGTTCCCTCAACCTAAGCTCTGCACGGTGGACGGCGACTCTCATTCCATCGCCAGTTTTACTAGCATCGAGTCTTCAGCCTCTAGAACTAACAAAATTCGACACACTAAGTTTACCAAAAGACGTTATTACAATATGTCTGATTCTACTTCAGAAGACTTCAGAATACGTTCCTCTTCAACGAGCAAATCCACAGGACCCATGAAAGCCTTTAAGACTATGTTGGGAAAACAGTCTAGGAGCGTAATGGATTTAAGCGCCTTGGAAAAAGCTAGTGCAAGTGGTCTCTCGAGGAGCTATGACGACATACTCAAGGAGAATAACTTCCCAACGCAGGAAGAGTTCATGGTGGACTCTAGAATGCAATCTCTGAGCCATGATGGCATCGAACCAGGTGACTTTGACGATGACATAGACTATTATCGGGGTTTGTGCAGACGCCGCAAGAGCTCCTTTGTAGACGATGAGGGCATTAGCATAACACTGAAAACCTCCACTTCCATAGGCAGCTCTGCATCGCGGGAATCAAAATCAAAAGCCTCAGACAACAATGCCAATGAACACGAGAATATTAAAAAAAAAATTGCGAGCAGTGGTGCAATTAACATAGGTGAAGACAATAGTACCAAGCTTGATATGGACTCTTCCTCGTCCCAAATGCATAGCAAAATAAATATAAAGCGTTCAGTTCACGACATAATTTTAAAATACGAGTCGATGGAGCAAATTAATGGAGACAGTTCATCAGTATCAAATATCAGGCAGCCACACACTCAAAAACCAAATCAGCTCATGAAATCCCACAGCAGCGAGCACACATTTGCGTCGACACCCGAGAATAGCCTGAAGTGCGACAAGGGACATTTCTCGGCTGAAGATACTTCATATTATGAGAGAGCTTCAGTTGACAAGAGTGACATTGAGGGTACAGGCTGTACACCGTCCTTACCATGGGTTAAAGACTGCAAGCCCAAAAGGGAGAAACAGCCTCTGGCGGCTCCCAGACCCTCTCTTATGATTTCATCTATAAAGTCAAGTGTTGTAAATAAGAAACAGGACGATGCTAGATTTGAGAACGAGAAATATTTTAAGGAAGGAATCTTAGATGAATGCATTGCAAATTGTGACAGACTGAAAGATAACAAAGCAATAGAGGAATTACACGGGCAAAATATACAAGTTACCACTGAGGATATGTTACACACAAGCATAAGGACTGCTGAAGAGCAGAGAGACAAGCTCGTCTCGCAAGACTTCAAGACAGACGCCTTACGCAAGCATCAAGAATGTTCTGCTCAAGAAAGACAAATGTCTTGTGAGGAAAGATGTTCTTTGAGTAACAGAAGCTACAATGAAAAAGGAAATATTAAAGAACATGACAAATTGACAAATACAAAAAGAAAGGGACATAAAAAAAGAAAAGCACCACAAAAACATGAAGGAGAAACAATCGTCGAAACGAGGAGACCGGAAGTTGATGAGGACAAGGTCTGCAGTCTTAAGTTGCCAAGTTCTATTCCTCACGTAATTATCACAACAGAGTCCGACAACCAACTGAAGGAGACTGAAAACTCTGTTGATGTCACCATTTCAGACTTCCACAAAGATAAAGTCGCAAGAAAGATATCAGAGTCAAGTGCTTCAGAAAGCACAGAATTTAGGAAAATATGCGCTTCAAGGATGAGTTCACTCGAAGAGGCTTCCATGCATTCCTCTGTGCAACATTCTTTGAGTGCGAGTTCGACAGAAGACAGTGGATTTTTTAATTCTCTTCATCGACTAGTAATGAAGAACAGCAGTGTCAGCTCCAATGAAGAACAAATCAGCTTCAAGAAGCGGATCGTTAAGAAGCTCTCAAGCGTGAGTTCTTTTGAGGATCGTGAAATCACCGATGAGACTTTGGGCAAAGTTACTCGAAAACCTCCAAGCAAAAAGAAAACTCCACCAAAGAGGCCACCTCCACCCAAACTAGTCTTCGATAAGTTCAACACCTACAATCAGTACCTAACAGCTGACACTCCCTCAGTACCTCAGACTCCACCGCCTCCTAAGCCTCCAAGACTATTCCAGATCCTTTCTGGGTACAGAAAACCGTCGGAATTAAACATCCCAACAGAAGCTCACAACTACCGACGCTTCTCTCTAGTTGATAGTGATCTGGACATGATTCGTTCAGGTCGCCATGTTGAGGATCCTGTCGACGAAATCGTCCAGGAAGAGTCCGGTTCAGACGGCTGAGACTGATGGTAGAGAAACATATACAAAGTTTACATTAGAAGAAAATAGCGATGAAGAATCTCTCCTAGACTACCCCATCTCTCATGATCTAGATGATACATGTTCTCTCAGCGCTACGGAAATAATCCTAGATACTCCCCCTCCTTTGACTGCTAGCAATTCTTTTGATTTAAAAGAGGACGAGTCAAGCGCCAGTGAAGCACCATCAGCGTCTCCTCCACGCACACCTATTAACGATAAAGTTGAGACCATCCAAAAATCTCTTATAATCACTTTTCCTGATTCTGACAACGTCGTCAATGATTGTGTCAATTCTGAACCTGAGAATGACGCTGGAGAAGTCGATACACCCTTCCCAGTATACTCATCGGGTCACGTTGAGAAGATTGCTTCACCTCAGAGCGAGTACGATAACGTTTGCAGTTTACACTCCTCTTGGTCCATCGCAGCAGATGACCAATGCACTCTACAGGCAGATGATGTTGATAAAATTGCCGGTGACAATGAACCTCTTGTTTTATCTTGTGAAAGTGAAGCGCCTTCTTCAAACACAGATAAATGTTTAGGAGAATTTTCCGTTTTACAAGAGAAGCCAAAAATCACATTAATAAAAAGTACCATCACTGAAGATGACACTGAATCACAAGTTGAATGGATCGAGCAAATTTCAGGAATTACAACGATCGTGAGAGATAATTCTGGTTCTTGCGTAAATAAAGGGGAGGTGAGAGGAAATTATACAAAATACAATATAAATAAATGTGAACCACAGAGTTCAAAATTTAGGAATCATGTAGACACTGAAGACGTGAAAAAAAACGCAGTTTCTGTCTTGCAGAACAAAAATCAAAGCAGAAAAATGATAATCTCAAACCGAAAACCTATGACAATTGAACGTAAACAACGTGGATTGAAACTTATAGGAACTGTTGAAGAAAACAGTAATCTATCAAAATGGAAAGAAACACAACATCTTGAGGAAACAAACAATGGTTCCAACACAATACACACTGAACGAAAATCCCCTGTTTTGCAATTTAATAGAATAAGTGAACCAGTTGATTCAAGTTCTCAAAAGGAGAAGAATATTTCTGAAGAAACAACATACGGCTGCACCACTGACAGTGAATATGTCTTAAATTCTAGAAACAAAGTTTCATTAAATTTTGAAGAGAAAGTATTACATGAAAATGCTGTTTCCTTTCCCCTGAAAAGCCTACATGGAGTTTTAATCTCAAATACATGTACTGAAACTAATAACAATGAATTTGAGCAAGAAAAAAACATTAATTCATGCAGAGATGTAAAGTGCAATCCAAGTGAATCACTGAGCCGCGATTTAATAAATAGAGTGTCCTCTGACAATATCCATTCTCCGATTCCAATACCAGCTCCTAGAGTTTCCAGGGACAATAAACCTCTGCCGACGCCTAGAACGTCCAAGCCTTCGTCTGCCTCTTCTTCCAGGCCCACCTCTGCAATGTCTACAGCATCGGAGCGGCCTCTCTTGGCAATGTTCTTCGAGAAGTTGTTGGAATGTCACGCTAATGGGAATGTCAGAAGACTTTCCATGTCTGTAGATGAGTTGGGACAATGGTGTGTCCTTGCTGCCTAAAGACGAAGAGAAATTATCCAGATCTGAAACTCATATAATGCGGAACCAGGAACGTCCGAGTAATCGCAGCACATACGAAAATATAAACGTAGGTGACGTGAGAGACTGGAAGCTTAAAACATCTCTCGATTCAGCAACATTCAGTGATAGTCCATCTGTGTACGATTCATACAAAAGTGAGGCTAGCGTTAACATTCCCACTGACTATTCCCCGACAGCTGGCCGGCGCTGCGTTTCTGAAAACGAGATCATGCGTGAATCAGCCTGTCCTCGAACACTGCCTTTATCACCTAGCACTGGTGCCTCGACCTGCCGGCGGCCATTCCCAAGACCACGACCATCGCTTATCCGGACCAAAGCTATCGTTTTATCCAGTGATGAGGAGGATCTTCAGGAGTGTGGGGAAGTTTTCCAGGATGTTGTAGTCTCGCACGAAACTCACCGCTTGTGCTCGAATAAAATATGGGTCCGCAGGGCTTCGGATTCCCTAATATCAGAAGTACAGGAGGTGCCGCTGTCTCAAGAGGACCCGATCACACTGCTGACGGAAGCTGGATACTCTGGAGACACCGAGGACGACGATGAGGTGGGTGGCTATAACTGTCCTGAATATCGAAGCTGAGACAGGGTTTTTGATCCATATGTGCTTTAGCACTTTGCATCTCTTCTAAGCATTATATATACTATAAATTATGTTTTTTTTGGTATTAGGCTCAAGAAGGTTATGAGCTGACTGATCAAATTGCCAGAATATGTGTAAGCCCACAAATATTTCAAGCTTAAAGTAATGTTTGGATGCATATACACTAAGAAGGAGAATACATCTCTCGGTATTCCTATTCCTATATGTAAAATAGTATTTTCTAATGACTTAATTATGCCCTGTCTCTACGCAAACGAAGGACTTCATTGATTTTAATACTGAAATATTATAGTAAACAAAACTCTCACAGCCTCCTCTGCACACTTACCAGACAAACTTGGTCAACATGAACGTTAATCATTGTCTGTGGTCTTGTTGACCAGAGTATAGTCAGGTTTAGTCAGTATATAGTTAAAAGCTAGAATCTTCTTAGTAAGCGTGATCTGACTTAACTTTCTGCTTCCTGTGTTCTTTGCTTCTGTCTTTTCTGCTTCCTATCTCTATATATATTCTAGAATTGTTGTTTAATTGTTTCACCTATATTCCCTCAAGATTCTGCTTAATTTCAGTTTATTATTTCTCGTATGAGGCAGTAGGACTTCTACAGTTTCTGTTACTTTTATGTTAGCTCGATTTCCAATGCTTTATTTCTCTATTTACCCCTCATATCATGTAACTTCATCATCGTATTTGACTTATATCGACTATCTCTCTGTCTCACTCTTGCTCTTATTGGCTATTCATTCCATGCCACCTTCTTGGTTGGCTTACACTTCATCAATCAATCACTCTTACCCTGTTACGACTTGATATTGGTCCAGGACGGACCGAAGCCTTCTTATTTTCATTTCATGTGTGTATTGGTTTAGTTATTCAGAAAACGTATCTTCTAAGCTGCTTTTCTAAGTGGGTGATTTTACTTGGTTTTAACGATCAGTGCATTTTAATTTGAGGAATCATGCTTGTGGTGTGGCATATTCTAAAAAAATAATTTATAGATGGTTAGAGCTGCAGGCTGCTGCTTGTGTGTCTGTGGTTCAACGCTCTGCAAATCAAGTACAAATAAATTAAATATGCATAATCGCTCTAAACTAGATTATCAGGATTCGAAACTGCGAGGCCAGAGATCCGACCCGTCCTCATAAACAAACCCCAAAGTTCCTTCCATGCAACTGCAAAACCCCCATGATTATGAATTTATAACTGTTTATACACACAACCCGTCCGCTGACCAAGTCCATTCCATCCAGCGGTCTACCAGAAAGACGTATGCATCAATTTTAACATGCTGTTAATTCAAAATACGAATTTTCTCAAATATAAGTTAATATTGTTATATATTAGCATGCTGTGCATATATAGGCATTAGTAAAGTTTGGAGCTTAGGTTCTGGTTCTGTTGGCGATTATTTGTATTATTTGAAGCCCTACACCGTTGTGGTTCAAATAATGTCAGCGAAGCATTTGTTCGAAGAGTGTTCGAACGTCATCAATTGTGAGTCGTGTGTAAACCGTTTTTCATTTATAAACAGGGGTTTGGCGGGTGCATGGAATGGACTTTGGCCTTTGCTAATGAGGACGGGCGGTACACATGACTCAGCAACTGATAGCGTTCGAACGCTTCTCAAGCAAGTGCTTCTCTGACGACTTTTGTTCGAACCACAACGCTGTAAATGTTTCACTCACGTACTACACATACAAATAATCGCCAACAGAACCTAAACACCTAACATAACCAATGCCCAAATATGCACAGTATTCTAATATATAACAATATTAATTCATATTTGAGAAAATTCCTAGTCTGATTGAACAGCTTGTTAAAATTTATGAATGCATCTTTGGGGGTCAATGGCTAGGATGGAATGGACTTGGTCTGAGGACGGGTTGCAGGGATCACCCTAAAGGCTACCTCAGTACAAATATCACTACACCAGCAATTGCCTGCAATTATCGGTTGGTCTTGGAACTCGCATGCTTTCTATACGAGTTCCATAACCAACAATTACCCTGTAACACTTGTAATGAATCTTTGGTAGAGTTTTTCATCAAATTCTAGCATATGCAGAGATAGGGTCGAGCCTGCAAGTGTGAGACAAAGCTTGAATGGTCCCCAAGCTGAAACATACTTTAACCTTTATGATCTCACCAGGATTCGAACTTGAGAGGCCAAGGACTACCCTATTGGCTACTACAGTACTAATGCAACTACACCAGCGATTGTCTATCAGTACTAGTTAGTATTGGAACTCACCGGATCCTTTTGCGCATTGGGCTACGTCGTCGGCTAGCAACTGAGGATCGCAGACTCTATCCCAAAAGCAGGATGGAAGAGTTTGGGTCACGTTTCCATTCACGTATTGCTTCTGTTAATCTAACAGTAAATAATGTACTTGGTAGTTATACAGCTGTTGTGGGTTACATTCTGACGCTGGTCAGAAATTGGTTTAGAATATATGATTGAATAAAGAGTCAACCAACGGCTTGAAAGGCGAGGTCCAAGAGCTAAAAGCTCTATCAAACACTCACGCAACAAAATGCATAATGAGGGCTTACATTTCCCGCCTCCGCTGACGTATTTACCAAGTGGACAATGTCGGAACAACCGGAAGTTGCAGCTATACAGCCGCTGAAATGAAATGACAATTTCTCTTAATTTTAAAATTGTTACGTTAGCACTTGTTAGCGAGTTTAGTAAAAAAAAAAAATAGTATATATTTTGAGTTCTATCGCATTAAATTTTGAGTGTGATAATTTGTCCGATTTTCAACAACGTTCAGTGATCATCGGAACTTCCCTTTTTAAGGATAATAACTAAATGAACTCCAGCATGTTTTAGCTGAACACAGTGAAGCAAACCTGTCGTTCATAGCAAGTTGCATTTTAACGTATACTTAACCTAAGGCCAAAGACTGTCGTTCTAGAAAATGGTAACCGCTCGCGAAATTGATAAAGCCGCGTTTTCTGTTAGTAGGTCCTTTGGTTCGTTTAAACAAGGCGCTTCAGTACGGCAGTTTCTTGGCGTTGGGAACTCTCGCGATAACGGGCTGGTGAAGCAACACTTGCTATAAGATTAATAATTTCGAACTGTATACGTTGTCGAACAGTACTTTTGTTATTTTAATGGGATTAGTGCCACAGCGAGGGCTAGGCAAAGGTTCCAAAGAGACAGACGAAATAGTTCATGCTAATGCTATGAATGATGAAGAGAAAGGCACTTCTGAGGTGACTAATGACTGGCTTTATCTCCGCGCTGCTGCAATGATTTCCGCAAGAAAGGTTAGTAATAGAATTTAGCCCAATTTTTGTTCGAAAATCGGACTATTAAATTTGGTTTTGAAGCGTGAAGGATCGAACGTTATGAAATACAATTGATTACGCAAATCACTAGGAAGAGACGAAGAGAAAGTGTTGGTGTTTACGAACTGTTAGAAAAGCATAGTCGACTTGCTAGAAGATGGCGAGAATAGGTTTTGAAGTAGAAGGTGGGCGTGTTCAGGAAAAAATGAAAACCCTCTGGTGTTTAATTGGAGAAAGTGAGAGAAGGAAGACAGGAGAACGTCAGTTTCCGATTTCCAACAACCCTTTGGAAAATGTGACTCGCCAATAAATCGAAGTCCCAGCATGGACTAATTTGACATTTTACATTTTGATAATATACTGGAGTAAAATCGGTTATCCTCATGAAAACTGCTTTCTTTAAAAAAGATAATTAACAATAATTTAGAGATTACGTTCTTGATATGGTAACATCTCTAAAAATGATAAATTTCATAAGATTACAGTCCAGTAACCCTATATTCATGATTTATACCTAGAGTGCAATAATCAACTTCAGTGAATAGTAATACGAGCTTTAATTTATTTCCCTTTCTGTCGTGCGTGATACCTTAAAATATTTTAGCTATCTAATTTTAAATGAATCGTTTTTGGAGTTTTTTTTGAGCAATTCAATACGGGTCTGTATACAAAGGTCATTTAGATAATTAAACAAGAATTATCAAGAATAAGACCAATAAAAGCAATATATAGAGGCATAACCATGAATTAATAGGGCTTAGTTTCAGATTGTTACAAAACAAGTCAATAAACGAGGCTAGAGGGTCTTAACAAACCAAGTATTGATTTTACCCTTAAATTTCAGGCCGGTGACATGAGTTCTATTAGCCTATATAAATATTTATATATAAAATACAATAAAATACATTGAGAAGAAATTTTCTTGTATGTTTCTTTTAAAATATTATGGGATATATTATTAAATACATGACTATACAATGTACATTTGTTATATCATTATTCTCAATTTATTATTATACCCATTAAATAAATATTATCGACTTCATTTTGTCCATTACTACTTTTATATTTATTACTGAATGCGTGATGCATAGTTTCTATATGCTGTATATCATATACTTCAAGTTCTTGGAATGAATGCTTGAGAAACGAATCTAAACCTGTGCATTTACCATGGTATAGATGTTTGATTTAACTTTATCATCTTTATCAACAATGCATTAAACATGTAATAACAAATATTTGAGACAGAACATTAAATCCTGTTACTTCGCGGCATGATTTTGAGCCCAATGATGTTGTTATAAATATAATAAATGTATATATTACACATTCTTGTTATTCGATCCTTCTTAGAGGGAGTCCATCTTCACACGACATGATCTTTATCATTCTACCATCGACACGGCTGTGACTAATCATCCTGGGTCTCATTGTTTCCCAAAAATGTTAATATTGCCAGGTATTTAAATTTGTGGGGATCCCACGGCCACAAGCAATGCATATCCTCAGTACGACGCTGACTCAAATTCCCCCTTTGGGTACTAAATTCCTGGGTTAAGAGGGCTCCTGCCCTCTTATTGACACGAAGGCTTCCTTAGTGTCACAAGTAGCATTTAGAGAGGTTTGCCTCGAAGAAAGGAAGTGAGCGAAGCACTAGTTCGAGAAAAGTTCGAACGAAATTAGATGTACTTATTTACGTTGAACTGCATCAGTAACATTTCTGAAGAAGTTCTGCAGATTAAAAAAAGTCTGTCTGGAGTTCTGCCAAGTCATTTATCGAGTTTGGTCTGTGCTCCACTTTTGTGCTAGCCACACATATACTGTGTTTTCGTTTCACAACAGCATTATACACTAACGGAAAGACAGAAAACTTTATTAGATAATTTGGAAAAGACATCAAGCCTACTCCAGGGACTCATCTTTGAAGGGAAATAAAGTGACCTTAATACAAAGTGTCCTACTCATATCATACCCTGAACCTCCACCCACTATCCTGGGTCATATTACACTTCCTCACCCCCTGTCACCTGTATCATATCCCACTTCCTCAGCTGTTTGTCATCCTTGGTGAGTACCACTTGGTAGGTTCCGTTAGGTGAGTACACCAGCTTCCAAGCAACACATATAATGCATTATAAATCATATCATTGTATTGTCAACTCCTATAAATACATTTCAGTAACATTGCTTACGGCACGCTTGACAAATGACTGACTATTTACCTCAAAATTCATATCATATAGACAATATATAATATATATATATATACATATATATATATATATATATATATATATATATATATATATATATATATATATATATATATATATATATATATATAATATACATATATATATATATATATATATATATATAATATATATATATATATATATATATATATATATATATATATATATATTTATATATATATATATATATATATATATATATATATATATATATATATATATATATATATATATATATATATATATATATATATATATATATATATGGCCGCTCAATTCCCCAGTTGTTAGTTAGTCTATTCCTGCACTAAGATGATAACACGTTTATTGGCTAGCGATTGATTGCTTTATATATTTCTCGTCAGGCAGAGAAGAGGTGCTCGCTCTCGTGTTGCTCGCCAGCTTGACTTGTAAATTAACATTTGGCTATGACCAAATGTTAATTTACTTATAATTTCATGCGAGTCGTAGATTACTTTTTTCCGATCTGCTTTTCACCTCTACTTATCTCGTCTCTATTCTCCCGCTGCTCTTCTCATCTTTTTCTTCGCTTTCCCATATCTCTCCCCATTTTCCTTCTCCATATCTTCATTTCCCCCCTTTCTTTCCTTTCCCATCTCCTCTTTTTTTCCTTTCCTCATTTCCTCTTTTTTTCGGCTCCTCACCTTTCTTCCTTTTACCTTGCCTCTCTTTCATTTCTATCTCCTCCGTTTTTTTATTTTAATTTGCCCTCCATCTATTTTTTCAAATTATCTCTTCACTATCTATTTCGGCAGCTTTTTTCGTTCTTTTTATAATGGGTTTCGGTATTATAGTTAGGCTTGTTCTCGACTCACAAACGGGAACCCCGAGTTCGAATTTAAACTTGTATTACTACAAAAATCTTGTATTACTATTGTATCTCAAAAATCTTGCATTACTACAAGAATCTTACCATAATTGTAATTACAAACGTCATTAGCTGTACTCCTTTCTGTGGGTCGCAGTCAAAAGTGTTTCTTACACTGTCTCACGAGTAAAAAAAATCTTGCATAACAGGTTGTAAGTGAAGCACGACCCTCCGCAGACATGAACCTCCCTCGCATGTCTAGCTAAGGTCAGATTTTCAGCCAATATAACAACATTTATTTCATTAAAATAATTAAATTAGTAATTATTATAAATAATATAATTATTATAATTATTATTATTATAAATATTATAATAGAATTGTTATAAATATTATAATTATTATAATTATTGAGTTTTTTATATTTATTTACTAATCATATGATTCAGGTTGTTTCTACATATTGCGACTTACCAACTAAAAAAATAGGCACCCCATGATTACATATATATCCACCTTGACTGCTCCATATTGTCAGTTGACATGCCTGTTTCTTAATGCTTTCAGCACGTAAAACAACGGTAAATTACAGACAAGAGTCAAAACTTACATAACGTCTAAATGGGACCGCCAAGTCGCTTGCGCATTCCCCGTCACTATGTACTGGTATGCAGCAGAAAAATGTGTGTTTGTTATCAAAGGATCGAAGTGAAGGCATTAGTCTCAAGAAATCTGTATTACGAAAAAGTTTGTTCGTAATTATTTTCGACTTAAATACAACAAAACTGTGTATTGTGTGGCCTACGTCTGGCAGCCGAACACAATAACACCTGCGGCATTTAGACGCTCCAGGCAGGAGGCTCCGTCCGAATTCTCCGTTGCGGCTTCCCTTGTCCGCTCTAAGCGTTCACCGCCTGGAGTAGCTTACTTAAAGTTTCGTTTTGTGTGTTTCAAAACACGTTTTCTTCACGAATTCAGATGGAAGAAAAGACAATGAGCGAAATTGCTGAGATAACTACTTTTTCCTTCGTTGAAATCTCCCATTATCACAGTTTATCAAGAATGATTTGCTTATATCGCACAAATTTACTGATAATGCAAGGTAAATATTTGAAGTGTCTTAGGGTTTAATTCACTTTACTAATAAATAAAGGACCATTAGAAATGGGCATGGCGATGTCTCGGAAACAATTAGGTGGTAGCCCGTAACGAGGCTGAATGCCTTGCCCACGAGCTCGGACGTGGTCAGTTTCCCGGGTCTACAACTATGACTCAGGCAATGGAACGTCACAGGCAGGAAAAATACTACAATAAACTATGAAACCAAACTCTGTTGTGCCTCCTATAGTGGCTTAGTATATGAAGCTGAGGCTTGGTTGTTAGCCTTAGAAATATGGAGATAATTGAAGTTAACCTAAATATGCGAAGGTATTCCTGCCTACGAGGCGGGTATGTAAACGTATACCATTACTGAAGCAAGTTGAAGTAAAATTCTAAATATAATCTTACATCTTAGTAAAATATTCATAACCTAATAATGCAAAGATTGGAAGCCAAATACACATTTTATGCAATTGCTTCGGAATACATCTATTCTGCCCCTGTTATTTCGGTCGTGAATTCATCCGATAGGAAATGAAATCATTCGAAACTCAGCAGACCCGGCGTGCATCTGAGCGGAAGCCATGCGGACCTCCTTCACCCAAACGCTTCCAGTGACGCTTGAACCCCTGGCGTGGGTGGTGATTTTGTGAGCCTTTCTGAGGCGTGGGTGGTTGTGATGGGTGTGGGCGGCCAACACGGCTCACACAACTGGAAACGAGTGTGTTAAGGTAGAATAATAGTCTATATAGTTATGAGGTTAATATGTCCTCAGCGGTTAAAGAGATATTTAGAACTAACACCAACCTGTGTAAAAGAAAGCACACAGTGCACTGTGTCGGGGTGTTAACAACGACACATAAAGAGGAATAGAGAGCTCTGTGCAGAACACAAAAGAGGATAATTATAACGAAGCATCTTGAAAAGCATAATTTGAATCATAGTGCAAATGACCGGAAGTCTTGGAAATAAAATGAGAAATTGTGGGGGAGGTGAGAAATCATAGACATTTCTTCCTCTTATAGTTCAATGTTGTTCTTGAGAAACCAAATTGTTTTAGTGTAATTAGAACCAAACATCCCAGCGAGTCACTAGACTTAACAAAGACATTCCTGGTTTAGAAAACGTGATTTGTTTCCATTTCTCGCTCTCTGTCAGGTTCTTGGGTCCGAACACTTATCTTATACTAATATATGTTAATGTCATTTTTTTATTCTGAAATGTAAAAATTTTCTACAACAATTTTCCTAAATTAACTTTCCTTTGATCACAAGATTATATAAATATATACTATTGCACGTATACGCTAAGCCCCTGCAGCCTTAACTATGTGAACTCGTACACGTACATAATACACACATATATATATTAAACAGCCCTATTTTGTATTCATACATAACTGCCCCTGTGATAATATGTGCGCGTGTGCACTAACCTTGCTGAGTACTGTCAGATAAAATATGCTCCAGATTCTGAATGTGTGCGCGCGTATATTTCTCCGGTACGTAACACACACACACACACACATATATACACACACACACAGACATCTGGTCTGGAAGTTGAGCGGACAGCGCACAGGTCTCGTAATTCTGTTGCCCGGGCTCGATTCCCGGACCAGGCAGAAACAAATGGGCAAAGTTTCTTTCACCCTGATTCTCCTGCTACCTAGCAGTAAATAGGTACCTGTGAGTTTGACAGCTGTTACAGAGCTGCTTCCTGGGTGTGTGTGCGTGAAAAAAAAATTTGTTAGTAGTTACAGTTGATTGACAGTTGAGAGGCGGGCCGAAAGAGCAGAGCTCAACCCCAGCAAGAACGACTAGGTGAATACAAGTAGGTGAATACATCCTGCCTGTGTACCTGTGCCAGTACGTGAGAACACGCTCAACACCATCAAACAGGATACTCCATAAAAAAAACAAAGAAAATAAAACGTGTTTCAAACCATTATCAGGAGCTGTTGTAACCAAGGAGTACTAGCATCATCTTGTCCGTGGCATTAATCTTAAATACTAATTACATTGGGAACAAGTAGCAACTCGTAGCAGTTAATTGTGCTAGCCGCAAGAGAAAATAGTCATCTTGTTGAAAGTTGATATTTTACTCGTCAACCTGTCACAAAATCAGACCAATAAAGATAAATTGAAAAATATAAGTGGAAGCCATTAATAGCTTCACTGAAAAAAAAATTACGGCCTTGTGAAATGGTAACCGAAGGCATAATTTGTCTTGTTTAGCTCGGGTCTTTGATCTCATACAACGGTCAAGAGGCGTGCGAGGCTGGTAGGAAAGGCTGGGTAAGAGAAGGGATGTTTGGGGTAAGAGAAGGGATGGTTGGGGTACCTTACCTTGAGGTTACCTTGAGGTGCTTCCGGGGATTAGCGTCCCCGCTGGCCCGGTCGTCGACCAGGCCTCCTGGTTGCTGGACTGATCAACCAGGCTGTTAGACGCGGCTGCTCGCAGCCTGACGTATGAGTCACAGCCTGGATGATCAGGTATCCTTTGGAGGTTCTTATCCAGTTCTCTCTTGAACACTGTGAAAGGTCGGCCAGTTATGCCCCAGGGGTAACAGAAGGGAAGGTTGGGGTAAGAGAAGGGAAGGTTGGAGTAAGAGAATGGGAACGTTGGGGTAAAAGAAGGATGAAGAATAAATGCTGAAGAAGATTTTGGAAAGTTGTTGAATGATAAGGATCAAATGAATAAATATAGTAGGAGTGTAACATCATGCAAAGGCACTTTGCTTATTCTACCAATGTGAATGTAAAAGTTAAAAGCAAGGAAGAAATAACATGAAAATGATGATAAGGAATATGTCAAAAGAGACAACGTAGAGTGAAAGAGGTCCAGTCTTAGTCAAGAGATCTCGGGGCATGGAGCTGGTTGATGTTGGACCTAGGCCTATCAATCTCTGCGGCCGTGACACTAGCTTACTGATCAAGCAGCATGAATATTTTAATTTAAAACATCACTCAGAGCTTAGTAAACCGACGTGTAGCATATATACACCAGAAATAAGAATAATCATATCGGTGTATATTACCTTGTATTGAACATTTTAACTAGATTTGTAATATACTTATGAAATCGGTTAAAAATATTATTTATTAAAAATTGTGTTCCGGAAGAAAATAATTAAATTTGAAAATGCTTTGAGAGAAGTTAAAATTAGCACACGCAACACATATTTTCAAGTGCCCTCAATTGCAACATCAAAAGAGCATAATAATAATACAGTCGATTTTGAAAGTATATTGAGTATTAATAGAACCAAATGAATTAATAATACGAATAGCTTTTAAAGGATCGACAGAGACAATGGAAATAAAGATTAAGGAAACAGGAGGAAAAAAAATTATTTGGCGGGGAGAGAATAATGGAGGAAACAGAGACAACCACAGACAGGCACTTAAGGAAGTCAAACAGCGATATCTCTCTCTAGACTTGAAGTTCTAGCAGGCCAAAACAACATCACTAATAAAATCTCCTTCAATCCTGATAGTTCATTCTTAACACACTTGAGGGAACTTTATTCCACTCAAGCTCTCTCCTATTTTAAAAACCTCTCCTTCTGCCCTCTCTTTCTTCCCTTTGCTAATTATTTTATCTTCACATATTTATTTAAAATTGTTTCCCTACTAAAGGCGCTAGTAAAAGCTTTGCTTAGGATTCCACTGTTGCTGATCCGACACAGATGACAGTAATACATTAAATGAGTGCTTTTAGACAACTATAATACATTGAACAGATTCACGTATGGTCAAATGAATGCCTTTGAAAACACAACGTATACCCGTGTTTGTGTCGCAATAACTGACGGGTATATTCCAGAAAAGAACTGTCAAGTGTGTCGGTTTTTCTTGTTAGAAGTGAGGTGAGGATATTTGTGTGGGAGTGATGAATAAGGTGTATGATGGTGGCCCATGCACCTCTGGCGGAATCCTGGTGCTGGAGGTGTTAGCATGGTTTGCTAGAATCAAGCAATCAATTCATTGTTCGCGTCATAAAACTGCGAAGCTTCATCAGGAAGAAAGTAGGATCTCCGGCTAAGAAGCAAATGGGGTCTTACGCTAGGGCTGCCACTAGCAGAGTAAGCATGTAACACTATATATAAGCTTGATCCTAGGCTACTTGGCATTCAATATCTTGGCCCCTTAACTGCCTGACTCGTCCACCGAGAAGCAAACCTGGTCCAAGGCCGTGACACTTGATGAACAGGTAGCGCTAGATGTTGACTACGAGACCAGACCAGACCAGACCAGACCAGACCAGACCAGACCAAAACGACTGCCAGACCAAACTTCGTTGTCCGTGGATGAGGAACACGTCGAAGAGTCGACGGAGGTTTGGTCGACCGGGAACCAACACCACGCAGTGTCACTAATAAACCTGTCCAACCAGAAACTCGAGAAGCGTTGAGAAATAAAAGCAGTTGTGTAGAAAACCTGGATGTCCCCCAACAATGTGAAGTTTGTGTGTGTGTGGAGGTGACGGGGAGTGTTGAGGATCGTCACCAGTAACGGGCCACCGGACGCGCGTGCTCCTCCGACATGGCCGCCACCGGAAGTAAGTTGGGTTTATCATTAATCTCATTGGTTCCTCGGACGTTTGTTTTAGCTGTTCTCCTGGTAGTGGCTTGTGATACTGGTGGTACCACAAGCCCTTCACAGATCAAAGGCATGTAGTACTGCCATTATCTGTAAAGGAGGATCGATCTGACGAAGTGGAGGCGAGTGTGCTAAATAACAGACTGCCAGTTTCCTTTGTTTACAGAGAAGACTTAACGGAGTAGGCTGTTGTGGCCAGCAGGGTATATAGTGTAAGGAACGTATACTGTAGGTAGGGAATTATCAGGGCAAAGCGTTTGTTGCAGTTTTACATTCAGCTACTCGGAACAAAAAAGTTCCAAGTGTCTAGGGCTATGGTGAGCCCGTAGTGGACTTACCTGGCACAGGAGACAGAAAGGGGGGTGAGAAGATCCAAGCAATAATGACTATAGAGTACTTGGAAGGGGTCAGGATAAAGATTTGGGATGGGACGGGGGGAAAGGAATGATGCCCAACCACTTGGACGGCCGGGAATTGAACGCCGACCTACATGAAGCGAGACTCTCGTTCTATGTTGTGAGAACGAGACCCATATGGTTTGCAGAGAGAAAGAGAGAGAGAGAGAGAGAGAGAGAGAGAGAGAGAGAGAGAGAGAGAGGCGGGCTAGTTAAGCCGCAAAAATTAATAATATAAAAGAATGATGAGAATGAGAAAAAACTGAAAAGAGGTGAGGAGTGAATAATTGACTGAATAAATAAAGAGCTCAATGAGGATGGAGTAGATGACTACAGGAGTGCTGGCAAGTCGTGCTCTCGATGACCCGCCTAGTAACCTTCCTATATGTCACTTACCTACTAGCCCTCCTGTATCTCGCTAACTAGCCCTCCTGTATCTCACTAACTAGCCCTCCTGTATCTCGCTAACTAGCCCTCCTGTATCTCGCTAACTAGCCCTCCTGTATCTCGCTAACTAGCCATCATGTATCTCGCTAACTAGCCCTCCTTTATCTTGCTAACTAGCCCTCCTTTATCTTGCTAACTAGCATTCCTGTATCTCACCAACTAGCCTTCCTGTATCAGGCCAACTAGCTTCCCTGTACCTCGCCAACTAGCCTTCTTGTACCTCGTCAACTAGCCTTCCTGTACCTCGTCAACTAGCCTTCCTGTACCTCGTCAACTAGCTCTCCTTTATCTCGCTAACTAGCCTTCCTGTACCTCGCCAACTAACCTTCCTGTACCTCGTCAACTAGCCTTCCTGTACCTCGTCAACTAGCGTTCCTGTACCTCGTCAACTAGCTCTCCTTTATCTCGCTAACTAGCCTTCCTGTACCTCGTCAACTAGCCTTCCTGTACCTCGCCAACTAACCTTCCTGTACCTCGCCAACTAGCCTTCCTGTACCTCGTCAACTAGCCTTCCTGTACCTCGCCAACTAACCTTCTTGTACCTCGCCAACTAGCCTTCCTGTACCTCGCCAACTAGCCTTCTTGTACCTCGCCAACTAGCTTCCCTGTTCCTCGCCAACTAGCTTCCTTGTACCTCCTCAACTAGCCTTCCTGTACCTCGCCAACTAGCCTTCCTATACCTCGCCAACTAGCCTTCTTGTACCTCGCCAACTAGCTTCCCTGTTCCTCGCCAACTAGCTTCCTTGTACCTCGTCAACTAGCCTTCCTGTACCTCGCCAACTAGCTTCCCTGTACCTCGCCAACTAACCTTCCTGTATCAGGCCAACTAGCTTCCCTGAACCTCGCCAACTAGCCTTCTTGTACCTCGTCAACTAGCCTTCCTGTACCTCGTCAACTAGCCTTCCTGTACCTCGTCAACTAGCTCTCCTTTATCTCGCTAACTAGCCTTCCTGTACCTCGTCAACTAGCCTTCCTGTACCTCGCCAACTAACCTTCCTGTACCTCGCCAACTAGCTTCCCTGTACCTCGCCAACTAACCTTCCTGTACCTCGCCAATTAGCTTCCCTGTACCTCGTCAACTAGCCTTCTTGTACCTCGCCAACTAGCCTGCTTGTAACTATTGTTCTAATTTATTTCCATTTATTTTTTGACCAAATTTGGCCATAATATTATGGAGGGAAGTAATTTCCAAGACTTCCTATTTTAGTACTCTCCACGTATTGACCTTGCACAGGGCACAAGTATTTCTTGACTTTTTTTAGCTTACATCTTCCATTTTTGTGATTTTATTTTGTTTTTTTTTCACACGTTAGGCTGTCTATCCTTCTCTACTCACATCATTATCTTGTGTATAGTGATCATATCCCTTCTCTTTCTTTTCTCTTCAATGGTTGTGAGATTTAACTCATCTAATTAATGTATCCTGGAGGCTTAGCGAAGAGTTTTTGGCACTAAATCATGATGCAGGCTTCTCAGTTTCGGAATGTTCAAGCGGTGGTTGAATCCATGTCAATGCCGTACATATAGTATATGCAGAAATGGTATACAATGGTTGTATAAGCAGAAAATATCATGATAACGTAATCGAGTTCCTTGAAAAAGTTCTTGTATAAGCTTTTAGATACTGTTTCAATATTTACCTCCTTCTCATATATTGCCGATGTTTTCCCAATTTAAGTGTGCCTTGGTGTTAGTTTTAGAGTTGTATGTACATTGTATATACTTGTACAATGTTCCTACAATAAAGATTTTTCCCTTTTGATCTCTTAATAGCCATATGTCTGCCCTCTCCTAGAGTTTGTCAATCTTTCTGTAATTTTCTGCAGTATTCGGAGTTTTACTCTCGTCATTAGGCTTGTCATCTGCAACCTATTTACCCGCTCACTCCCGTCATCAGCGCTGGTAACACTAAGTCTAGTTTAAGACATAATGCTCGAAGACTCGAGAGACTTTAGTGAAGACTCTTGAAATCGCTTGTTAAAGTTTCATACACTCTTCCTTGTCTTTTTTTCTGTACGACTATTCTTATTTCCTTAACCTGGTAAAATGGGCACTTACTATTATTTTTTCACTTTCTATGCAGCAGCATAGAAAGAGGAACGAAAAGCAGGGTAGGTGTTTAAGGCGGAAATAAATACAGAAACAAAACAGACATAGAAGTTCGGGAGGAAAGGGAAACAGCAGGAGTGGAGGGAGCAGAGATCAAGGAAGGTGGCGTTGGAGAAACCAATCTTCCCTCCTGTTGTGCCCGCCACCTGTTGTGCCCACCATCCCCACTCCCCACCCTAACTCCCACTACTCCCTCCGCTCTCCCCACCACTCCTGCCACCCCCTCATCAACCATTACTCCCCACCACCTACCTCTACTTGGTACCACCTCTGGGTTTCTGGATTTATCTTTGCTTTCATCTCAGTTTCCCTAATCTCTAAACTTACAGTGTCCCCTGCCTCGCCTCGCTGGCTAAGTATTGAAGGGTGATATTGCTTCTGCTTATATATGTGTATGTATGTATATATATATATATATATATATATATATATATATATATATATATATATATATATATATATATATATATATATATATACATATATATATATATATATATATATATATATATATATATATATATATATATATATATATATATATATATATAATATATAATATATACACACACAATCGGCGCCGGCGGCCGGGCGGACAGCTCGCTGGACACGTGATCCTGAGGTCCCGGGTTCCATCTCGCGCGTCGGCGAGAAACGATGGGCAGAGTTTCTTTCACCCTATGCCCCTGTTACCTAGCAGTAAATAGGTACCTGTGTAGTTAGTCAGCTGTCACGGGCTGCTTCCTGGTTTGTGTGGGGGGGGGGTTGAGGGAGTAGTAAGTAGTAGTAGAAACAGTTGATTGACAGTTTAGAGGCGGGCCAAAAGATCAGAGCTCAATCCCCGCAAGCACAACTAGGTGAATACAAAAGAGTTCCTACATTCTTGTACAGCCAGTAGCTCGCATAGCGCTTCGGGCAGGTCCTTAATCCTATGTTCCCCGGAATATGACCCTGCCAAATCGTTTAACAACTGGGTACCCATTTTACTGTAGGGTAGGAATTGACACCCAGTAATCCTCCCCGACCAGGATACTAATCCAGGACTGAGCGCTCGCGAAACGCCAGGCGAGTATCTTACCACTGCACCACGTGGACTAAGCTGATGCTAAGTATTGAAAATTGATATTGCTCTGCTGTTATCATGATCAGAGATTTTTGGTTTTGTGTTCACACACGATGGTCACCAGAACACAAATGTTACAAGTCATTAGTCGCACTTAACAAAGTACATGCTACCAGGACATAAGAATACAGAAGTTGAAGGGTTCTAACTCGTACGACAGATTTAACTCTCTTTTCTTCCACTAATCATCTCCACCTTATCACACAACCTCACCACCCCCATCCCTACCCTGACGCACCTATCCCCCCCCCCCCCACCATCCCAACCCTGCACCACCGAACTCCTCCCTCCGTCTCCCCCTCCTCGAGGCCCTACTCAATTATCTCCTTCACTTCTAACATCACAATCCTCCTTCACACATTTTTTTTTCCATCGCCCCCACCTCAACACTTAATCCTGCCTCACTATCTACCCTACTCCATCCCTTCCCCTCCCACTTCCCCACTCCCTACCATCCCGTCCCCTCCCCCCCCCCCCCAAGGGACATTGCGCTACACTCGCCATCTGCCACTAGCCCGGCTAGGTGTTGCTGTCGCAGTATTTTTGTCTCCAAACACGTGGCCATTAAAGCGTTGAAGGTTACGAGTGGTGGACGGAGCGGCGAGCGGTGGAGGGAGCTTTCCGACAGTGTCAGTGGCCAGTTTTAACAATATTCCTCTCACTCTATTTCTTCCCACACATCTCCCAAAACGACTTAGGAATGATATCGGTTATAATTAGGTCTCCAGAGCCTTGGTGACGACATGGTCTCCCGCCTCTATGTGTGTCTATGGTAGACCATGTTCTACTCCTTTTTCCATTGACCTCCTTTCCCATAGGCACAGCTGGCCGGATGCCACACTATCACGGGAACCACGAAGCTTGCGTTATTTCGCCCACAGGTGTCGCTCACAGGTGTCAAAGTTGTCGCAGGTGTCGCGCACAGTTGTTAAGATCTCACTGGTCTGCCAAGTGCACACCCCCACAACGCATCGGTACATACATTCTCAGTAATACATTATACAATATTTAATATCACAAAATTTAACAACAAAATATATTAGATATAAAACGTTTCTAGAAAACATTTAAATTCCCCAGACATTTATATCCAAGTCTTACAAACTGTTTCAGTCAGTTGTCGTATTTAGGTAAATTAAAATATCGAAGACTCACCTAGTTAGTTTAGTACTGACCTTGAAGGCTGATCATAACAATGAGTTAATAATTGTCGACCAACTGCTGTATAATTTCAATGGGACTAGAATACAGATTTCACTTACACTCACCCAAATGATTTGACACAATAATTTGTTTATCTCTGAAGCTATCCGGGACCGCTCCATGCTAATAAATACCGTACATGTGTTTCACATTCTACCTGTAATGAAAAGTGTGAAGAATAATTAAATACCATTAATTATAACTCATGATCGTTAATAATTCGTAACTTCTCCTAATCCGTTCATGTATATTTTTGACAAGACAATTATATAAGTTAAGTTTGTAATTAAAGATCATTGTTTCTCCCATACAAGAGAACCATGAGTAGCGTGAATGGTCCCCAAGCACATATATCACTTTAACTCTATGACTCCTCAGATGATTCGAACCCAGGCTGGCAGAGATCATCCTGTCAACATCACTGATACTCTGGGCACTCACTGATACTCTGGTTGGTCGAGGAATCTATACCAGTGTTGTTGATGGGGAGACTCCCAGCGGTCTGGATTCGAATCCTCTGAGGAGTCATAGAGTTAGTGATCTATGTGCTTGGGGACTATTCAAACTTTGTTCACAATTGTACTCAGTGCGGTTTTAGCATTTGCAGAGATTTGACGAAATAACTGGGCCACAAACCGCAACGATTGTCGTCGGGTGTTGATCATGGAACTTATGCAAATCGGTTCATGAGCAATTGACACTTTTAGATGATTGCTGGTGCAGTGGTCAGAGTACTATTGCTGTTAATGGGGAGGCCCCTAGCGGCCAGAGTTCGAATCCTATGAGGGGTCATAGAGTTAGTGATATACATGTTAGTGAGAGAGAGAGAAAGAGATTTTTGTCTAGTCGTGCCATCATATTTTATCTTGGTGTCCGCACAGCTTCTCAAATTACTTTTCCATCATCCCTTTCCTCCTCTCCTGCTCTAGTGATCATGCAGAGGTCACGAACCTCTCCGTAGGGTGCAGTCGCGCCTCCACAGATCTCCAGTATCAGCTAATGATACTGGTAATGGCTCCAAAGGGCCACCAGTTACGGGCTATTCATGCCCGTGCCACCTTTTGGGTGGCTTAATCTTAATCAATCAATCATCAGTGATCATGTAAAAGAAATCCTACGGAACATCATGGTAACTCATGGAGGATACACAATCCCAACTTCGTTGAACCCTCTAATCAGTGAGAAGTTCTCGAAGTTCAAGCTTCCGCACGAGAACCAGGAAAAAAGTTAGTCTGGGACAGTTAACAGTGTAGAAAATAGCTTGTACAATGGTCGTCGCTGCAGTGCCGCACCAATTGATGTCGGACATCACAGCCGTGAGTGACCCCAGGAATGGCACTTTCGGTTAGTACTACATATCTGTAAGAAGCACAGATATGTAGTCTTTCTACCATGGTGCCCCAGTGCACGTTGATTATAAGGGCATTTGCAACAAGTTGTAATCCAACTAATATGGACTGCATGGTCTGTACTGCAGAAGCTTCAAGGATTAGCATGCAGGACACAGTGACATTAAGGACATAATCAGGTGGAGACTTGCACCAAAGCACAGCACAGCAGAGAGAGAGAGAGAGACGGTGAGAATGTATTTTCTCGGGACCAGAGTCTTGAGCTATGACGTACGTGTGATTTATGGAACCCGTGTAGTCTATACTGTGAGCTGAGTGTTCGTCCTCAAGTTCAGTTACTTGCTGCTTGAGTAAATGTGACACCTCCACTTGAAGTGGCAGTTAACATTTGAATAATCGTTTGTCATTAGAAAATAGCTTATCTCGTTAACAGCCTTAGGTCCGGTAATCTATATGGAAAATTAGTTAGGTTTAAACGAAGGAGAAATTATTCATGTTGGCATTGACAATCCTATCTGGTAAATCAGAATAAATATAGATTTGTTCACAAAAAATTGTCTTGAAGCGATGCTACCTAGAATAAGAAGTTTTGTGCACATTATTGAAGCTTTTTTTCATGGATAGTTACAGTATAAGTAAAGTAGTTATATACTAAAGTAGTTATACTGTAACCATAGTTACAGTATATGCATGTTAAATGTTCAGGTTCATTATTTCAAGCTTTTGAAGATATAATTATGAATACATATATTTCTAAATTAAACAATTTGAAGGATTTCTTTGTGTCTTTCTGTGTTTCTGTCAAAATATTTGTCGAAATTTCGGTCCGTGTTCTCAGTTCTTTCGAAGTACGGTTGTTCTGTGGTTTCGTGGTTTCATGTCATTTAAGTTCCGTTGACTTCCGTTGGTTACGTGAATCCTTGGCTCAGTAAGCTCCCTCGGGCAGTATATTCCTCCTCCCACTTGAATATCTTGGTTTTTGTAATCTTACTCAGACAGAATTTCTCACTCAATTGCATTTCACCGATCATCGTCACGTTTTGACAAATAGTTATCCTAAGAACATATGAATAAAGGACATTGCATAAGGCCTATTGGTCTTAGGAGGCAGCTCAAATTTATATTCACCTGAACTGATTTAAATATATATATATATACATCTCACAAACGCTTTAAAGATTCAAGCGATCCTTTGTCTGATGTTACACAGTAATTTGTTCAACAAATAACTAACCCTGTTTCCAAATCAGTAGCTACTTAGATCTTTCCACAATCCAAACTTCATATATTTATGATATATGAAGTTTGGTGTTCATATATATATATATATATATATATATATATATATATATATATATATATATATATATATATATATATATATATATATATATATATATATATATACATATATACACTTATTTATATATATATAAATAAGTGTTCATTTATTTAAGACCCTACTTATATTACGTGTGTTATATCCATTAATCCATTCAGATACTTCAATAATGTTTCCCCCTTAATCTTCACCCTTCTAGTGTAGTCAAATTATACATTTTAATTCTGTATTTATAAGGACGTCTTCTAATTCCTGGAATTAGCTTTCTTCCTTCTCTGTATGCGTTGAAGTGAAACTGAAATAAGCAATGTGTGACGTTGGTAAGTCCTAGTAAGAGACGGAAGTTGCTATAAAGCGTTATTGCATTCACTTTGAAAACAGCTGAAAGGGCAGAGGTTCAAAATTAATTCCTAATCTCTGTCGGGATTGTATAGGCTGAGGTGTAACCCGCTTCTCGGTGTATATATATTGAGAGTTTACTTTAGTCCTGGACTATGTTCAGGACTAAAGTATA
>NC_091176.1:20582887-20592887 GCF_040958095.1 Procambarus clarkii
TGCCAGTGGTAGGAACTGTTGACTGTTGTGCCAGTGGTAGGAACTGTTGTCTGTTATGCCAGTGGTAGGAACTGTTGACTGTTGTGCCAGTGGTAGGAACTGTTGTCTGTTGTGCCAGTGGTAGGAACTGTTGACTGTTGTGCCAGTGGTAGGAACTGTTGACTGTTGTGCCAGTGGTAGGAACTGATGGGTCAGGGGAGGAATTCTTGTGACTAGAAATTTCTTATCATTTTCGGGTTGTTGCACAGATCTTGTTTTATTGATTTTTTCCGGGGTGATGCTGCTGCAAGCTGAAGTTTGTGTTCTGCTGAAATAGCAACACCGGAAACTGGATGTTGCCTGGCTTCCGGAATTAGTTGGTGTGTTTCTCGCATTGTGTGTGTGTGTGTGTGTGTGTGTGTGTGTGTGTGTGTGTGTGTGTGTGTGTGTGTGTGTGTGTGTGTGTGTGTGTGTGTGTGTGTGTGTGTGTGTGTGTGTGTGTGTGTGTGTGTGTGTGTGTGTGTGTGTGTGTGTGTGTGCGTGTGTGTGTGTGTGCGTGTGTGTGTATGTGTGTGTGTGTGTGTGTGTGTACTTACCTAGTTGTATTCACCTAGTTGTGCTTTTGGGGATTGAGCTTCGGCTCTTTGGTCCCGCCTCTCAACTGTCAATAAACCGATGTACACATTCCCGAGCCTATTGGGGTCTATTATATCTTCACTAGAAACTGTGTATGTAGTCAACCCAAGCTACAGTCATATCACTGCTTAATGCATTCCATTTCTTAACTACACTGAGACAAAAAAAAAAAAAATATATGATTCATCCGGGTACTCATTTTCACCTGTGTCTCCTTGTGCGTGTGCCCCCTGTGTTAATTTGTCATTATCAACCCTCTCAAATACTCCGAGAATCTTGTATGTTGTGATCATGTGTCTAACTCTTCTGTCTTCAAGTGACGTAAGGTTTAGTTCCCGTAGTCTCCTTGTAACTCATTCTCCTCAGCTAGAATACTAGTCTGGTGGCATACCTGTGAACCTTCTCCAATTTAGTCTTGTGCCTAATGGAATACGGACTCGATGCTGGAACTGCATACTCCAGGATTGGTTTAACATATGTGGTAAACAATGTGCTAAACGATTCCTGATACAAGTTTCTTAAGGGCGTTCTTATATTGGCCAACCCTTGTATATCCCGCTGAAGATATCCTCTTAATGTGGATTTCAGGGGACATGTCTGGTATGATATCAACCCCCCAGGTCTTTCTCTCTCTCCGATTCCTAAAAAAATTCATCTCCTAAATCGTTTTTTTTTATCTGACCTGCGCTATACACCTATTTTCATTATTTTACATAAATTCTTACATCCATTTGATGGCCCATTCCTTCAATTTGTCCAGGTCATTTTGAAGCCTCATGCAGTGAATATATATATATATATATATATATATATATATATATATATATATATATATATATATATATATATATATATATATATATATATATATATTATATATATATATATTAATAACAATAATAATATGTGTGGTTGAGAATTCGAAACCTCAATTAATACGGTTTGGTTCTTATAGGCCCGTCCGTTGCTGACGGAGAAGGAGCGGTGTCTGGTGCGTCGTAACTCAAGCCTCAACACCCAGCTCTCTCGCCTCCAGATACACTGCAAGACTCTCAGCTCTGAGAACAGCACCCTGGTGAGTACACCATCCACTCTCTATCCTCTCGAGTGTCTGAAGCACCTCACTCCATAACTGTGAGTGTCTCCAGCCCTTACTCCAACTTCCTTTCCTTTAAGAATGTCATATACGATCAGTATCCATTCCTTGCTCCTAAGTAACTAAGTGGCTGTATCACACCTGTATTAGTGAATTCATTATTAAATCTTCCAACATCAATTCCTCCGGTGATTATACAAATATCGGATGTGTTCCCATTACCAGCCATATTATGTCGCATATTGCTAACACTATCCCTAATACCCCTTCACAAAAATAAATGCCTGGCCTGTTCGCTCTGCCTCTGGCAAAGAAGGCTCTGTTCATATATTAAATCAATAAATCCCCGACGACCAAACCTTTCTTGCTTTTTTCTGGCGTTTATTTCGTCGTGTTTACCTATCGGGTGAACTACCCTACAGTAAAATGCTCCAAAGCAGAGGATGCACTGTTGGTCCTCACTAAAGATATGATAAGCCTCGTCACAATTGTCTTAGGAAGCGCTCGAATGAAAGAAACTCCTCAGTCTGCTCTCTCACTTAGCTTCCTCCTGTGGACCCAATGCTGCATCTGACTGAGCGTTTCAGGCAGAGTCAACCCCGCCTCTCAGAGCACCAGACAGTTCCACTATGTCTCATAACAATTTCCATTATGAATCAATCAAAAACCCAATTTGTTTTAAACTGACGTCCTATAATTACGGCTCCTCGTGGCCATCCATGTCTCATTTTTACCTCTCACTTTATCTCAGCCATAAACCATCCTAACTCTCGTCCACCTATACGTCTCATTCTTCTACGTCCCCCGCCCAGTAACAACAAACATGCTCCTGCTAACTCCTCTCTGAATCCTGCAGAAAAATAAGATGGAAGTGGAGCTGGAGCGGCCGCTGGAGCTGAAGGAGAAGGACCGTCATCGCCAGCGTGAGATGCAGCTGCTGAAGAAGAAGAACACCGAGCTCGCCTCCATCACTAGGAAGCTGGAGGAGAAGGTCAAGAGCTTAGAGAAGGTACACAATAGCAGGTTGTTGCTGTAAGGTTCATGGGCAGTTCTGTATACCAGCAATTCCCAAGTTTTTACCTGAATTATTAAAAAATAACAAAAATAAGTTAATAGGGATATAAAGAAAGCATAGGTTTGGAAATAGGGTTGTAGATGAGTGAAATGGGCTTCCAGCTGGCATTATCGTGACAAAGGGTTTTAAGAAATTTCAAAAAGAGATTCGACATATGCATGGGTGAGAAAGGGGTATTAAAATAGATCCGCCTAATCTCGGCCAGCAGGCCTGCATGCAGTGTTCACTAATTCTTGTGTTCTTATGTACTGGAACACGAGCGTGAGCACCTGCATACACAAGGTCACAAGTACACATGCGCACACATGCGCAGATGCACGCACCCAAAAAGAAACAATTATTAGAATTCTGCAATTACATAATTTCGAGGTTACATAGTTGCCGAAAAATCTACTTTCTGGTATATTTTATAAATTTATCAATGGACAGTGTATTCTTGACCAGTTTTCTATTTATTTAAAAATCGGAGAGGATTACCTGTTCAACTATTCTCATTGGGAAGTTGTGTACTAAAAGTGTCATGATCTTATCCTGGATAAAATTCAAAACTTTGTTGAATCACCTCACTTGTAATTGTACTCAACCACCTAGGCTGGACGGTCTAGCTTCATGCAGGACGGCGTTCAATCCCCAACCGTCTGAGTGGTTGAGCATCATTCCTTCCCCCCTGTCCTATCTCAAATCCTTATCCTGATCCCTTCCAAATGTTATAGAGTCATAATGGATTGCTGCTTTCTCCTGATAATTCCCTTCGTCAGTCATTGTTTTAATTCTCTGATTATATGTTAATATTCTTTATTTTATACACACTCTCTCATTAAGTTTGTGGATATGAATAAACAAGAATGTGCTCAAATATTCCCATATGCATTATCCCTCGGTGAAGTGAAACTGTACTGCTTAAAATACAGTCACCATAGTTTACTAGTCATAACTCACCCCATCTTACTCAGAAAACAAAGGAGTCGCCAGCTACGGAGCGCAGGAACTTGATGCAGGCCCGGCAGAGGGAGAAGGAAGCACTCTACGAGAAACAACTGCTAGAACGAGACAGGGAGATCCAGAGACTCAAGCTGCGCATGCGCGAACTCGTCAGGAAGCTCACCGGCAAGAACGGCGAGGTGAGCAAGATTTAGTGACTTACTGATGATATAAGAGACGTGAGAGTCGAAGCCAATCTAATTTTGAGTGAATTTGGTCATATAACCAAAATATATAAACGTCAATGTGTCGGCTTGTATGGCTGTGAACTGAATTATGGAACCTAAGAAATGCAGACCTTGTTAACCCGGATTATGAATGGAGTAAATGTTTATAATATGTTTTAGGAGTTCATCCTCGAACCCACTGTTACCTCCTTCATGTTAGTCCTAAATAACTCCTATTTACTCGTTTTCTTTGATGACTAAAGCTGCGACGTTTTCTTTGAATTCGTCAGCTTCAGAAAACAATATCGTGCAGCTTCAAAACTCATCTATTCAATTGATTAACAGTCTTAAATCAGCTCTCAGAACTTTCCTAACAGACTTTTTGTGATCATAAAATTAAAAACGTTTATTTATTCTCAAGTATATATTTAGGTACATAAAATTGCAACCCATCTTCAAGCTATGCTGGTCCAAGAAAGAGTCCTTTAACCAATTACTTGGATTATAGAAAATTTTGGTAAATCAGTTATCAAACCATTATTAAAACTTTGGCCTTGAGCACTGTAATCATAATCCATCTTCCACTAATAAGTCGGCTGATAGGAACAGGCACTTATATTTATATCAAGTGTGAAACAATGCACGAATTGTTCCGAAGTTAGAAATCACTTAGAAACTGTAACACGAACGGGGTTCGAACCTGCATTACCAGAGCTCATCTCATGGTGCACGCAATACTATAACCACCTCACCCGCGATTGTCTCGCTGCTGAAGTTGTATTAGTACTGTGCACGCCGTGAGGGTGAGGACATGTCGTTCTGGGCAACTAAATCTAAAACAACAACATAGAGGAGAGCCCTGATAATGTAGGTTCGAACCCTGGTCGGGTTATAGAGCTCTTAAATGTTATACTATAAGAGAGAATGTCTGTCATGTGTCTTTCTGTTTTCAAAGCAGGAGGCCAGACGCTTGACCTCCGTCGTCTCCAGGCTCCGTCTGTCCAGGTCCCCAAACCCCCTGCCCCCTCCTGTCACAGTCCTCCCCCGTCCCCTCCTATCACAGCCCTCCCCCGTCTCCACACACCGCCCTCCCCCGTCTCCACACACCTCCCCACTCCCTCTTGTCTCCAAAACCACCCCTCCCTCCACCTCATCTGTCTCCACACACCACCCAATTCCTCCACCGGTCTGCAAACACCACCTCCCCTAGTCTCCCTTCCACACGCCCCCACCTCCCTGTCCCCACCACACCCTCATCCCTACCCATATCTCACCCCTCTCCCCAAATCACTGCAACCATTTTCTCTATAAGCTTTCTCTATCACAGTAACCAAATGGTTGCCATTAGGACTCAGATCTGTCTTCTGTTACACAAATGGTATGGACTGAGAGCTGAACACATTAACAGACTTTTTGAAGGAAGGGCATAAGGCCGACCCCGACTCCCACGTCAATCCCAATAAAATCACCATTTATCCCGACACGTTCAGTGACGCTAGTACTAAGCGTCTTGCCTCCAGCCTCGAATAGACAAACATTCTCTCTTATAGATATAAATTAGTGATATTATTGAAGAAAGAGAGAGAGGGGGGGGGGGGGAGGGGAAGGCAGACAGGCAGACCTGGACTGAAATTGACTGAATCACGTTTCGTATTATAGCTTCGAACATTAGCAAAGTGCAAAATCAGACTGTCATTCGCGTCAATACGAAAGTACATAAATACACTGTGAACTCAGCAGCTATTTGTTTTAATGGTCTTGTACATATATCTACTTACTATTATTTCCTTAAAAAGTTTCCAAGTATAAATGTCACCTACCATGTATAAACGCCTACCCAAGTATAATATGAACCCTCTTATATATATATATATATATATATATATATATATATATATATATATATATATATATATATATATATATATATATATATATATATTGATGACTATGTTGATTTTATGAATACAAAGACACTATACCGTACAATACATCAGACTGTGTCCTCATCCATGTATCCTACCGTGATCCTACCTACGTCTGAGACCCTCTCTTCTATCCTAATATGTCTCTACCTCACTTCCAAACGCATTATTTCTTGTTCTAATATATTCTGTCGGGTCTTAGCGCATTCTCTGCATCTGTAATGTCCTTGAAGCATCATTATTCAAACGTGTACTACTATTTCCCTAATATATTCTACAGTGTCTTAAAAGTTATCTGCCATCTCTTCAGATAACGCGAGCACAGAGCACCTTGGAACTGGAGCAGATCATACGCACCGTCACAAAGGAGCGACTGCAGCTCGAAAGACACCTTGCTGCCGCCAGTGAGGTGAGTACCCAAGATCACGTGTTTATGGCATGTATACACGGACACATTCGTACACGCACAGTCTTGGCTTTGCTGAATATCTCTATCCTCCCCTGTCCAGTTGACATGTTCTTAACGCAACTCTTTTTCAAGGCTATTTTATGTATTTCGTCTTGAACTGCGAGTCTGTGTCTGCTGCTGCTGGTGTGATCTTCAATGTAGGACCTTTGGATAGTTACTTATATGTTACCATTGCAAGACATGCACGGGCGTATCCCCGTCTGACGGACATGGCCACATTGGCTATTCAATGCTCACACTCTCAGCTCAGCTATGTATTTAAATTAATATTTCCTAGTTTAGTGAATTATGAATCCAGGTTTGGTTTTGAGAGAGTATAGATCATGTGTGTTTAGTTTTCAGTAACAGCAACGATTCTTGTCTTCGAAAGAGATTTTCCTTTCAATACGTACCATCAGTTCATTATATCCCATGGTATCGATTTTCTAGTGTTTTAGGTGGTGATAAGATAACAAAAGATAATAAGAGGAGCCATGTTGGATCCCAGGTATGCACTTTCGTATTGTTTTGTTTCACAATCCTCATTTTTTAATCTATTAGACTCTTTATTATACAAAAATGAATAGTTACAAAATGTATTGGTTATACAATTTCCGTGCTTGAAGGTGAAATCAACGAGGTCGAATGATTTGGCGGGTTACTACTACGGCATCCACCATTTACACTGCAATACCATAGGTAGCCCCTAGAATAGCACCAATATTTCCGTGCATTAATACTTTGACATGTCACAGGCAAGGAAAGACGCTAAAAACAATAAACAAAAATCCCCTCTCTAGATGCTACTCGCCTAGTGTTGTAGTGTCCCGCAATGCACCATGTGACTCTTGGCTACTCAGTGATCCCATTTGTTAAGTGCCAACCCCACTGTCTCCAGTCGGTATTTATTAACCCTGATAGTCGAGCCTCGTGTTGGTTTATATTTTATTGTCGCCCGAAAAGAATAATATGCAGCTCGTATATTATCCTAATTGTTACTTTGCGTCTCCAGCATGTTCATCTGTTGTTGGTGTCTGACCATCTGTAGAAATGCTAATATACTTTACGCCGTATTAATACAGCGTAATATCATGGTTTGTGATAAAACTTTATATTGACGCAAATTAGAACATTAACTGCTATTAAAGTAAGCAACAATACACATCAAACAATAGTAAAATTCTTATTTTTGTACAGTTATTTATCTAAATATTTAGAACACTGGCCTATTTTTGTATTAATTTTGGTGTACAAATTTTTCACTCTCGTAAAGACAAAGACACGCTCAATGTTTCCGGAAAACATAAATGAAACAGTGGAAGTCAAACCGTCGAGGCTAGACCTGCATTACAGTTTAAACTTCCCTCTGGAAAACCTCGAGAAGAATAAGTGGAAATCACATCTGCTTATTCTTCGGAAAACGGAAACCAAACCTTGTCTAGCCACTTGCTAGACATAGTTTGGTTGAATTTTGGTGAAGGCAAACTCGTGAACTATGAGACATGTTGATTAGTGGCCTTCTGAGACGAGATGGCATCAGTCAAAGTAATATTATTCAATACTATATAGTTTATGTTTTAATGTTTATGTTGAAATGTAATGCATTGCTCATAAATTTGTATAACTTTTCATACGAGTTCTTAATTATTTCATTTATTCCAAGTAATGTGAAATCTCTGCGTGTTGAGTTCGTACTGACAAGGCGGCAGTGCTCAGAATGCGAGTCATGGCGTCACGCGTAACAAGGCAAAATACGTACAGGAAAATAATTAATGATACTTACTATATATGACAGCACTACCATACCTCCCGAAGCCACTAGTGTCTCACCACCACCAGCACTGCGATATCATCATCACTACCACTATCACACTACCACTGTCATCACACTCTCCAACATTCTTTATAACATTTCTAGTTTGATTTCCACTACTACGATCAACGCTGCAATAGCCACTAATGCCATTACTACCACTATAACTATCACAAACAGCAAAGACTACCACCGTATCTTCCTCACCAACGCTGAGAACAACGACTATCTCTATTTAACTAATATCAAAACCCTGTCTCCCGCACTAATAACAAAAGCAACAATCACATTTAAATCAACACCACTAATCTCATGAACAGACATAATACCATACTAACTTCATCAGCACCACTACAACTAGCACCTACATTATCATCATCCACGATCACTACCACTACCAACACCGCCACCACTACACCAAGCGTCTACATACGACTACCACCATTACTACCACCACCACCACCACCACCACCACTTCTTGAACCTAGTAACATAACGAAATCAACGAAAATATTAATTAACAAGTAAGGGGCTATGCAAAAATATATAAGGATGTGAAGGAAAAGAAGCAAAGATATGATAAGATACGAGACCTCAAGCAGAGGAAGCTCAATTAGATAGGAATTTCAACATACAGAAGAGAGGAAAGAAAGGTAGAATGAGGTCATTGAATACCTAAAGATTAAACTTGCCAGGAGTTTCAACGAATCTTGAAGCAAGTAAAGAAACCGAAATAATTCTCAAATGGGAGGAAAATATGATTGGGTTACAGAACAGAATGATCACAGTGGAAGATTAATTGGCAACAAAGAAAGAAGGGCGTTAGAGAAGAGAATGAAACAGGCAAAGAATGTGAGAAATGAGGGAACAAGATAAGATAAAACACGTGGTGGCGTAGTAAAAGACTCAGAAGTATATTATTAAGTCAGCAGTGATCGAGGCTTTACAATTGCAACAGTTCGTGAGATGCACAAAACAGGAATTATCGAGAAAAAATATAAATGGTAATTTACAATCTACCTGAACCACTCAGTAATCACATAGCAAAAGAGGGAAGCGACTAAAAGGTGGTTACAAAAATCTCCACAAAATTCGGATTTGAAAGGTAATCATGTAAATATAATATTAATGCACGGAAGAGAGGTTTCCGAATAATAGGTCTCGAGCAGTGAGTTATAATTAAGACAAATACTCCGGCATAATACATATTGGCCGGAAAAAAGTATTTAAAGGATAAGGGAAAGACCATAAAATAATAATATACATTAGCTAATATATGTCAGAGGAGGATTGGAATGTATCAAAGGAAATCAAGAAATATAAAAAAGTTAAACTTATAGGCAACCTGAAAATCGTAAAGTGTACGAGAACCAGCAAGCAATCCAGCAGACAGAGTGCAACACAGCTAAATAGTGGAGAAGGCCAGATCAAGGAAGCACCCATAGATCGACATAGACCCTTCTCTTTATCAGGCCTTGACATAGAATATCCGGAGCCGCTACATCTCGGGCAAAACACAAGCAGCCAAGGACAGATGAGTAGAATTAAAGTTACGCACATATTTAAAAATGGATTAAAAATAAAAGGAAAGTTACAGGAAAATGTTTCAAGCAACCACACATCATCACCATTATGGAAACGAGGAAATCTAGTAGAAGGAAAGGACTGGGATTCGAGCTCAAGATTGAACAATATGAAGCCGTCAATCGACCTTGACTCACAATTTTTAAGGGTCTCCAAAAGTAGCTAACTACGTCTCGAAAGGGGAATTTAAACCTTCCCCTGTCGTGTGTGTGTGTGTGTGTACTCACCTATTTGTGCTTGCGGGGGTTGAGCTTTGGCTCTTTGGTCCCGCCTCTCAACTGTCAATCAACTGGTGT
>NC_091176.1:20597887-20715387 GCF_040958095.1 Procambarus clarkii
AAGGTTTGATAGGTTAGTTTAGTTTGTCAAAGCAACACATGTAAAAAAGAAATTTCCGGTTGGTCCAACTCAATAGTTCAGATTTCTACGTTCTAATTTCGTTGTACGTCGGTATATATACAATGGTCCTTATTGCTACTATAAGTACTACTAAAACAGAATGATGGGCTGAGATATTCTGATACTGACACTATTAAAACAAAATTTAATAATTATAACAACTAGAGACATTTGGTCCACTTAATCTTTGTTAAACGGATATAATTAAGGTAGTTACTTATACTCTTAAATGAAAACACAAACGTTCTGCTTCCCATGGGTCTAATACGGGTACCCAGAGGTCAAGTGCGGGACTCTTTAATTTAGGAATGATTTGTCAGGTTAGATTTGAACAAGTCCAGCAAGTCATATTAGATTTCGAATACGATGCAGGTCCCAAAAGTTTGAGCTCGGATTTATCAGGTCGAATATGAGCCCTACAGGTTGGATACACGTCTTACAGGTTGGATACACGTCTTACAGGTTGGATACACGTCTTACAGGTTGGATACACGTCTTACAGGTTGGATACACGTCTTACAGGTTGGGTACACGTCTTACAGGTTGGGTACACGTCTTACAGGTTGGATACACGTCTTACAGGTTGGGTACACGTCTTACAGGTTGGATACACGTCTTACAGGTTGGGTACACGTCTTACAGGTTGGATACACGTCTTACAGGTTGGATACACGTCTTACAGGTTGGGTACACGTCTTACAGGTTGGATACACGTCTTACAGGTTGGGTACACGTCTTACAGGTTGGATACACGTCTTACAGGTTGGATACACGTCTTACAGGTTGGGTACACGTCTTACAGGTTGGATACACGTCTTACAGGTTGGGTACACGTCTTACAGGTTGATTCCGAGTAACAATGCTTATAGAGGTCCATCAGGGCATGTATTGTTTATGAAGGTCCTTGAAGGGTCCAGAAGGCCAGGTACAGGTCCTACAGAGAGGTTTGGGTCATTCAAATACGATACGGGTTACTCGGGTCGGATGTAGATTCTACAGGTCGAGAATGGTTCATACGATCGGAAACGTGTCATTAATATCGGATATGTGCTCTACAAATAGGCTATAGATCTTGCTTGACGTATAAGTGTTCAACAGGTCTGAATCAGGTATACAGTTTTAGAACGAGTCCTACGTTTCTGATACAGATTCTCCAGATTAGATAAGGTCCCTACAGGTCGGTTACGAGTTCTCCAGGTCGTGTACGGATCATAGACCAGGAGTGATGGAATATTTCAGGGCTAGGTTCTCTCCTCTTCCTCCCTCGCTGCTTAAGTATTCCACATTGACGATTTATTGATCAAAATGACCAAATTTTCGACGGAAGTGTTGATGTGGTCACTCCTTATTACCACCCTTTGATCGGCTTAGTAATTGGCGTACGTTTTCATTTATAATTTGTATTTATTATAAACAAAATTGGTTGTGGAAAGTGGATAAGTTTAGAGTCGGTCTTAAAGATTTTTGGACTTGTTTTGATCTTTTTCTGTATTTTTTCGAAAACGATAAAATAAATATGCGCATTTGTTCAGTTTGTACGAGTGCCATTCAATTAATCTTTTTCATGCAAATAATTTTCTTTACTCCATGTGAAATTATTCCCGAATAATCAATGGTAATCAAATCGTTGGCGCGGTGTTGGATAGTAGCCTGCGCGCGCCCCCCAGTGTATTGATCTACACGGGGTGCTCTACACCCTATGAAAGGCCGCATCTCATTGGCTTTCCGGTTGTATATCGTTCCCCGATTGGTTAACTCGCCTGCATGCGCTCACTGGGGGTGTCTGAGAATTTGGCGGGAATTCGAGGGAAACTGCTATAGTTTTCGTTCGGCACTTGATTACTATTATTTTTCTCTAGATAAATATATGCCGTACGTAGTAAAATTTCATTTACACGACCCAAGCAAGGCCTGTTATGCGGAATTTATTTTCGTAGATGGAACAAAAGCGCATTGATGAGTAAAAAAGTCCAAAGGTTTGATGCGTACTAAACGAAATGAAATGTGCTTGACAATCTGGTCGGCCGTATCCGCGCTGCCCAAGTCCGGAGCCTCAGTAGCGACCAGTGCCGTAAGCTTGGCCAGGCTTGCAGTGCCTTTAGTTTATTCTTTGCCAATGGCTGTGAGTTAGTAAGCGATCTTAGGCCCCAGTGCATTGTTTAACCTTTGGGATACGTAGCGCTTGAGCAGGAGTCTACCCATGGCGCGAGGAGGTCTCGGATGCGCACCCTGGACACCCGCTGTTGCTTGATGTGAGTAGCTGCTCCAACGTCAGACTCAAGGCGACTCCCTCCCTCACCTTGTACTCGCTCCACTACCGGTGTGTTTTGCGGGAGGGAAGGGGAAGGGGGTTCTCATATGCGTGTTTTATACGACACAAACACGTTCAAACACTTATATGAATATATTATTATTTTCAGTTTCAGAAATACATGAAAATGAATGATTTTATTTGACAATTATATTCTCGCCTTCCCATGTTAGTAGATGTAAACAAAACTCTCTTTTTTTGTTTGCTTTGAGTGTGTATGTATGTGTGTACAACTAGGTGAGTACGTGTGTACTCACCTAGTTGTGATTGCTGGGGTTGAGTTCTGGCTCTTTGGTGTGTGTGTGTGTGTGTGTGTGTGTGTGTGTGTGTGTGTGTGTGTGTGTGTGTGTGTGTGTGTGTGTGTGTGTGTGTGTGTGTGTGTTTGTGAGTGAATGAGTGAGAGAGATAAGAGGGAAATATAAGGAAAAAGCGCCAAGCCAATACGACTATATAGCACTTGGAATGGGTCAGGATAAGGATTTTGGATGGGACGGGGGAAAGGAATGGTGCCCAACTACTTAGACGGTCGGGGATTGAACGCCGACCTGCATGGAGAATCTGGTGTATGTGTGTATTTCTGTTAGAGAGTGAGAGAAACTCAGGGACGTGAGTCAGCCGGGAATGAATGAGTATAAGATGTCTCTAGAGGTGATGGAAGCGCCCCAAAGACTCCCCCCCGCGTCACACCTCCACCTGCCCGTAATGACGTGATCATACGCTTGCTCTGCCTCCGCCATGGAGCGGATTTTCACCCGGGTCGGCTGGCTAGTCCTTTCTCCCACTAGATTTGGCTCTCTCCCACTGTCTTCTGGTTGTCCCTGATCTCCAGCACTCATAAATATGGATTATTGCCTTAGTCAGTATTGCTTCTTTACGTAACGCGTTTGTAAATACAACAGTCTTCGTAATCAATTATTATAATGGTCTCCCAATGCATTCATGAATACTCTCTGTCATCTGCGTGTCCCGTGTGGAGACACAGGTGTCCCTTGCTCTAGCCACACACACACTGTGAATATTAGCACACGAGATGGGACGTGCTCTGTGAACGAGTGCTGTAGTATGTACAGCACAGCTTGTCCTCCACCCCAACCTTGAGTACTGCCTGAACCACAGGCAGCTCTGCACCTTTAGTTTGTACTCTGCTTACCCTTCCCAGCTGTCCTCAGTTCTGTCTTACATTTTACCTCTAAATGTACCACTCTTGAGGTTAGTGTACCACTCTTGAGGTTAGTGTACCACTCTTGAGGTTAGTGTACCACTCTTGAGGTTAGTGCACTACTCTTGAGGTTAGTGTACCACTCTTGACGTTACTGTACAACTCTTTAGGTTAGTGTACCACTCTTGAGGTTAGTGTACCACTCTTGAGGTTAGTGTACCACTCTTGAGGTTAGTGTACCACTCTTGACGTTACTGTACAACTCTTTAGGTTAGTGTACCACTCTTGAGGTTAGTGTACCACTCTTGAGGTTAGTGTACCACTCTTGAGGTTAGTGTACCACTCTTGACGTTACTGTACAACTCTTTAGGTTAGTGTACCACTCTTGAGGTTAGTGTACCACTCTTGAGGTTAGTGTACCACTCTTGAGGTTAGTGTACCACTCTTGAGGTTAGTGTACCACTCTTGAGGTTAGTGTACCACTCTTGAGGTTAGTGTACCACTCCTGACGTTAGTGTACCACTCCTGACGTTAGTGTACCACTCCTGACGTTAGTGTACCACTCCTGACGTTAGTGTACCACTCTTGAGGTTAGTGTACCACTCTTGAGGTTAGTGTACCACTCTTGAGGTTAGTGTACCACTCTTGAGGTTAGTGTACCACTCCTGACGTTAGTGTACCACTCTTGAGGTTAGTGTACCACTCCTGACGTTAGTGTACCACTCTTGAGGTTAGTGTACCACTCTTGACGCTACTGTACCACTCTTAACGTTAGTGTACCACTCTTGATGACATTAATGTGTCACTCTTGGTGATCTTAGTGTTCAACTGTTGAGGACCTTATTGAACAATGTGATGACCTGACACTACCACTGTTGATGACCTCCCAGTTTGCTGCTCCGACATACGGTGCACTCACATCCCTGGGCACCTCCCAGCCTGCAACACCTGGCACCACATTACCGCCAGTCCCCATACACCACATACACCACATACACCACTTACATCCCCATACACCCCATACACCCCTTACACCACATACACCCCTTACACCACATACACCCCTTACACCACATACACCACATACACCCCTTACACCACATACACCCCTTACACCACATACACCACATACACCACATACACCACATACACCCCCATACACCACATACACCCCCATACACCCCCCATACACCACATACACCCCCATACACCACTTACACCTCCATACACCCCCATACACCACTTACACCTCCATACACCACATACACCACTTACACCTCCATACACCACATACACCACATATACAATATACACCCCCCCTACACTACATACACCACGTATACCACATACACCCCATACACCACATATACGCCCATACACCATATACTCCCACATACACCCCCATACACCACATACATCACATAAACCTCCATACACCACATACACCTACATACACCCCCATACGCCACATACACCCCCATACACCACAAACACCCCCATACACCACATACACCACACACGCCACATGCACCCCATACATCTCATACACCCCATACACCACATACACCACACACACCACGTACACCTGCATACACCACATACACCCCCATACACCACATACACCACATACACCCCCATACACTACATACACCACACACACCACATACACCCCATACACCACATACACCACACACACGCCCCATACACCACATACACCCCATACGCTACATACACCCCATACACCACATTCACCCCATACACCACATACATCCCATACACCCCATAAACCCATACACCCCATACACCACATACATCCCATACACCCCATAAACCCATACACCCCATACACCCCCATAAACCCCCATACATCACATACACCCCATACACCCCATACACCACATACACCCCATACACCACATACACCCCATACACCACATACACCACATACACCCAATACACCCCATACACCACATACACCACATACACCGTATACACCACATACACCACATACATCCTCATACACCACATACACCCCATACACCACATACACCACATACACCCCATACACCACATACCACCCCAAACACCCCATACACCACATACACCACAAACACCCCCACAAACCACATACACCACAAACACTCCCATACACCACATGCACCCCATACACCACATACACCCCATACACCACATACACCCCATACACCACATACACCCCCATACACCCCAGTACAATACCTGCAACCTCCCGTATACATACACCTCCTACACACATACATCTCCCACACATATACAGCTCCCACACACTATCGACTACCCCAACACACTGCCTACACCCCCGCACGCTACCAACACCCCCGCACGCTACCTACATCCCCCGCACGCTACCTACACCCCCGCACGCTACATACACCCACGCACGCTACCTACACCCCCGCACGCTACCTACACCCCGGCACACTACCTACACCCCCGCACTTTGCCTACACCCCCCCGCACGCTACCTACAGCCCCGCACGCTACCTACACCCCCCGCACCCAACCTACAACCCTGCACCCAACATACACTCCCACACCCTACCTACACCCCCGCACGCTACCTAACCCAACCGCACGCTACCTACACTACCACAAGCTACCTTCATCCCCACACGCTACCTACACCCCCACGCCCTACACACACCCCTTCACGCTACCTACATATTCGCACGCTACATACACCCCCGCTCGCTACGAACACCCCTGCACACTACCTACACACCCACACGCTATCTACACCTGTGCACGCTTCCTACAACCCCGCACGCTATTTGCACCCTTTCCCCCGTACCCTACATACACCCCCACACCTTACATACATCCCAGCACACTACTACATATCCGTACGCTACATACACCCACACTGCATACACCCTCCACACTGCATACACCCCCCACACTGCCTATACCCCCACACACTACCTACACCCCCACACACTTCCTACACCTCAACACTCTACCTACATCCCCACACACTCCCTACACCCCCACACACTGCCTACACCCCCACACACTGCCTACACCCCCACACACTGCCTAAACCCCCACACACTACCTACACTCCCACACACTGCCTACAGCCCCACATACTGCCTACACCCCCACACACTGCCTACAGCCCCACACATTGCCTAGACCCCCCACACACTGCCTATACCCCCACACAATGCCTACACCCCCACACACTGCCTGCACCCCCACACACAGCCTACACCCCCACACACTACCTACACCCCCACACACTGCCTACACCCCCACACACACAGCCTACACCCCTACACACTGCCTACACCCCCACACACTGCCTACACCCCCACACACAGCCTACACCCCCACACACTGCCTACACTCCCACATACAGCCTACACCCCCACACACTACCTACACCCCCACACACAGCCTACACCCCCACACACTGCCTACACCCCCACACACAGCCTACACCCCCACACACAGCCTACACCCCCACACACTACCTACACCCCCACACACAGCCTACACCCCCACACACTGCCTACACCCCCACACACAGCCTACACCACCACACACAGCCTACACCCCCACACACTGCCTACACCCCCACACACAGCCTACACCCCCACACACAGCCTACACCCCCACACACAGCCTACACCCCCACACACTGCCTACACCCCCACACACAGCCTACACCCCCACACACAGCCGACACCCCCACACACAGCCTACACCCCCACACACAGCCTACACCCCCACACACTGCCTACACCCCCACACACAGCCTACACCCCCACACACTGCCTACACCCCCACACACTGCCTACACCCCCACACACAGCCTACACCCCTACACACTGCCTACACTCCCACACACAGCCTACACCCCCACACACAGCCTACACCCCCACACACTGCCTACACCCTCACACACAGCCTACACCCCCACACACAGCCTACACCCCCACACACTGCCTACACCCCCACACACAGCCTACACCCCCACACACAGCCTACACCCCCACACACAGCCTACACCCCCACACACAGCCTACACCCCCACACACAGCCTACACCCCCACACACTGCCTACACCCCCACACACAGCCTACACCCCCACACACAGCCTACACCCCTACACACTGCCTACACCCCCACACACAGCCTACACCCCCACACACTGCCAACACTCCCACACACAGCCTACACCCCTACACACTGCCTACACCCCCACACACAGCCTACACCCCCACACACATCCTACACCCCTACACACTGCCTACACCCCCACACACTGCCTACACCCCCACACACAGCCTACACCCCTACACACTGCCTACACCCCCACACACAGCCTACACCCCCACACACAGCCTACACCCCCACACACTGCCTACACTCCCACACACAGCCTACACCCCCACAGACAGCCTACACCCCCACACACAGCCTACACCCCCACACACTGCCTACACCCCCACACACAGCCTACACCCCCACACACAGCCTACACCCCTACACACTGCCTACACCCCCACACACAGCCTACACCCCCACACACATCCTACACCCCTACACACTGCCTACACCCCCACACACAGCTTACACCCCTACACACTGCCTACATCCCCTCATACTGCCTTAATATCTCCCTACTTTATGTAAACAAAGCTTGTGCAAACAGTTCATCCTCATTTTCTCCTACATACCTTTTTCCTTTCTCATATTCCCCTCTTCTACCCTCATACCCATTACTCTCTCTCTCCCACATACCAATCCTGGTATTTCCCGATGTTAATTCCTCATATTTCTCCTTCTTTGATGGTTAGTGTGCTTAGTATTGCTCTCGCTCGTTATCATGCCTTGCAACCTGACGGTCAATCAGAGCACCATATTAGTTTCATATTAGTGAGGAGACCTGTGTCTTCCAGGAATGTGATGAGGTCATCAGTGTGGAAAGCAGGTCTTATTTCAGCATTTAGATTTGTCTGTAATTTCTTCAGATAATTGTTAAACGTGAGTAGATTGTGAATGGCTTATGGATGGTAATTGGTGTTGCTCATTCCATATATATGACCTTGGTTAGCAGTTAATAAGAACTCCACCAACCATTAAAATATAGCCAGGTGTAAGTGCCCAAACCCTATTCGTAATCCATTGAGAATTTTGTATCAGTATTTGTTGGAGTTTGAGAGCAAGATTATCTTTTTTTATAGTATTTTCTCACATAATATGCTTATTTTTTGAAAGCAATACGTTGTTTATCTTTTCCCGATCGGCCGCTCAGAGTTCTCCACATAACACCTTTGGTACATTGCTGTATGTAGGATATAGTCTTAATTGAACCCAATGTATTATCCTTGGTCTCCTCGCATTCCATCCTTCATACATTTCCGATTATCATTCTTACCCTCTATGGCAATTTCACATATTATGTCATTAGTACTAACTACAGTACGCGCCTTGATTATTGTACCGCTGTGTACCGTCCCTGTCTTGGTTACTGCCTGTGTACCGTCCCTGTCTTGCCTGTGTACTGCCCCAGTCTTGGTTACTGCCTGTGTACCATCCCTGTCTTGGTTACTGCCTGTGTACCGTCCCTGTCTTGGTTACTGCCTGTGTACCGTCCCTGTCTTGGTTACTGCTTGTATACCATCCCTGTCTTGGTTACTGCTTGTGTACCGTTCCTGTCTTGGTTACTGCCTGTGTACCGTCCCTGTCTTGGTTACTGCCTGTGTACCGTCCCTGTCTTGGTTACTGCTTGTATACCATCCCTGTCTTGGTTACTGCTTGTGTACCGTTCCTGTCTTGGTTACTGCCTGTGTACCGTCCCTGTCTTGGTTACTGCTTGTGTACCGTCCCTGTCTTGGTTACTGCCTGTGAACCCTTACTGTTATTCTCATTCGTATCTTGGCATTTCCTAAACTTCCTCTTTTGTACCTCAGATCTTTCCGCTCTTGGTAACTCGGAACATAGTATCTTTGGAACTGTTCCAAATATGACATGTGATGGCTACATACATATTGATATTTTTGCTTACATACAGACACTTAAATTCTTATTTGTGATCTAATGTATGCCATTAATGCTATTCTTGGCATTTTTTCACATAAAACCCTCTAGTGCCTCGCAGTATCTTATGTCTGATGACTTCCCACACTTCACCCTTGGTACTTCACCCGTACGTATTGGTACCTTGCCCCACACCAACGCTTGCATATTCAAAGCGTCACTCTTGGTATCCTTCAGCTTACTTCTATACTAATTATTCCACATATTAGAATTCATGACTTCGGTAGCTCCTCATACTACACGGTTAATAAATATATATTTAAATATCTCGAATGAAATTTTGCAACTAAATTGCCTTCGTATCTTTACGTATAATGCATTTGGCAAATATCTCACACATCACTTCGGTGCTTGACAAAACAAAACTTTGGTACCTCCATAATTATTGTTAGTACCTCTCCACAATCAGCGTTGGTATCTTTCAAACAGTTTTGGCTCCACTATGGACGTATCAGCTATGGTCCCTCCCATGTACCATATTTGGTAACCAATCAAAGACATTCCCTGATTCATTGTCAAGTAGCATTATTAGTCCCTCCTTGCATCCAGTCCTTTGTACCTTCCCACTTACTATCCTTGGTACTTTCTCATATACCACCACTGATATCTCCCCATATACCACCACTGATATCTCCCCATATACCACCACTGATACCTTCCCATATACCATCTGTGGCACTTCAAAACATACCCACTCCTGTTCACCCGTTTCATATATCTCAGAAACATATCACTTAACTTTCTCTGGGTACTAACCAGCAATGAAACGACGGCACTCGTCGTTTGATCGTCGTCCCATTTTCAATATACGAAAATTTCGTATATCTCTCGGTATTTTCTTAGAACGAAGCACTCCGAAGTAAGTTCGCACTTAACGAGGAGGCCGCCGAGGAGTATTATAAATAAGCAATTTTTTAAGGGTTAAAATAACCATCCCTACGTGCATCAAGAAAATTAGTTCCTCATATTTTTATGGCCCTACTTTAGACCAAATGGCTTTATGAATTTAATTATAATCTGCAGCTGCATAGCATTTTTCCCTGGCAAGGTAGTGAAATAATGGCGGGTATTGAGAGCTTTCTTTCGCTATTGACGGGGGATGGCAAGGGGTGGGGTGGGGGGGGCGAGCGGTTTATAGTGGTAATCTTTGGTGTTGGTACGGCTGTTGTTACTGTTGCTGATGCTGGTGTGGGTGTCGGTGTTGGCTACTGTGGCTGTGGATGTTGATGTGGGAGTCACTTTTCCTAAGAATTTGGCTTTACATTCCTTACCAGGAGGTTCTTCAATATTTTCGTGAACAAAATTATTTACACATCTTCAAAAGCACATTGAGCAAACATATATGCTAATTAAAAATGAGACCTACCCACAAGAGCTAGGTAAAAAGTTCAGTGACGGAGTTACAGGCAAGGGGAGTGGCCTCATCTTATTTATTTATTATGTTTAAGATGTCAGAGTAGTGGAAGATGGTCATGAAAGAATAAAGAGAACCACGATAGTTATATTACAGCTATCTTGTATTTTATATGGTCTGAGTCTGTGACATTTTTATGATAATAAAATACGAACAATTATGGCTGATAGTAACTTTAACAGAATTAATTTTTAGATGAAAACACAGAGGTATTTAAAGTAAGTTCAAGTACAAGTGATGTATCAAGAAGGACAAGACTTATTCGTAAAATAATGCTGCATCAAGTAGGCCACTACTGTCTGAGTTGTTTTAAATATCACAATATTGACATTAAAATGATTTGTGGATCTTTATAATCTGTTAAATGACTAATTGATTCGTTGGATTGGAGGTTAGGAGTCGGATTTATAAGCAGTGGTGGGGAAGACAGAACCCAGTATCTGAGAAAGAATATAATTTGGTAAATACACCAAGCTTGTATGAAGATGAAGGAAAGAACCAATACATGTGTAAGTGTATTACAACCAAATTAGGGCACAACATACAGGCAATATTGGCACCAGTAGTGGAGTATGCTTCACCTGAGTGGAGCCCCTGTCTTACAGCCCATCCTAATATAATTAAAGTAATTATAGTAATTATTTAGTACTTATAAACACAATCGATACTAATATATATCGAATGACGACCAAAAAGTTGATGTTTTGTGTTAATTAACTTGGCCAAATAGGAAACTTATTAACCGCGCCATAAATATAGAACCAAACGTTACCAAACTTTCCTAGGAATCCTAGGTCTAATACACGCTATTTTAGGCCTAATACAGTACATATATATATGTTATTCTAGAGATTTTTAAGTTTGGTTTTTAGTTCTACTTTGTTTCAGACTAAAAAATTCTAGGTATAACATGTTAACTTTTTAGCTGTCCATTAGTTCATATTAGTATTGTCGACCAAATACTTTCTATAACATCTATCACTGCAGGAGGATGGATTGGTATATGAAACGAAAGACTCAACTGGAAAATTGTCAACATATATAACGAAAGTTTAATACCAGAAATAAGATGGCTGGAATAAGAGTTAAAACTAAAGGAACTGGAGCTTGCAACATTAGATAAGAGACGAGAATGAGATAGTCATTTTCACGATATAAAAGATTTACCCAGACATTGTTATAGTAGAAAGGACGAGCTGCTCAGCAGTTATAACAGCAGAATGAGAGACCATTGATAGCTTGACACGTAAGTGCATAGATGTGTCAGAAATCTAGTAGATCGAACATCATTTCCATTGTAGGACCAACTGAAAAAAAAATTGTAACGGGCACAGAAGGAACGGACTTCAGAAATAGTATACTATTTCTTTATTGCAACTCATTTTAACTTTCAGTAGTGTGACAATAGTTTACAGGTTATACATGGGCAGCCTGCACGGTCTGTTGATTTTGTTAATTTATTATGCATCCTCAAATGTCAGAGAGACACGTAATGGGCTCAGGAACTGAACCATAAATTCATTTAGCTGTGTTAAAAGCTGATAAGATAGTTACACAATTAATGTGTAAATTAGTCAATTGTCCTTTGGCAGCAAAATTGATTCAAGAACTGAACCACAGTAGTCTCTAAACCAAGCGACTTACATATGTGGTAAGCAAGTTACATATCTACTTGTGTTCAATAGTATATAATAGGAAATAGGGACAAAATCAAATACATAGTGTTTTGTTAAAAAAATTAAAAAATAAAACTAAAATCCTATCTGACAATGCTAAAACATCATTAATATTTTTATTGTATAGTACTTTAAAAAATATTTTTAACCCTCCTAATAAAGGAATTATAAAAAAAAAACATTTACCTTATGTTATATTATTAGCAAATAACTCGGTTAATGGAGTTGAAGTCTTTAACTAAATCAGTGATTATTACAGACATTTATATACTAAGAAAACATTAGAAATTCAAATTCAAATTCAAAATTCAATTTTTTTTATTCAGGAAAAGTACATATATAGATGATTTGCAAACATAAAGTTGGATTTGTAGATAGAGCTAGTACATACAATACCTAAAGCCACTAATACGCATAGCGTTTCGGGCAAAAATATTTATAATATAATTTCTAATAATTTTTCTAATATAATTGTGTTTAGCCTACTTATAGGGAAGCCTGTGGCTGAGTGGTCAGCTCTACGTATTAGTAGTCCTGTGGACCGGGGATTGATCCCCGTCGATGGCGGAATCAAATGGACAGAGTTTCTTTCAACCTGATGCCTCTGTTACCTAGCAGTGAATAGGTACCTGGGAGTTAGACGGCTGCTACGGGCTGCTTTCTGGGGATGTGCAACAAAAAAGGAGGCCTGGTCGAGGACCGGGCCGCGGGGACGTTAAGCCCTGAAATCATCACAAGACAAGACACATGTCTGAGAACTAGAATATGGTGGCAAGGCTCTAGGAGCAACTTGTGGGGTAAACAATACAAGGCGGAAAAGGACTAAGAACTGGGAATGACAGTTCTAATGTTAACTGGCAGCAAACATTTATCCTGAAACACTCATAAACCGAGTAACATTAGCGGTGTGTGCAACGTTGGAAAATACAGTCACCGATCACGAATTTTTCCCAACATTACACGCAAATTACATTAGATGAATTCTAGAATACACTTCCCACTCTTGGAACAGTAACCTCATCATGCTATGATGAAACTAGAATAATAGTTAAAAAGGATGCCACTTGAATCGTTCGAAGGTGAAAGACATGTTACACGATAAACTATATTAATAATCTCACGTTCCCGAAGGAGAGGGAATCAGGAGTGGCATGATCTGGACTACAAACATCTCCGGCATATTTACAAAGTAGACAAGAATTAACTGTATAACGTGAGAGGCAACTGAATATGGAAACACGAAAATAGCTTTCAGAAATGACCAAAGTGAATGCTAGAAAGATCTTTATTGTCAGAGCACTGAAGGCGTGGAATTTGCTGAGCGAAGATGTAATGGAAGTACCTTCTGTACATGAATTCAAAGCTGTTGCAAGATGGCCAAATTACTTTAAAATTAACTTACCACCCGACTAAAGATCGTGATGTAGAAGTCTAAGTTCAAGCCCCATAAGTACAGATAGTTGGAACAAACAGTCACAAACACTCACACATATAGAAGACATATAGCCACACTCCCAAACACATCCACATAACATACAAACGTAAATATGTGGGAAAGAAAAGAAAACGTGAAACAGGAAGAAGATATAATTCACAACAGATAAGGCGAAAACAACGAACTGTGTGGAAGGAAATGTCCCCCAACAACATTCCCCACAACACCGACCGTACCCTCACCAAGCAGCCGTCCCTTCGAACCGGATTACTTCACCAAGAAGGCCCCCACCACTACCAAGTTTGCCCCCTCCCAACCTCCCCAATATTTGCCCCCTCCCAACTCCCCTAAGACTTGCCCCCTCCCAACTCCCCTAAGACTTGCCTCCCTCCCAAGCACCCCAAGGCTTGCCCCCCTCCCAAACACCACAAGACTTGCCCCCCACCCCACCCGCCACCATAATGACTCCCTCCACCAACAAGCTTGCCTATCCCCAGCACAAAGCTTGCGCCCCAACCGTCATCATGATTACCTCCTACTTCCCCACCAAAGGCTTGCTTCTCCTTTCCTACACCACTAAGCTTACTTCCAACCACCACCAGACCTGCTTTCCTGCCCCCACCACCACAATACATGCCCTCACTGTCTCAACATACCCAGCTACCCCGTATCTGATCCGTTCTGGGGTGCTTTCTTGGGGGAGGGGGTAGGGCTTCCTCCCTCTGAACATGGCCGCGCATATTGATTACAAATTAGGTGCATCTTGATAATAATTATGCTCTCTCTGGCGACGCCTCCACTCTGGGGAAGAAGGGCAAGGAAGACAGTGTTGTAGCAAGCAGTCAACCCAAATGAAATGACCGGATACATTAAGCTTTCTCACATGTCGTTTCATATACCACTGACACCAAGCATTTCTTCTGTCAATCATCTGCAACATATACACAACCAGTTGTGTGAGAGCACACTGAGGCATACACCCACGCGCCTGTGAGTAACTTAAAACCAAAACACGATTTTAATTGAGTACTCATATGCACACATACACAAACATACACGCGTCCGCTCACACACAAGTCCTCGCAGCCGAGCGGACAGCGCTCAGGGATCGTAATCCTATAGGGCGGTTAGAAAGGCGGGGTCCAAGAGCTAACAACTCCATCCTACAAGCACAAATAGTAAATCAAAATAATAAATACATTCACATACACACAGGTATCCGCAACCAATAGCTCTTATAAAAACTGAAACTATTACAGGCATCCTTCCAGTACCCGCTGAAACCTTTACGCGAGCAGTAGTTAATATGTTTTACCGATTAACCTGTTGGATTTTACGAAAGGATTATATGAAACATCGATCAAATCCACATGAACCTCCGGTCAGTAGCGCCAGATAAACAACCTCGTGTATATATTCTCACTAAATCTTTTTAAATTATATACGATTTATTCAGGTTTTGAACGTAATATTCAAGCATTCTAATCACCTCCCACGACCAGTTAAAGAGTTAGAACCAGACAACCAAACTAGTTCCACAGAGGCTGTGGAAGTCCCTCTAAAACCCCCGTCTCATTATCACCGGGGCTTGTTGGCACATTGGCACCACACAATCTAAACCCAAAATTGGGCACCTGTCACAAACAATCCCACCCACTCTCGTCCATGTTATTAAAGTTATCATCTTGCACCATCTCTGCACCATCCTTCGTTTAATCACCAATTCTCCATCCATAACCTCATCACCAAACCACCAACACACTTGTATCTCCCTGACCAAGTCACCATCCATCCACTATACTACTATATTCCCTTATATTTCCATTCTCATTGAGCTACAGCTCATCATCTATATCATTCCCTACTCGTTCTTCACTACCTTCCATCTTCCATCCCGATATACTTTCATCCCTCTTCTCACTTTCTCTTCCTTCCCTCACTCCCTTCATCACCTATAATCCTTATTTCCTCCATTTGCTCCTCCACATCTCCAGTAGCTGCACTATTCCACACCATGGTTTCTCGTAGATACGTAAGGGCTCCGTTTTGTTTACTTCTTTTGCTCTCAGAGACTTGTGTCTGCTGATGATATACTACCAACCAGAAAATACGAGCAGATATATGATATCCAAGGCCTCCTGATCGTTATAGCTAGGATTTGTATATTGTAGTAATTGGAGTCATGATGATAAGTGTCTTTTTAATTTACATGCTGAATTTTCGTAGTATTATTATACTCTATCAATGAGATGAGCGTGATATTTCAAAACATCATAATGAATATTATAGTGACCAGACCATACATCAGAAAATGCAGAAACGACGACATTCTTCTTCGCGCTATTGATACTCGTCTCTCTCTCTCTCTCTCTCTCTCTCTCTCTCTCTCTCTCTCTCTCTCTCTCTCTCTCTCTCTCTCTCTCTCTCTCTCTCTCTCTCTCTCTCTCCCTCTCTCACTCTCTCTCTCTCTCTCTCTCTCTCTCTCTCTCTCTCTCTCTCTCTCTCTCTCTCTCTCTCTCTCTCTCTCTCTCTCTCTCTCTCTCTCTCTCTCTCTCTCTCTCTCTCTCTCTCTCTCTCTCTCTCTCTCTCTCTCTCTGTCTCTCTCTCTCTCTCTCTCTCTCTCTCTCTCTCTCTCTCTCTCTCTCTCTCTCTCTCTCTCTCTCTCTCTCTCTCTCTCTCTCCCTCTCTCCCTCTCTCTCTCTCTCTCTCTCTCTCTCTCTCTCTCTCTCTCTCTCTCTCTCTCTCTCTCTCTCTCTCTCTCTCTCTCTCTCCCTCTCTCTCTTTCTCTCTCATTAGTTTCGCTATGTTGATTATATTTTGGCTCCATGTCCTCATGACCCTAACCTTATCCAGCCTTTCTCCTCTCTTAACAATCTGGCTCCTGTCAATTTCAAAGTTGAATGGGAATCCAATTCCCCCCCCCCCCTTCCTTTTCTTGACGTTCATGTTCATATCTCTGTGTCCGGTTTCTCTTTTCTGGCTACTGCAAACCCATGCACAGTGATATATACATTTATTTATTTTCCTACCATCCTCCTACGTTAAGAAACGTGTTCTAGTCTCTCTCTTCCTCCGTGCTCTATGGATCAGTGACCCTCAGTTTCTTGAGTCTGAAATTAATTTTATTCACAAATCTTTCTCTCGCCTTGAATACCTCTTACATTTTTATCAACTATGCATATTTTCAAGCTTAACGTAATTTCTTTCATCCCAAACCTGTTGCCATCACTAATACCACTGTGCTCTGCCTTCCCATCATATCTGAACTCAAAAATCTCAATAATAACCTTCGGTCTCTTGATGTAAAGCTCGCCTTTCTATAAACTAACGATCCCTGCGTCCCATGGTGCTGATGTTTGCTGTATTTTCTATTCATCTTGTCCTCTCCAATATTTTTGTGAAACTGACCGCACACTAAATGACAGATTCAAGGAACACAAAAGAAGTGTTACGGCTGCCGACACTAACACTGTTCTCTCCTGTCATGTTACAGACTTTGTTTATCCAATAGGCTGATCTTCTAAAATAATCTTTCCTGCCTCAACTCTTCACAGACGCCAGTCTTGTTGAATCTACTCTGATACACAACTTACCCACCATTACCCTTAGTCCTGATTTTGTTGCTGTTGACTCTTGCCTTTCACAGTACATACTTAACTGCTCGAACCTTCTTAACAAACGTGACCTGACTAAACTGTACCCTTGTTGCGTATTCCTCCCATCTTTTCTTATTCTTATCGTTCCTCTTATTCATTCTTTCATCATCTTACATTCAACCTATTCTTTCCTTATTCCTACATTCATGCTATTCTTACCTGCTCCTCAACTCTCATCTTACTCTCTTACCTTATATACTTGCCTGTACCTTCCTCTCTTCTATTACACGACTTGATAATGGTCCAGGACGGGCAGAAACGTCATCGTTTCTCCATTTTCAGATGTGTGGTTTGGTTTTTATATCTTAACCACGTTATTGTGACTCATCGTCTGCACATGAGTGTTATTGCATAATACTACATTCTGTATAAGCTTCATTACTACGATTGTTGTATTTCTCTTTCTGATATTGTTACTCCAATTAGATTTGTAATTCAGATATATAGTGAACTCAGTTTATTAAATTTTCACAGTCGAGATGTAATTAAAGATTGAACTGCTACTCATGTCATTAATTGACTTAATTGACATATAAGTGTTAAAACATTATCAAAAAGGGAATAATAGTTATATAAATAATGATGCTTACAAATAAGAACATAATATTTCAAAATATAATGAAAATTACTGTATAACACAAAATGTAAATGATAATTTGGGAAAGATGAGTGGGGGTAAGAGGGAATGAGGGAAAGATGGAAGTTAGAAATGGGAGGAAACTTGGAGGGGTGATGGCAGAAGGCAGTGGGGATGGGGGGGGGGGTAGTTCCATAAGGATTTATCCAACGGAATATTGAATTTCGAGGTCATAATTTCCCTAAAGGAAATGTTCCCGGGAAAGATGTGTTGTTGCTTGATATTGGGTGAAATTGGAGGTTTTATACTTGGTGATAGTGGTGCATGTTTCATACTGGGGGATAATGATGATGGTGTACTATTTATAAAAGTGGTGCTGATGGTGTATATTGTATTGTCGAGGCTGAAGACGGTCCATATTATATAATTTGTATCACTAATGTATTATTTTTAATTTATAAGCCTCCTTTGCTCTCATTTTACCTCTTATCTTCCTCACACACAAGAGACTGTTTAATATGCTGTGTCCGAATACTTGTTTGTGTCGAGTAGTTGTATTGCGTGTTATGATTTGTCATATATACATAGATGAATATACAATATATGTACTACATTTCATAATGTATACATTTGCTTAAATTTCACTCATCAAATACTAAAGAATGGAAACTCTCGATATGTGAAAGGTGCATCCAGTGCCACAGGCGGTGTCACAATGAAAATATAAACTGTATCCGTCTGGGATGAGAAGAGATAACGGCTTCCAATATAAAAATGACCCCATAATGTATGCCAACTAATCAGTTATTCAGCACTCACTCATCTAGTCAGCTAACTATTGAAACATATATACAGACAGACAGCCTACCAGTCCAGCTGCTGAAGAGCAAATAGACTAGAACACGAAGAAGACATTCAGGCGTCCGGCCATCTGGCTAGGCCAAATTTCGCCATACACTGACAAATAGAAGCAGACGAACATCCATCACACAGCTATCCATTTCGTCTGCTTCTCAGACACCTAGTCAGATGGTTAGCCTGCTAGACGTTTAACCAGCTAGCTCACCAGGCACCCACCATACCACACATCAGCCGGCTAGACTTATTCCCAGGCCATTAGGAAAGTAGTGATAGTTGACCATTGAATAATATTATATTACCTAAAATATGCCAAGAGAAGATCTGGTAAGTTTAATGTACCATCTCTCAAGACACGACTGAGAAAGATGTGATATAAAGTCTACAGCTTTTTCTCCCTTTAGAGATGAATAGAAGGGGTGAGCCGAGAAGCCTACATATACCGTCCATGAGAGCCGACTGGAGAGAGAAGTTCAGTCCCTTTGGGAACATTAGCTATCTATATAAATAACACAAACCAAACATGTCAAATGTGTTAGGCGATAATGCTCGTGATAATCAATGCTTCACCCACTTATTACAAATACAAATATTTGCCAACCGAACCTAAACGCTTAACACAATCTACGCCTAAATATGTACAATGTGCTAATATATAATAATATTAATTTATACTTGAAAAATTTATATTTTGAATGATCAGCATGTTGACTTTGATAAATGCGTCTTTGGGGTCGGTCGCTGGATGGAATTGACATTGGTGAACTGGTTGAAGGACAGCTGCTGCGCATGACGTTCAAATTTTTGCTTCGTTCACAAGCTATGTTCGCAACACACCTAAAAATGTGTTACTTAGAAAAAGTAAACAAATATTATTTGTTTACATTTACAAAACTCCTAACAAAGCCTATCAAAGGTCTAGCTATACACAAAACTATGCCATTTAATACAGTTAACTCGTATATAAATAAAAATAGGCCATTTTTGTGCTTGGAAGAGCAACGCCTGAGGATGGTTTCCTCGACCCATCCTGGTTAAGGTGCCAGAGGTAGATATATAAATGTGTCCATATAATATGTGTATCTCAACAACTCCCCTTTCCTCCTTTCTCCTAATCTCCCCCATTCTCGTCTCTTTTTCGATATATCTACTCTCTTCCCGTCCCCTCCCTCTCCTTTATCCTCTCTCTCTTCCCCCTCTCCTTCCTGTTCTCCTCTCTCTCTCTTCCCTCTCCTTCTTTTTCTCGACTCTCCTTCCCTTTCTACCACTTTTACCCCTCTCCACTTGTTGCCCCCGCTTTGTTTCCTTCCCTTCAAATATCCTCCTTCTCCTTCCCTCTCTTCAAATATCTCCCTCCCCCCCACATTCCTTTTTCCTCCCTTCTCTCCTTTTCTCTGTCTTCTGTGTGTGTGTGTGCATCTATCTGTGTGAGGGAAATCTCCTAAAGGTCTTCTCCGAAACTTCTTACCGATTCGTTTGAAATTTTTACACAACGTTGCATTCGAATACAAGCGTGTTTTCATATAGCTATTATATAGATGTTACGTCTGTGACAGGTAAAAGCATGCTTTTTTTTTAAAAAAACAGTGCCATCTGTTGTACTTAAAAGAAACACACACATTGTGTGTTTTTCATGTGAGGGAAATCTCCGAAAGTTCTTCACCGATGGCTTTGAAATTTTGACACAACGTTGCGTTCGAATACGCTATTTATATATACCTACTATATAAATGTCACACCTGTTACAGGTGAAAACATGTTTTTCTTTTTAACTGTTTTTCATATGAGGGGAATGATGGAGAGGACGAGGGGATGGGGGAGGGGGGGGAGGGGGGAATTGTGGAGATGACGATGGGATGGGGGAGGGGGGAGGGGGGAATAGTGGGGAGGACGAGGGGTCGGGGGAGGGAGGAATGATTGGGAGGACAAGGGGACGAACCGGGGAGGGGGGGGGGGATTGGAGGGGAAGACGAGTGGACGAGGGAGGGTCGGGAGCTCTAGAATAGGTAAACCAGACAATTTCTATATCTCAAAAGACAGTGGAACAACACAAAATATTGAATACCCACAAGCATTCTGAAATTAAACATATTAGAAAAGTGCGCTTTCTCTTTTATTTCTTTTCCATCTAATCAGACTGATCCATCTAATCCACAACAACGCGTGGTCGGCTACAGCTTGATTGTGTGTTTGCGTGTGTGTGTGTGTGTGTGTGTGTGTGTGTGTGTGTGTGTGTGTGTGTGTGTGTGTGTGTGTGTGTGTGTGTGTGTACTCACCTATTTGTGCTTGCGGGGGTTGTGCTTTGGCTCTTTGATCCCGCCTCTCAACTGTCAATCAACTGGTATTCAGATACCCGAGCCTACTGAGCTCTATCATATCTACATTTGAAACTGTGTATGGAGTCAGCCTCCACAACATCACTTCCTAGTGTATTCCATTTACTAACTACTTTGACACTGAAAAAATTCTTTCTAATGTCTCTGTGGCTCATTTGGGTACTAAGTTTCCACTTGTGTCCCCTTGTTCGTGTTCCACCCGTGAGTGTGTATGTGTTTGTGTGTGTCATTATTCTACCCACTTCAACACCCCGAACCAACTCAGAAGCAAGAAGAGAAAATACGCAATGTACCCATTGATTCGTGTTCTGACTATGTAAAATTATCTTTACCCATTTATTTACCCATTGGTTTGTGCTCTATCACCTCACCCAAAAACAAAGGTAAGCATGAAACGGAGTACATAAAATTTGTCTTTGAAAATGTGACAAGTCTCTTGCGAAACGCTTCTAAGCGCCAGACCACATAAAAATGTGAAAATGAACTTCGGAGAGTTAATTTTTCAATGACCCTCGACCGTGAAGAAAAACGTAAGAAATATTGAGAATATTCGTATTAGAATCATTAATCTTACCCTTTCGGTCATATTCAACAACATGTTTACAAAAAAGACTGCTACCAATATATATATGTATATATATATATATATATATATATATATATATATATATATATATATATATATATATATATATATATATATATATATATATATATATAAAATAAGTATTAAGATCAAATACTGACTCGTAGAATTTTTGTAGTCGATATCTGACCTATTCGTTGTGAACCTCACAGCCCATTGTTTTGATGATGGGCTGTGATATTTACAATATTTGAGTAAAGCATATAAAGAGGTGTCTTGCAAATTAAAGAAGCGATCAAAAAACTGAGAGAGATAAGTTTGATCTAAATAAGATTGCTAGCATGAGGATAGATTGCCCAATCACTAAACTGTGTAACAGTTTTACACCGCTTGTCTTGTCAGCTTGTATCGTTGATGGCTTCTCAATAAAATTATTTGTTATAATTTTTTTTTTAGAATTTTAGGATCTGGCAATGTAAAAAAAATCTAGACAATGAAATGGATGCCGATTGTTTATTTAAGGATGTAAATGAGAGTATTTGAATATCGTGATCAAATAATTGGTGGTCTTGTGAGCTGTACGGGTTTAAAGACATTTTGGAATCTCCAAACCCAATTTCAAGCCATGTCTAGATGCCGGTTTTAAGTGCAATTTCGATTCCTGTTTTGAAAAAATATAAAAAATTATTTTAAATTAAAGAACTCATTATATTTGGGATTCTCATAACCGCTCCAACGAGAGCCAGTGCTTTTTACTGCTGAAAAACATTCGCCAAAAGCTCGTAATTCAACATTCACTGCCCTTCTACCCCAGCACACCCCTCACAATTTAAGAATAAAAGGATCTACATTTGCCATAAACTGATCATGTGTCAAATTTTCGTTGTTAACGAATCGCTCAATTTCTTCAATTTATTAAAAGTTACCAAGATAATGAAAACCCCTATCCTAACTTACCTTAAGTCTAACTATGCACAAACATTAGAGATAAAATAATATTTACTTTATTGTTAAGAAAATAGCGTTTTTAATTACACAACCTTATTCACCCATGCCCCTCCCCACCTAGCCAGCCACTCCCACTCATCGAACCCAGCCGTCCTCGTCCCCTATGTCTGGGTGTTGAGCGCTCGAGACGTCTGGTCACCTCAGAGAGTGGAGGGTTGGGAGACGTCAAGAAGAACGGAAGAATCAGGCATTAGAAATTAAGATAGCTTTCGAAAGGAAAGCAAAAGAGAAAATGGAGTGCCTGAGGAAGGAGGGGCCCTAAAGAGGAAGGGATAAGAGCTCCAGACAACTCTTCTCTCCCTCTTCCCGCTGTGGAAAAATTCCGACCGTGGTAGAAGGTCTGGCGCCAGTAATGGGGCTTGGCGACACACTGCCCAGACCTCGGGAGCTCCCCGCTCCCAAACTTCATCCCTGCGATCGCTCTCCCTCTCCCTCCCTTGTTTACTTCCTGCGATCGCTCTCCCCCTCCCTCCCTTGTTTACTTCCTGCGATCGCTTACTCATCTTCCTTGTTTACTCCCTGCAATCGCTTGCTCATCTTCCTTGTTTAATTCCTGCGATCGCTTACTCATCTTCCTGGTTTAATTCCTGCGATCGCTTACTCATCTTCCTTGTTTAATTCCTGTGATCGCTTACTCATCTTCCTTGTTTAATTCCTGCGATCGCTTACTCATCTTCCTTGTTTAATTTCTGCGATCGCTTACTCATCTTCCTTGTTTAATTCCTGCGATCGCTTACTCATCTCCCTTGTTTACTCCCTGCGATCGCTTACTCATCTTCCTTGTTTAATTCCTGCGATCGCTTACTCATCTTCCTTGTTTAATTCCTGCGATCGGTTACTCATCTCCCTTGTTTACTCCCTGCGATCGCTTACTCATCTCCTTTGTTTACTCCCTGCGATCGCTTACTCATCTCCCTTGTTTACTTCCTGCGATCGCTTACTCATCTCCCTTGTTTACTTCCTGCGATCGCTTACTCATCTCCCTTGTTTACTCCCTGCGATCGCTTACTCATCTCCCTTGTTTACTCCCTGCAATCGCTTACTCATCTTCCTTGTTTAATTCCTGCGATCGCTTACTCATCTCCCTTGTTTACTTACTCCCGGCGTTTCTTAGTTCCACTCCCATTTCTCTCAGGCTAAGATATGGTTACAATATTTTGTGAAGCTATCAAGAAAAAATAAGAATTCTATTGAAACTTAACGATCAAATCCCATCTATGAAATTGACTACTGAGACACATACATAAAATTAATTAGAAAGGTTTTCCTTTAAGATATAGTATATATAGAAAGCCATTTAGCTCTGCATTAGAACACGGTTCTTTGAGCAGAAATGTATAGTTAAACCATGTCTTTTCTTCTCTATCTCGAACGCTTTGCATTGGTAGTCTTGATGTTATGGCTGAGAAGTTTGAAAATATTGGCTACGTCCAAATCTATTATCTATTAGAGAGAATGTCTGCTTGTTTGTACTACGTTGGAGACCAGATGCTTGCGGCTAGCCTCACGGAAATTTGCATGGTGATTTGTCATTGGTGCGAGTCAATGGGTGTCTCTCACCCATTGACTCTCTGGTCTGTCTTTAAGCTTGTCTTTCAGAATGATCGGCTTCTATTCCGAATCCTAGCGGCTCTTATGAAATATAAAATGTGGTTTCATTGTCTACTGATGACTAAAACTAATTTTACGTCTCTTTTTCGACGTGGAATCGACGTCGGTAACGTTGATTAAATGTCACAAGATCATGTTTTTGCCCAATGAGGGAGAGAACGGGAAGGAGAGAGGAACGGAGAACAGGTGGGTGAGAGAGATCGGGAGGGAGGGACGAAGGGTGAGAGATCGGAAGGGAGAAAGGTATAGAGAACAGGGGGGGGGGGAAGAAAAGAATCAGAGAACAGAAGGAGAGATCTTAAATCTAATTGCCAGAATCGCACCAAAATATTGTGAATATTTGAGTTTACCTGAAAAGCTGAATAGAACACAACGACCTAACCTAACCGTCTTAGTGTTTGAGGACTAGCATTTTATTGCTTCATAATTCAATTAGTACTTAACCTATATCACTATTCATATTACAATTTTATAAAACTAATAAAACAAAAACTAAAATCTTACAATCAATTATAAAGTAACTCAGGATATTTTCAAATTTTGTATAAAATCTCTATTGTTTAATAAAACTGAAAAAGTTCTTTATATTTAATACTTATCTGGCAGGAACCCTGAATGCAGTGTGGATTTTCACTCAATATTGCCACACTGAGGTGCTGGAAAAAGAAGCTGTCAGCTCTAGGGTCTCTTGTTGTTTCAATTAGCCTAGAACCCAGTTCCTTCAAAAAACTGGTGGCACTCATACCCTTGGCGACGAGTGCCTCAGAAGCAATGGGGACAAAATTGTAGTGTTGATCCAGTTCTCTGTACTTACGAGATTTGGTTGATTCCCTGTGAGTGGCAGCGCCACCCAGTTGTGCAATACTGAAGTCAATGTAGGTGTTAGCCAGGGTTGATACGCACGTGTAGTCCCATACCAACTGCTTGCCATTCTTCCAGGGGTTCACTGTGATACCATCTGGGCGACCAATAAGAGCATCAGAGTTACGGGGCGTTAGGTAACGGGGCTCTCTTTCAGCTGGGCATCCAGCTAGGGTGAGGCTCCAATTGATGTTGTCGATAACTTCACTGTGCCTCGAGTGCTATCCCCTTGTGCTTTGGCAGAGTAGGCCATGTTGGCCGTACCAATCCGACACCACCACCTCGCCCCAAATACACCTATATTTGGTGTGGATTGGGGCAGCAAGGCAAAGGGCCACAGCAATTCGGAAGGCGTGTGGTGGGAGACGTGTGCCAGATACCGACATTAGGGTTGTTAACAGAAAATCCCCTCCATGTGGGGCTGCTACTGCTGTGAGGCGTGCAATGTCGTGTCGTATTGTTGTAGCACCCAGGCACTCTGCAGCAACTTGGTCTACAATGGGGCCATCCCAGCTGGATTGCCTGTGGGCTTTTGAGGATGGTGGTTGAGGTGAGTGGGCCTGCGTGAGAGGCCCTCTCGGTGGCACAGCATATAAAATGGGAATCGTGTACGCCTGCCAGCTGATGTAAGTAGGCAGATTCAATATATATATAAATATATATATATATATATATATATATATATATATATATATATATATATATATATATATATAATATATATATATATATATATATATATATATATATATATATATATATATATATATATATATATATATATATATATTACGAGAAAAACAGTAAGAGGATTTGAACCTATGCGCTGGGTACTCCGTTATTGATACATCGCGTTAATGTGATTTCTTTGTGTAATATCAATTGTGAAAAAAGTTATTAGTGTGGCCAAAAATATTTTTGGATAATTTACTTATGATAATCACTTAAAAAAAACACAGATGTGCATTATATATCACAGGAAATACCAAATCACTCACCTTCACGCACAGCCAATGACCAAAAAGTCATACAAATGCCAAGGAGCATAAAACCACAGTGTGATATAAATAACCGCTGTACTGACAATACTACATGCAAACTCTGGATGGTCATCAAGACTAAGTAATCCAGACACTTGACTACACAACAGCATATATTCAGACTTTTAAATAAAACGCATAAATTGTCAGTCTTAGTATTCCCGTATATATGGAGATCCGCTTCAGGCTCCTGATATTACCATTCTATTCCATTCTGCTGTTGTTATTTTAGATTTAGCTACTCAGAACGAACTGTCCATGTATCACTGGGTATAGTGAGCCTGTAAAGAAAAAAACTGCGTTTCCTTTCTAATTTACATGTTGTCACTACGGTGTGGTGCTAAGTCAAAGGCAGTGGAGTGCAGAGGGAGAGTCTTCCTCTTTGCTATCTTGACCTGTATCAACATTTACATTGGTTAATAGTGTCAGAATTAGTGTAGAAAATCTCCCCACTTTTGCCAAGCACATAACAAAATTATAAAACCAAATATCTTCTCAATGCTTTCTTTGCTATGTACTTCTATACTCTCTCATTTGTTCAGTTTTGTATTGAATGATGCTAGCTGTCTCTTAAGATTAGACCAATCAAATATTCAGGGGGTAGTGAGAGCTAGACTGGTCAGTGGTCAGTGAGGCAACGTAGACAGTGGGATATTTAAATTGGTTATATCTTTTAGAATAAAAATTTATACTTGAGATGCAATAGAGAGGAGAAGGATGGAGGATAAAGAGTGTGGATCGAGGGTAAGGGAAGGATAGCGGTGGAAGTAAACTGAAGGATAGGAAGAAAGAGGAAGCGGAGGGCAGTTTTAATATGATGAATCTGTTGGCTCAGCCCCTGGAGTTGACATGTCTGAACTTAACTTCCATCAACCTCCTTTTCTCTCTCTCTCTTCTCTCTCTCTCTCTCTCTCTCTCTCTCTCTCTCTCTCTCTCTCTCTCTCTCTCTCTCTCTCTCTCTCTCTCTCTCTCTCTCTCTCTCTCTCTCTCTCCCCTGTCTCACACACACACACCAAAGATGGCCGCCACCACGGGAAATGTAAACACACCAACAGATGAGTGTTTCAAAGGATTCTCACCACAAGATATAATGAAATAATGTTTTCTTGGCAGGTTTGAGATAATTGAGAATATGTTAAAGAAGTATGTATTTATGAAGAAAATGGAGCTCTCAGGAGTGAGTTTCGTACATGAAATGGAAGTATTCTTCAGAAAGAAAATTACTGCATTAACGGACAAGGTGAAGTTTCAGGAGGAACAAATCCAGGAACTAGTTAAAGAAAATGAGGCATGGAAAGTGAAGAGCGGTGAATTTGAAGAAATAAACAAGAAAGTAGACGCATATGGTGAAAAACTCCATGGAACCCTGAGGCTAACATGGATTTAGGCAAGGATATGCAAAGAGAAGGTTCTCTTTGGAGAAGGAAGAAGAGAAGGTTAGGCAATAGGTTCACATAGAGGAGGTTGATAAAGAACTAGAAAAGTACAAAGAAGAAATAAGAGACGTATGGCAAGCTGTAGTAGAGAAAGAGATGATCAAGGAAGTGTGTTTGAAAGTCAAAAGCAGAAATGACAAACAAGAAGCAGAAATTAGGCAAGCACTTAGGAAAGAACTGGTAACTAACAGTAAACTAGAAAAAAACACTGCAGATAGAAGTCCATACTAATTTTTAGGTGTTTAGAAAACGAAATATTATCTACGTTGGACAGAGCAGAAGAAGAGATGAAAATTATAGAGAAAATAGTAGGTTTAGGAGAAGGTCTAAATTCAAAGGAAAATGTCAGTCATTTTAGGAGTATAGGATATATGAGAAAGATAAGAAACGCCCCTTAAGGGTGACATTTAATGGAGTGAAGAACACGACGGAAGTGCTTAGAAAAAGGCAAAAAAATTGCAGAGTGATGAAGTTGGCAAACTTTGGTCAATAAGACAAGACATAACATAAAGAACACATAACAAGACAAGAACACATAAAGAACAATGAGAGAGGAGCGTATGCGTCGCTTTCCAACTTCAGACTTGCTTTTAATTATATGGATGGAGAAATACTAAAGAAACTGTTCAAGAGTTTTGTGAGACCATAACTGAAATATGCATCAATTATATGGGGCCCAAATCTCAAGGACATAAAAAAGCTGAAAACGGTGCAGCGGCATGCTACAAAATGGCTACCGGAACTAAAAACAAGAGTTACGAGGAGAGACCTCAGACACTAAGCATACCAAAACTAGAAGAGAGAAGAAAAAGAGGTGATATGATCACCACGTACAAAATTCTAATAGGAATCGACCAAATTGACGAGGAGGAATTCCTGAAACCAGCAACATCACGAACAGGAAGACACAGTTTCAAGCTAAGAAAACAGAGGTGCCGAAAAAACATTAGAAAGTTTTTTTTTTTTTTGCAAACAGAGTGGTAGACGGTTGGAACAAGCTAAGTGAGAAGGTGATGGAGGCCAAAACCGTCATTAGTTTCAAAGTGTTATACGACAAAGAGTACTGGGAACACAGGACAGTTCCAGACTTACACAGTTTCAAGTGTAGATATGATAGATCCCAATACGCTCAGGAACCTGTACCTAAGTTGATTGACAGTTGAGAGGCGGGACCAAAGAGCCAGAGTTCAACCCCCGCAAACACAACTACGTAAGTACAAATAGGTGAGTACACAAACACACACACACTCTACGGGGAGCCTGGTAACCTGGTGGATAGCGCGCAGGACTCGTAATTCTGTGGCGCGGGTTCGATTCCCGCACCAAGCAGAAACAAATGGGCAAAGTTTCTTTCACTCTGAATGCTCCTGTTACCTAGCAGTAAATAGGTACCTGGGAGTTAGTCAGCTGTCACGGGCTGCTTCCTGGGGTGTGTGTGTGTGTGGGGGGGGGAGTAGTAGTAGTAGAAACAGTTGATTGACAGTTGAGAGGCGGGCCGAAAGAGCAGAGCTCAACCCCTGGAAGTATAACTAGGTGAATACACTCACTCGGACCAATTTTTCTCAACTTCCTTTTCTCATCTCTCTCCCCCCCTCTCATTCCATCTCACCGTCTCTCACCTGTTGACCCCCTCTCCCCTTCCCTCTCCCCAAATATTTTCCCTTCTCCTTCCTTCTCTCTCTATCTCTGTATGGCTCTTGTTTCAGTTATAGTTTGTGCCAGCCTCTGTGTTTTTGTTGTCTATCTCGGTTTTTATGTTTGTCTTCCTGTGTCTCTTTTCCGTGGTCGTTCTCGTCCTCCTGCAGGCCTATCTCTGTTTTCCTTTCTCTGTGTTTCTGTCTCTGTATCTGTCTGTATGTCTCCCTCTATCTTTGTCTCTTTATCATTCATTCTCTCTCATTCTGCCTGTGTGTTTTTGCTCAGTTCTTTCTTGCTCTGTCTCTCTCATATAAAGAATATAATAGTGTAACATTGAAGGTGGTCCGCTGGTGGAAAAAGCCTAGTTGGGTGAAATATAAAAAAATATAAGTTCTTCTTTGCTTTGAGAAATGGCGGGGTCTTGAGCTTGGGCTAATTTTCCCGTGATTAATGAATAATGGTGTATATCACTATGAGAATATTTTCAAAAATTTAGCTTGGTGCCGCCGATTGGGCAGTGCCAAAAATCGTCGCGAGGGTCTGAATATGACCCTGGCACACTATTCTCTTGAACTCTGGCGATCACGACCTCCTATGTCCTTCCCGTACCCCAGACCATTTCCCTAGCAAAGTTGGATGGCACTTGTCAGAAGCGTCTGGCCTCCATCCTTGAACAGATAGACAAACAGACGTTGTCTATTATAAAAATAATAAGAAAATAGACTGAGAAGTCATTGAACTTAGTTACTAATAGTCGAATGTCGGGACTTAAGAGCAAACGCTCGACTCGTCAAGTACTTTCAAGCGATTACCTTTAGACAAGTACATACAGTAATATATTCACATTTAATAACGTGTTGCTTTGTGTGACAAGTTAGAAATTAGAAATATATAATATTTGTGTTTATTGCACATCTTATGAGATTTTATAACGTTGCATGAAAATAATTACCCTTCCACTATTTGATTAACCTTTCCTCTAATCATCATCATCACGCTCATTCGTTTCTATACTTTCACCTTTATCTTTATATACTGCCACCTTCACTTTTATCAGATCTTCGACTTCCATCCTCAGCTGTACCTGTTGTTCAGTCTCCTCTTTTACCTCCCCTATATCCTCCATTCCTTCTTCTTCTTATTATCCTCTTTCTTATCCTCCCTCTCCTGCAATATCTCCTCATCAGTTATGTTTCTCAATCTTTTCCATCACCTCTTCCTTCCTTCTCACCCTCCTCCTCCATCTGATCCATTACTTAATTTACCTCTCCTCTAACTTCTTCCTTTTTCTTGTATTTTTCCCTCATTTTTCTTCTTTCTTCCAACCCTTCATAAATTTCTCCCTCCACTCTCCCTTATCTTGTTCATAGTTTACCTCGTCGGTTTCAGCTTTCTCCTCGTCTTCTGGTATCTCTTTCTGCACCTCGCCTTGTTCTACTTCTTCATCTTCAGCAGGTTTCTCTCGTCTTCCTAATTTTTTGTTCCTTTACCTATGCATCTTTTGTTTTCTCTCACATCTTCTCTTGGTTTCTCTTCTTCTTCTTTAGTTTTTTTTGCCTTGCCGTCGTCATGAAAAAGATGGTTAAGTCTCCTTGCCTCTCCGCCTCCTCCCATGAGGACATTACTTGTCCCAGTAAGGGAATTGTTGTATGCTAGCTCCCGCACGCAAGCCAGGCACTTAATTGTCATGATAATCTCCCTCTCTCTCTCCCTCTCTATCTCCCTCTCTCTCTCTCTCTCTCTCTCTCTCTCTCTCTCTCTCTCTCTCTCTCTCTCTCTCACTCTCTCTCTCTCTCTCTCTCTCTCTCCTCTCTCTCTCTCTCCCTCCCTCCCTCCCTCCCTCCCTCCCTCCCTCTCTCTCTCTCTCTCTCTCTCTCTCTCTCTCTCTCTCTCTCTCTCTCTCTCTCTCTCTCTCTCTCTCTCTCTCTCTCTCTCTCTCTCTCTCTCTTTCCCTCTCGTAAGGGCTGTCAAATGACGTACATAGTGAAAGTGCAAGCAAGAGCTGTTATCCTACATCAGCTCAGTTCAAACCTACTCCTAGAGACCCATTTTTTTTCATGAGCCTAGACCTCACTCTCTCTCGCTCCAAATAATCCCTCCTTTACCATATTTATCTCTATTTCCGCCTTCTTCTGTTTGTCTATACTAATATTTTCCTGAACTGGCTCCATTCCCATCTCCCTCATTCAAATCTAACTTCAGATCCATCTTACTTCACGCATCTGTTCCGACCTTCAAAGTTCACACATCTATGTTGTTTCTAACCTTCCTCCCACCTCTCAAAGATTTGTTTTCCTATTTCATTCTGTTTATAAGCTATGTCTTGCTGTTTCTCACACTATCTGTGTATTGCTCTTTGTTTTCCTCCTTCACTGTGTTAGTTGAAAGAAAGAATGCGAGTTCTCTTTATTTTCCTTTGTTTTCCTTATTAATGCGATCTTTAATTTATTCCTCTTGATTCTAGATTTTTCTTAGAGCAAATAACGACAGACATGTTGTGGTTTGTTTTTCATTTCCGTTTATTTAATACTTATATTAGCACGACTATTTAAATTTGTTATAATTGTTTCAGTTTTCAATAGTTTGATGCAATTTTATATAAAAATCACTGGTTTATGTTGACATAATAATATTGACTTTAATATAATAATAATTATATCATTAATATTTCTAAAAATATTTGGTTAATATTGTAATATTATTTTAGTTTAATTATTGTTGTCGTACATTACTTGAAAAATTCGTTGTATTTGACTTGCAGTTTATTTTATCATTTTTCCTCAAAGAAAAGGTAATTTTTTTAACGAAGTATAACACAAAAAACTAACATATGTTCGCACGAAAATAAAATAAAGTATAGATCATTTCTAGCCTTAAAGAACGTCTCTGAGCGGCCAGGACCCAAAGGTGGCTGAGACGCGATTTCCCCAAATATTGACTAGCTCTGAGGCTCCAAGGTCCAAGGAAATGCTGTCTTGGACGAGATGTACTGTAGAAAATTGCTCTCTCTCTCACTAAGGTTATTGAATGTTCCATACAACGGATGTGTAACGGAAGAAATATGTAGACTAAAGACCAATTGGTGGATTAGCGGAAGACATTCTTGGAATAGCGATAAAAACATTAAGAAGCAGAAGCAGTGCAATTACTTAATCATGCTTGAAAACTAGGTACTCAACACTTAAGATTCTAAGAACTGGAGACTTGGAAGTAACCGTGGAAGTAATTAAACTTTGCGGCATGAGGCCAGTGACTCATGTTCAGATGTGAGGTCACGCGATTTGATCAAACAATCGGCTGTCCTCTGAATTGCATAAAGTATGTTTGAAGATGGAAAAACACCCTAGTTGTTAGACTACACTCTGGATAACGAAAGAATGGGAGTCGTTATGTTTGAAGAACAACACTCTAGACAGGGTATAAGGGGGGGGGGGGCACCCCGAGAAGCGAGATCAGTACTTAAATAAATTTTAACTCTGGTCAAGTGAAATGCTCGATGAATATTTTTATAAATCATATCGAGGAACTGATGAAAGTTATTGATTCCCTCTTAATTATATCCAGGATTGTAGAAGAGAGCAATAATCGAGAGGTACGGATGGATAACACTTTCCACTACATGAGTATCACCACCTCCACCCCAACTACTGCCACCAATACCACCACAACCACCCTATGGTCTCAAGGTCCCACCACTAATACCACCAGTACTACCCAAGTAACGTCCACCAAAATAACCACTGCAACCATTACCATCACTTCCGTCACCTTCCCCATCACCACCGTCACCTTCACCATCACCACCGTCACCTTCACCATCACCACCGTCACCTTCACCATCACCACCGTCACCTTCACCACACTGGTAGCCTGAACTTCACACTGTGGTTCTGGCCCTATTGATTTTAAGCTCGTCTTCCACCCATCTCTCCTCTTGGCTCCCTCTAACTTTTCTCTTTGCTTCTCACTTTATCACGGTTCCTTTCTCAATACGTCGTGTTCGTTTATTTGTGTCCTGCCCGTTTGTATGTCATATATATATATATATATATATGTATATATATGTATATATATATATATATATATATATATATATATATATATATATATATATATATATATATATATATATATATATATATATATATGTCGTACCTAATAGCCAGAACGCACTTCTCAGCCTACTATGCAAGGCCCGATTTGCCTAATAAGCCAAGTTTTCATGAATTAATGGTTTTTCGTCTACCTAACCTACCTAACCTAACCTAACCTAACGTTTTCGGCTACCTAACCTAACCTAACCTAATAAAGATAGGTTAGGTTAGGTTAGGTAGGGTTGGTTAGGTTCGGTCATATATCTACGTTAATTTTAACTCCAATAAAAAAAAATTGACCTCATACATAATGAAATGGGTAGCTTTATCATGTCATAAGAAAAAAATTAGAGGAAATATATTAATTCAGGAAAACTTGGCTTATTAGGCAAATCGGGCCTTGCATAGTAGGCTGAGAAGTGCGTTCTGGCTTCTAGGTACGACATATGTCTATATATATATATATATATATATATATATATATATATATATATATATATATATATATATATATATATATATATGTATATATATATATATATATATATATATATATATATATATATATATATATATATATATTGTCGTTGAAAACATTTTTGTTTTTAGTTCTCGTTTCTTCTTGTTATGATTGTAGCAATGCTTAGCCCAACACTCAATACATGTTGAGTTTGTCGTAATGTTAACACATACACCCAAAATATCTTTGTGTTTGGTGTGATGTTAAGACATACACCCAACATCTTTCTTTGGAGTAATATTATCACAAACGCCCATTACTTCTTGATGTGTTTTGCGTAATGCTAAGACATATACCCAACATATCTTATTGCCTTTGACCTAATGCGAAGATATATACTCAAAACGTCCTGATGTTTTTGGTGTAATGCAACAAACACTCATAACATGAAAACCATTTTATGCCTCGTTGCAGTCACAGTAATATGAATTTTACTCCTTGCTAAAGAACATATAACATAGAATGTGACAACTATAAATATATTTTTCTTTTAAATCATTAGCATTCCCTTCTCCTTCGTTAAGAATAATAATAACCTTTTCATCAGTGCTGGCATATTTACAGATTCACTGATGCAGCAACTGAATTGAAAAATTAAATGACGTATAAAAGGGACCAGCTCTACATAAACTAGTTCCGCCTGACATATGTCTTTACGGTTACAGTCTACAGTAAATAATTCTAGTAGAAGATATAAGATATTCTAGTAGAAGATACTCCATATGCATGTGTTAGATGGATCATGATACGTCAGACTGCAACGTGTGTTATTTTTTATAATCTTTTTATCCAAACATTTTCCAAATTAATTTGCCCATTTAGCTTTTACATGCACAGATTATATTCTAGCCAAACCCTCACTTACGCATATACTAATCTAACACACAACATTTGAATTATAACCCTCTAGCAATAAATATGTCAAATAAACTTGAATAAGCAAATTACATCTAAAACCCATATTTAAGAATAGAATTTTTTTGATCCTAATTCCACGGGTATTCAGTGTTTTCCAACCATTTTTTTATAACGAGTAGTACATCTCTTTACTCCTATATAAGCCTTTTTTGTATTTGTTTAATAATAATGTTCTGGTTATGTTTAACGCATATATATACGTATGTGAATGTGCGGGCGTATGTGTGTGTGAACATTATTTTGCAAATTTTGTTTAAACATATAAATTGTTGGCATAACTGCTTGCAGTCTTGGAAGCATGAACGAATCATCCCCATTTGTACACATGTGTAGACTATGGATGCGAGTGAATCTTCGACTAAAGAAAACAGATCACTTGAGAAGGCTTCTCATATAGCTGTACTTGTCTTGCTTTGTATTCACCAGCACGTCGGTGGGTCTCGATAAGGAAACTGATGGGGAATGTTGGGCAGCCTTGTGTGGTTAGGATAGTGCTGAGAAATGTGGCTGGAATTACGATAGAGGGTGATGGAGGATTCGAGGTTTGGAATGCTGGTGTAATTTCAGGAGGAGTGTTGTACGGTTTTAGATAAATTTATTTAGGAAAAAATGTGGGTAATGATTATTTGTAATCTTGTAGAACTTGCAATGTGAAATTGAGAAGTTTTGGGATTACTGTATTATATTACTGTATTGGGCTTGTGGAGAATGTGTGGGGGAGATCACCGAAGGGTTTGAGGGAGATGACGTTTTAGAATGTGGTGTTAGGTTAGAAGCCCCGTTGTGTTTGTGGTGGCGAGTGTGGTAAGCTGTGGGGGGAGATTTTAAAATTCCACATGTGTGGAAGTCTTGTAGGATTTCCTGGTGGAGCGTGTTCTGGGTATTTAAAACAGACAAAATTCTTTGTCTAAAAAGCTGTTAAGGAGTATTATAGATAGGATAATGATTTGTGTTAGAGCTTGCAAGACTTATGGGTAGTGTTTGCTGTGGATAATGTTAGAGTTATTCATTTGGTTTAAATAATGTTGAAACATAAATTAAAATGTCATGGATAACGCAAGTTGGGGCATCGGGTAATGTATATAGCTGATTTGATTGATGAGTCGTTTAGTAATTAGTAAACAAAATAGTGATATTTCGTAATTTCCTATTTATGCCTGTATGTGTAGTCTATTAGATGTGCTTGCAAAACTGAATATGTGCAACTAAACCCCACCAGTTTGACCAATTAATGCAGTGAATGTCGTTACTCATGTTATTAAAAAATGATTCAAGTGAATCTGCTAGCTGAATTCCCATCCACAATCGGCACTCGAAGCTCTTCTTTCATTTTTTAACGTCTCTTACGGATTAGTGGATCTTTCTGCCATCTCTCCACCTCCTCATATCTGTCACTTTTGTGCTGTTATCTTAACCTCCTATACTAGGTTATCCACCTCTCTCAAGTTAAATTTCAAGTTCAAGTAAGGTTAGTGTGATAATCAAAGTAGCTTATGTTATTTCTGCTCTGTTCCATCTCTCTCGTGCTTTGTTACCATACCTCTCTTGCACTGTTATCTTAGCCTCCTCCACAAAGACACTAATTTCGTATATTGAAAAACTCCATAGGCTTTGTAAACACGTGGCGAGTGCAACACATACAGGTGTGTAAAACACATCTGGACAAATTTGAGACAGTTTTTGGTTGGAGAGCAATCTTCCGTAGCCGTAGGGGGAGCGGGACCCGAAACCCTTTCCCCTGAAACAATTAACACATGACTGGGGAAGGTTCGCGACTTAAATTTAATGTCAAGTAATTTACAGCCTGGACCGAGGTCGCTCCTCGGCCTTTGTGTCCTCCAGCGGCTGACGGTTCTCGCCATGAAATTTCGTCTTCACACTTCTTGTGGCGGAATTCCTTGATTGTCTTTCTTGATAAGAGATAAACGAAAAATACTCATGAAGGTTATATATATATATATATATATATATATATATATATATATATATATATATATATATATATATATATATATACATATATATATATATATATATATATATATATATATATATATATATATATATATATATATATATATATATTATTAAATATGACCGAAAAAGTAAGATTAATAATTCTATTAAGATTAATGATAGAATTATTAATCTTACTTTTTCGGTCATATTTAATAATATATGTCTACAGGAAAGACTGCTACCAAAATATACTAATATATATATATATATATATATATATATTTATATATATATATATATATATATATATATATATATATATATATATATATATATATATATATATATATATATATATATATATATGTTGTTGAATATGACCGAAAAGGTAAGAATACTAATTCTAACACGAATTTTCTCAATATTTCTTATGTTTTTCTTCGCTGTCGATGGTAATTGAAATACCAAATCTCCAAAATTCATTTTTATTTTTGGTCTGACGCCTAGAAGCGTTTCGTACGGGCTCCTTACATTCTCAAACACTTGTTTTCACTTAACACTACACTTATGAAACACTGTGTATGACACATTTAACCTAACATCTTGCTTTTATATTCGTCGCATATTTCATACGAATAAATGTTTGGTATGTGGAGTTAACTTATAAATAAATTCCAGTAGGCTAATTATATCTATTTGTGAGACAATTCCACAATTGGTTAATTTTGTTTATGTAAAATGCAAATGACGCGAGAACTATAATACTAATAAATTTACTCCTGTTGATTTGTTTCTATGCAAGGATATTTCAGCGCGGGCCTTAAGCCTTTGGCTGGCCCACCGAGTGTTACTCATGTCAATATTACTTCGGCGGTGGATGAATGTGTATGACTCGTTATGTGGCTTCATTGAGGTTATATCCAATGTGTTTAACAGTTTCTCTGTGCTGGTTAATCTCGGAGTTAATTTGATTTGATTACTGTGTGTGCGCTGTGTTAGGTAATGGTCCAGCGGTCTGGCATAAGTCTCCTACAATGACGTTGCTCCCGCCTCTTCTGGAAGATGCAAGTACACGTGGTGAAATGTGGAGTGGTCATATAAGAGTAGTAAATTCTGAGTTTCAGATTTTCAGTATCGTTGTAAACGATGTCGTTCAGTTTGTGTCCACCTGTCTTGAAGGCGATGCTCATTTGGTTCCTATACAAAATACTGCGTTGTAATTACAGCTGTCAGGGCTCGGGAAGTGCTGGCACCCGAAGTGTGTCAGCAACCCTACAACGAAGATGACAGGAACACCATTGTTGACCATGATTTTCAACGTTGCGAAATAATTCATTGGAAGCGCAGATCTGAAAATCATTCCAGAAAAAGGCGTTTAAAACTACAGTAAGAGCACGTACATTGCGGTCAAGGTATCCATTGACCGTGGACTGCCGGTAGACGGTGGCGGTCACAATGCCTCAGGCAGTAACCGTGGTAACAGGAATGTGGTTGTTGTCAAAATTTCTGAAAGTGATTTTCAGTGAGTACCGTTGCCCTGTCCGGGTTCACTGTCACGACTTGACAAGCGTCACATTTTAAGTGCCTTTGTCTAACCATAGACGTTGGAACCTAGACAACCTACGTATCCCATCGAGGCCGATCACTGATATACAACGTTGTTTTAGTTTTCACTAAAACATATGAATTTCAATGTGTGATGTACAGCGTCAAGATGGCAGTGCATTACCTACTGGGACAGGTTGATCGTGCGCTAAGCCAGGTGATCGTAGTCTCTAACAACTGAACAACACACAAAACAGTAAATCATAACAATGAAAATAATACTTCATGAAAATATCTAACATTTTGTGTTTCATATTAATAACGTAAAGTCCATGTTATAGGCCTAATACGCACCTTCGCCTAATACAGTATGTGCATGTGCTGTATTAGGCCTGGGAATATTTAGGTTTGGAATTTAGCATTATTTTTTCCAGACTCAATAAGTGAATTGTACCAAATCATTCTTCTACACTCTAGTTGACCATTCCGTCAATATATGTACGATGGTCCAAATAGTTACGAAAAGTAATAGTTAAACAGGAAGATTGATTGACTCGATTAATCAATGATTACTTTGGTGATATTTTGCTGCTGCCCTCCATATTTACATCCTCTTCTCTGACGTCATTACTATGGGATAACTTTTCCCCTCTATATGTCTCTACCCCTACCCATATATCAATCCTTACCCAGGTCCCAACCCTTACCCAAGTCCCTACCCATACCCAGGTAGGGGTAGGTGAAGTACATGACGTCATGTACTTTAAATTTAATTTAGCGCCACTAACATGACTTCATTACAGTTCACTCTATGAATGGTTACTTACAGCCAAGCCTTTGGTCATGATCAACATCCTGGTTGGTTACGTCAGGCGACATGTGGCATGACGTCATTATTATTCACGCGCTAATTGGTTATGTTCAGTTTTAGATGACGTCAGCACCCTACAGAGTTACCGACCTCCTGATTGGTCAGTTGAAGCGTATTGCCATCGCTACGCTTCGCTCATTATCTATCATTTAACTGTGAACTTGCGGATCTGATCTTAAACACGGGAGAGGGCGGTAGGTACAGCGTATTATGATCACTTTGTCGGGAATATGTCTGTCTGTTTGCTTCATCAGTTTGTTGCGTTTATTGCTGTGTTTGTTGCTGTGTCCTATAAAACATATGTGTATAATTGAATAGCAACCGAATTAATATTATTTACGCGATTGGTGTCAATTTATGTTATTAGTGGTGTGAATTGCATGTATAAAAGGTCACTGATTTTTAGCAATGTGGTTTTATTAGTTTAAATTACACGGCGACCAATTGGAGAGATCATTGTAATTAGATTGATTACGAGAGATGAGCTGTCTCTCATAAGATACGATTTGCCTTCTTTTGGTGTGGGTCTTAAGCGTATCAACTTTTGGAGGGATTTAAAGCCAAAATTTATAACTTACTTACCAACCAGAAAATACATTTAATCCTGGGCACAGTTCTGGATTTAAAAAAGCTCTTATCATATATACACAGAGACCCTGAGTATGCGTTTCTGCTGCCTTTAGTGATCTGGAATTGAAAGCTCCTCGCTAGATTGCCCTAGAAAGCATGCTGAAGATTGCCATAGGAAACCTGTTTTACTTTTTTGCAATTATTATTTTAACTTATTCTAACCTAATCTAATATAATCTTCTGAAAACGAACCTTAAAACACCACATACAGGATTCGTTGTGTTCACTCAGCATTAGCAATGATAGTGATACTGGAATTAGCAGTAGAGGTGAGTAATTGTAGTAGGACTTCAATATTTTATTGGAAATAGCAGTTGAAGATGGAAATTAGTTGTCAATTAGTAGTAATAATATAAATGATGGTATTACTATCAATAAATGCAGGGACAAGGTAGGTAATTTGGAATCGGGCATCTTTATCATGTTATTTAGTTCTTCATTAGTCATACTATATTCTCTTTATTATACTAGGGAGAGTACTCGGATGTGCCCGAGTCACTCTCCCCTCCCTCTGTCCTAATCTCCCCCTCTCTCTCTTTCACTATCCCCGCCCTGTCTCCTAACTTTCTCTTCTCTCACCCCTCCCACTTTCCTATCCTCTAAACCTTTCTCCCCAACTCTCCCTCTCACCCTCTTCTTGTCCCTCCCCACCCTCCCTCTCTCGCCTCTCCGTCCGTCATCTCCCTTACTGCTTCCTCCTTCTTCACCTATCTCCCTCCTCATCAAATGCTATCTTTCTCCTACCAAATCTGCAAATATTTCCCCCCTCTCCCCACTTCTCTTCCTCTCTCTATCTCTGCCTCTATGTGTCTGCCTCTGTCTCTTCTATGTACGTCACGTATTCCAACATTTCCCCTGCAAAACTGATTAATCCTTGCCCCAAGCGTCTGGCCTTAGACAAGTAGGCATTCTCTCTTATAGACATAAAAGATTGCCTCGGTTCTGTTCATTTATTTAGGTTCGCCTTAAAATATTAGAGCAACACCTGACAGAAAACGGGAAAATCCAGGCCCTAATTACGGTAGCAAGTGCAAGAGACCTGAACAGAGACAAAATCATTCTTTGTCGTTACTAGGGTCATTTGAGCTCCGTTTTCTTCATCTGTAGGTGTATAACACTAGCGGTTGATTTTTTTCAAAATTTTTATATATATTCCCAATCCCATTTCCTACCCGTTTTGTAACATGTTAACATTATGAATTATTTTAATGTTCCATAGTGTACGAACCTATACAATCCATCTATCCTAGCGACTCTGATTCACACTTGTACATAAAAAGTACATATCTAATGATTTTATTTTTGCATTGGCATTTAATTTGTTTGCTTATATCCCTGCCTATTTATTATGAATATATTTATTGATGATGATAACCAACACATGTATTTGTCAGTAAAGATGTACATAACCATATTACCACTTGGCATGTGGTTACGGCGAAATTTACATCTCAACGAGAGGATCCATGCAGAGGATCAGCATGGTGTAGTGGTCAGCGTACCAGTTAGGTTCAGGTGAGCTGTACCCGCACCCCGAAGGCATGCCTTAACCTGCCCAATTGAGGACTGTAAGCCCCAAACAACTCATTATATAGGCAAGACAAGTTTTCAGTCGCATATAGTCCTGGGGACCATTCAGGCTTGTTCGCATTTGTGTTCCTCACGTGTACCCCAAAGAATGAGGTGATTTGATAATATGCTATGCCCAAGATTACCATCCGAGTGCCGGCGGGGAAGTGGTTCAAATAGCTTCGGCTATCACTTCCTTATGTCTGGTCGTGATGGTCAAGCGGATTAAGGCGTCATGTAGATACCAGTTGCGTTGCTCCTGGCAGTATGGGTTCGAGTCACTTCTGGGGTGTGAGTTTTCAGTCATATATATATATATATATATATATATATATATATATATATATATATATATATATATATATATATATATATATATATATATATATATATATTCTATTTTTTTAGATGGGAGTACCACCTCTGACTGGAAGAAGGGGACTCTTAGCCTCGGTGGAAAGCACACATAGCCTATTATACGGAATGCTTAGGGTCCCCTTAGGTCATAATTTAATAAGATTTCCCGTCGGGTAAGAAGAAAATGAACAAACGAGAAAATGAACAAATGAAAATGAACAACCTTTTGTTAAAAAAAAATGATTCTTAATTTTATTTTCCTTGGTGCTAATCAAGTGTTTTTTATTGTGTCTATAAGTAAAACTTCGTTTCATATATTTGAAAAATGTTTTCCTCCTTCAGGGTCTGTCCCGCGGAGGGTCGGGCGAGGCAGACGTGGGGCGGCTGGCGTCGCTGGAGGAGACCAATAACACTCTGAGGCAGCAGCTGGAGGACCTGGAGCTGCTCACCCGCCAGCACCACACCCTCCAGCGACACGTGCAGGAGAAGGACCTCGAGTGCGTCACCCTCAAGGAGAAGCTAAAGCTTAAGAACGAACTTTGCCACGATCTGGTAAGTCTCCCGGGGCTCCAGACTTCACTGTCTGGCTTTTGTGACCTCGGTGACGACACATGAGCATGTTTGGGAGGAAAACTTCAAATTATTTGGTGACTTGGAAGCTCTCAGACTGGAAGTTTTCCAAGTCTTAACAAGAAACATCAAAAGTTTTAAGGCGTCTGGAAGACCTTTATTGATCTTGCAATGTGTGTGAGGGCTACATGGCTTCTAAAATGCCAAAAAAGCGAACTGGTTTTTGCTTGTACTAACAAGCAGTGAGTATTTTAAAATTGGTGTGACTTGTAGTATTAGTAAAAAGATAAACCATTTCATCTGCCTCACTACACGAACTACAGGTAGCTATGCCCATAATACTGTACAACATACATATGCATATCTAGCCTATCAAAGTACACAGTTCATAACAAACGTCTCCGAAGGAAATTATTACTGGTCATACTGGAAGAGGAACTTAATATCAAATGTCAGTATAAAATAGTACTGTACCTTCAGTATCATAGTCACCAATAAACTGCATAATTTTAAATGGAGAAAATTTGCAGTATTGATTATAAAATTTTCATAATTATTACTATTCTTGACTGACAACTGTTGTCAAGTGATGATCGTCACTTATTAAATACTTAAAAAACTAAGGCTCATAAATTAATTTAACTCATTGTGTAAAGCTTATTCTTAAAATAGTTCAGTGTGTAAATCTTGTTACTTGTCCGTGTGATCCTATTGAACGTACGAGTTGGAGATCATTGTAATTCACGTCACTGGCTAATTATGATATACTGTTGAGGATGAAGCACATGCTTATCAGTTTTTGTATCATGTGAGAACAGCCTGATTTAGTTAAGTTTTCTGGCAGCTGTTTAAAACCTTTATGTCGAAAGTATCGAAATTATCTTAGCTGTAGTTAGCATAGGCAACCACTCTCCTAGTTTCATTATACAGCCGATAATTACAAGGTATTTTCCGGAGTAAATCTCTTTATTTAACTCCCTCACTTGCTCTCTTACCCTGTCTCTCGCTCTCACCGCCTCTCTCGCTCTCTCACCCTCTCTCTTGCTCTCTCTTGATCCGCTCCGTCTCTCAGCTATCTGGGATACTAGTGGGTGTTCATCCTCCAGCTTATCATGTTAACTGCTAATCTGCAGCGTGGTCAGTAACAGTCTCCCTCTCCATGTTTGTACATTAATGGCTCGTTTGTTGGTGTCGACATTAATGGGTGATTAAGGAGATTAAGAATTCAATAATTGTCTTGATCAATTTCCTGTTTAGAAACAAGGCTAATAAACGCCTCGGTCGTATTTATCTCGGCGCAACAAGGGCTTCTTTCAGTTTAAAGAGGATGAATTATTTGCAGTGTTGAAGTTAGCTTGCTTTGTTGTTAGTCATCCCACAAGCAGCATTACGACCATCATCAAAAGCCCCATCAGCACCAGTAACAACAGTAGCTGCAGCAATTATACCAGCAACTGCAGCAGCGCCATTAACAATAGTAGCATCAAAATTCATGAATCATTATCATTAACAAAGAATGATGGAATAAAGTGTACGTGTTACAGTAGAGATAAACTTCTTATCACTTGCTATAAAGAACTTGATTATTGCAACAGGATAACTGAGCGATGGTGGTAAGTGGACTCGATGAACTCCCAAATTACTGGGTAATGACCCAACTATCAAATAGGTTTCAACCACATAATTGAATAAAGTATAATTATTGATTCATCTGACTTTCGAGATCGACTTTTGCTCTGATTATTTTCGGTAAAACCTCTACGGAATGCAGTACATATAAAATATTAATGAGTAAATGAGCGTTATGATATTTTTTGTAGAATAAATTTTAAAGTTTTTGGTATACACTTATTAAAACACTTATGAATGATACTATATTTAAATTTGTAATCCTTTTAAACAGTTTATTTTATCGTAAGTAGGAGTGATGGTTGCAGTAGTAGTAACAGTAATTGTAGTGAATATTGAAGAAATAGTTTAAAGGGTAGCAGTAAATCTCTCGTAGTGGTAGTAAAAGCAGCAACACTAATTGTAGTATTAAGATTAGTTACTTCAGTAATTTAAAATATCCTGTAAAATTAATGATTTAAGCACAATATGGTATTCAAATGCCATATAGTTTATTGCTTTATACATAACGTAATATTCAGATATTTTGTATATTAATGAATTAATTCACGATATAGCATTCACTACATTTATATATCACCACTGCTGTTATATAGAATTTTACATAAAAAGTGGTTATATCATGCCACAGCCAAAAGAACTAACAAGTAATGATAAAACAGCAATAATAATAAAAAAACCGATAATAATTATGAGAAAATCCACTGGGACTATAGGTGGGTTCGAACCTGCGACCCCGACATTGCCAGTTGCGTACTATACCACTATATTCCCTACATCCACCTATAGTCCCGGTGGATTTTCTCATTGATATACATATTACGTTAATGTGATTTATGTGTGTTAATAATAATTATTATAATCATAACTGTAGTCAAAATTTTTGGAAAATTTGACATACATTCATCGATTAATATTAGGCGAGTTACGTCTGAACTCTGCTAGATGTGTGAAAAGTGCGGTAAAATTAATACCTTAGTAAAATGCACATCTACAAAATATTGCAAAACAGCTCCATGTTATGACTACATGACACCTCATAATTCTCAAATTGAATCTGTGGTAAAAAAAAAAGGCAAAACAAACTTGGATTCCTGTCCACGGTTTTATCTAAAGTAATTAATTAAATTTAAAAGGTTAGACAAATTGAGCACCCGAAGCAGTGTCGAACTTACAGGCTGTCCAGTACAGAAATCCTGCGGGTTGTCTGTGTATAATCCCACCTTTCCCTTTTAAACCTATACACCTCCCTCTCACAAATGTACCAATAAACAAGATCAAATACACATGACATTCAAATGTTTATTCCCTATGCTATTCTCTATGCTAGATTCTCGTATCATCCGATATATTCTAAATTATTAAGTTAATTTCCGTAACAGGAGGGCGACTAGAATATAGTCACGTTAACAACTCAACTTCGCATAACAAAATTATTAATTGTAAATACTGATTAGAATTGACTTATAAACGAACCCGCTTTAGTAAAGATAATTGAACAGAGTGCAGTTGTTCTTGAGATAATTATATATAACAGAAGTGACGTACACATTAGCGATAACATTAACATAACAGATGTTACTCCAACATTTACCGAGTGTCTCAGCCACATATAATTACTTCACATTGTGATAAGTATTGACCTACGCTTCTCTTCCTCTCCACGCCGCCCAGGATGCCGCCCACAGCCACCCACGCCAGGTGACGTCATACTGCCATTGTTGATCTTAAAGTTTATTGGCTGGTCTTTAGTTTTGTATTGAATTTTTTGTTTTTATTAATGTTTTTATGTCTGTTATATATTTATTCAGTCTCTCTGTCTCTCTCTCTCTCTCTCTCTCTCTTTCTCTCTCGCTCTTTCTCTCTTTCTCTCTCTCTCTCTCTCTCTCTCTCTCTCTCTCTCTCTCTCTCTCTCTCTCTCTCTCTCTCTCTCTCTCTCTCTCTCTCTCTCTCTCTCTCTCTCTCTCTTTTCTCTCTTTCTCTCTCTCTCTCCTTCCAGTCATCTGTCTGTTTTTCAGCTTCTGAACAGTCCTCGTCCATATAGCTTAGTGTTACGTGCTTGCTTCCTTTATGTTTACTCCTTCATTTACTTTAACTTCGTCTTCATCAATTATAAAATCTTCATCAGTCATAACATTATCAATCATATCATCTTCATCAATCATATCATCTTCATCAATCATATCATCTTCATCAATCATAATATCTTCAGTCTATTCTCTTTATTTTCACTTGCTCTCTCTTTCCCATCTTTCCTTTTTTAATCTTCACATAATAACTTTTGTCACTTATCTTACCCCTTCATTATTCTGTCGTTGCCTTCATCTTCATGTCGTCACGCTGCTGTCATTCATTATTACGTCCAAGTATACCTAAGTTCTTTCATCAATATTTGTATTTTCTCTGTTTTTATCTCACACTGTAACTTTCAACGCTTCCCTCTTGCGTTTACCTTCTCATCATTCGCTCTAGCTTCGTCATTGTGTAGGTTTCCCATTGTTTTCTTTACCAAGAAAGCTTTGTCATTTCCATTACGTTATTGTACGTAAGCATAGTTTCCTTTCCCCTTCTTTCTTTTGCACTTCCTACCCATCTTTTACTCTACCGATTCTTTCCTCTAGCTATCTGTCTTTGACTTGGCCTCTCTTGCTTTTATTCTCTCTTGTCCTCATCAACTGCTGCCTGATAACTGATAAAAATCTTGCACCTTTCTTTTTATTTATGCTCCTCTGTTTTAGTCAACATCTGCTAATGTTTCCGTCATACATGTTGTGTTTTATAAATGTTTCATGTGTGTACTTGATTGCTATTTTGTTTTAGGAACTATGAGCTCTTGTTTTCTGTGTTTTGGGCTTTGATTGCAAGTGTTGCATTTTTTGTTATCAGTTTGTGTGCATTTGTGTGTACATAATGTCGCATTACTTGGCCTAGTAATCATGACAAAACGTGACGGAAATTAGAAATATACATATATATAGTAATCATTCACAAATGTTATATACAGAAATGATTAAAACCGTGATCATTAGTGTTTCAGTATAAAACAAATATATAATCCTAAATCAGCGTGAAATAACACCACATGCAATAAAGGTAAATTAAAACTGGAACAGCAGGTAAAGGTAAAATCTAATCTGAATTTTCTACTTTTTTTTTAAATTTGAACAAAAATAACGAAACAAACGGCTTAGAACTTTTGAGTAGTGGATTATTTTATTTCATATGCAGACTTTCAAATATATTTATATCTTTAAATAGACTCCCATTTTGTTTATAAAACATTTAAGTGAAAGTTGTGGTCTAAATTTTGTCAATAGCTCCACGCAATGACTGGGAGGGTTCAGTTAAGAGTATTCAATTGCAATATAAAAATTGTCCCCGATTAAAACGTTCTGAAATAAACTTCCTATTTAATTGCTTCAGTCAGAACATTAGAAATGGTGCAGTGTGTTAAAAATAAATTGTATAATCATTTATTCTCAAATATTTCACATTAATTATAAATTACGAATATTTCACTAAATTTTTGAATTATTATATGAAAGCTAGAGAACTGTTTCTACATCATATTTTTAAATAACCAAAAAACGGCAAGAAAGACATTGACTGTGTTTAGGGACTTTCAACAATGTAATCAACGCGAGGGGAATCTATTATCAAAATGTGATAGAATGATCCATTAATATGGGACGAGGTTCTTTAAAAAAATATTTCACACTTAGAAGTAAGCCAATCAGAATATAATAAATAACATATTCTGATTACTGTTTTCACTGAATTATCCCTAATATTGATCGAACACGCTCTAATAAAGTGAGAGTAAGCTTACTACAGTCAGAAGTAACTTTTTTTTTGTCGGTTCAAGAGATGAATTTTTATGTTTTATTATTATTATTCTGAACCATGAATTTAATATTATAATGTGAAAAGAATAACTAACAAAAGTGCATCAACATTTGTTTTAATGAACCATAGGTTGAAAATATAATGGATCAAATATGATCAAACCATTTTTTCTTAAACCAACATATATATGCACCAGCCAAAGTAGGGTCCACAAAAATTCATAGCCACTATATGTAAATATAATGGATTAAAAATAAAAACTGAGTCAACTGTAATTGAAATTAGTTCTTTTATACATTTAATTAAACTAGCGGTATTACTTGATTTAGGAAATAAGCTATTAATACATATAACAATTGTTAACCTAAATAAATATTAATATATATGAAATATTTATTAAAGATAGATATGACTAAATTGTGTTCCCATTAATTCTGTTGGAAACATTAATTTCATTATTTGTAGCATTACCTACTATATATGGTATTAAGTTTCCAGTTTCATCATTTACTAACGTGAACGGTGCTGCTATTTTATGTTTCTGGTTCCAGTCAAAATATGTTTTACATCACATGAGCTATTCTAGAACGTTGTTGTGTATCGTTATCGCCTCTTCTAAGACGACGCTAACATTTATTTTTGTACGTTTCCCCACGTTGGGATATTTGTCTTCTGCTCATTCCCCCAGCCAGCACCTCCAAGTTCCGTTCCAGTTGCAGGTATACAATTTTTTTTAACCCTTTGCTGGTTTCCTTGTGTCAGTGTTCTTCTCCATTCCTAATCTAAATTGTTAGACAAGTTGTTTCTAACAGTTTTATTATAGTTCGACGATGTTCCTGCGCTAAAGCAATGTTCTGCCTTCTCTGAAATGTTTGTTCTTCCTATAGGAGTCTCAGCTGGCCCGCGTCATCGAGAAGAACACAGAACTAACGATCCAGAACTCTGACCTTCAAAAGCAGATTCAAGAGCTACAACATGTGAGTATATTAAAACTCTATTATTTTCGGGTTATTACGGTATCAATAAAATGTATTTTGCGCTCGATTGCGATTGATAGACGTATTTTTATTTCCGTTTCCTTATGTAATATGTTTATGGGCGTTGCCAATAGCAAACAATGAATACATGAATAGAGGTATACCCTCGCTTCTCGGTGCATATACACTGAGTTTACCTTAGTCGTAGTCTATGTTTAGGGCCAAAGTATACTGACCAAACCTTGCCGAGTTTTGTTTGCGTTTTTTTTATTTAATTGTGATTTCGAAGTGGGCCCCGAGTCTCTAAGCAGCGTGGTAAATATTAAGTAATGTTAGGAAGCAGATTTACTTGTCATGTGTGTATTAATAACTTCATTGTTTTAGTAGCTTGGTAATGTTGTCATTACACAAATACAATCCGCAGCAGATTGTGAAATTCATCGACGGAGATTTCGGAAATTATTCATTGCGTTTTAGGGCTTTCTTTATTTATTTATTATTTATTATTTTTGTTTTGTTATTATGGGCGCTACAGATATGTGCACTACAAAGGGTGTATGAGTGTTTAATTGGCGTGGTAGCTTTCAGACGCTCAGTCAAGTAAACAAGCCATGGCCTCTCATACAGGCTACAAGGCTACAACGTACACAACCTATGATGTCATGCATTTCCAGCCATATCTATATATATTTTACAACATTTGAAAATCCTTGCGCCACTAACAGTAAACACGTCCTTACGTAATAACCGTCCTTGAGGTCACGCATGTAAAGATGGCAGAGAGTGCTACTCACCTTGCCTCTCAGTCTGTTCTAAAATACTTTTACAAAAGTTTAATATGCGGCACCAGCATGTAATCCGTACCATATGAAGCAAAATCATAATAACAGCTCTGAGACTTGCTTTATACGGTTTTCCATTAAATTGATCCAGAAAGGAAACCTGTTTCCAACGAACAAGATATTCAGAAATATAGACAAATTAAAAGAAAATTCATCAAAAGAATTTTGATGCTAAAGAACTAAACTGATGATGAAGAACTAAAATAAGTAACATACTTAAGTAAAACAGCAAACTCTATTTATAGTTTTATAGCAACTTGCTCTTGTTGCATCAGACGTGAAATTGCTGGACGAAGGCGCTCGGTCGATACAAACACCTGGTAAGGATACAGAGACGACTTGCCACTGTAATCATGCTTTTGTGATCCCTCTGTTACCTTTCTCTCGCCTTTTCTCTCGCTCTCTTCCTCTCCATCCCTCCCACTCCTTCCTTCCTTTCTCTCTCTCTCTCTCTCTCTCTCTCTCTCTCTCTCTCTCTCTCTCTCTCTCTCTCTCTCTCTCTCTCTCTCTCTCTCTCTCTCTCTCTCTCTCTCTCTCTCTCTCTCTCTCTTTCTCTCTCTCTCTCTTTCTTTCTCTCTCTCTCTCTCTTTCTTTCTCTCTCTCTCTCTCTCTCTCTCTCTCTCTCTCTCTCTCTCTCTCTCTCTCTCTCTCTCTCTCTCTCTCTCTCTCTCTCTCTCTCTCTCTCTCTCTCTCTCTCTCTCTCTCTCTCTCTCTCTCTCTCTCTCTCTCTCTCTCTCTCTCTCGGTTTCTCTCCCACAATATCTTCACCCTTATCCTCTATACCACCAGCGCTCATTCCATTATCCCAGTTGTTGGTGAGTCTCAGGCACCTTAACACGTGGGAAAAAACACTAGGTGTTTTCCTCTTCCCTCGGAGCGTCAGTCATGCACTTTTGCTAATGAGCCATGCACTTGCTCTGTCTCGCAGACCTTAAGTCAAAATACCTTCTTCCATACACCCTCCACACACACACACACACACACACACACACACACACACACACACACACACACACACACACACACACACACACACACACACACACACAACGGATGGAATACATTAGCCAGTGATGTGGAGGAGGCTGACTCCACACCCGGTTTGAAATATAGATATGATAGAGCCCAGTAGGCTCAGGAATCTGTACACCAGTTGATTGATAGTTGAAAGGCGGGACCAAAGAGCCAAAGCTCAACTCCCGCAAGCACAAATAGGTGAGTACACAGAGGTGAGCACACACACACACACACACACACACACACACACACACACACACACACACACACACACACACACACACACACACACACACACACACACTCACACACACACACACACTCACACACATACACACACACACACACACACACACACACACACACACACACACACACACACACACACACACACACACACACCTCCTGTACCCTCCCCCTCTTATCCACCCCCTGTACCCTCCCCCTCTTATCCACCCCCTGTACCCTCCCCCTCTCCCCCACCACCCCAAGCCCTCCCTCCTCCACCAATCCCCCCGTGCCAGGTCCCCCCAGCTCCCACTCACCCCAGATCCCAAAGGTCCCCCCCAGAAAAGAAGCAGAAGAGAGTCAGTTTCAGGGTGATGTACTCGAACATAGATGGGATCACAAGCAAGACAAGTGAACTAAGGGAAAGAGCACAAGAAGTTAACCCAGATGTAATCGGACTCACTGAAACAAAACTCTCTGGAATCATAACGAATGCCGTGTTTCCCCAGGAGTATACAGTAATAAGGAAAGAGAGGGAAGGTAGAGGAGGAGGCGGAGTGGCCCTACTCATGAGAAGGGAATGGAGTTTTAAGGAGATGGCCATCCCGGGCTGTGAGGAGTTCAGAGACTACATAGCAGGCACCATAACAATGGGAGGACCAAGAATAGTAGTAGCAGTAATATACAACCCTCCACCAAATGACAGGAGACCCAGTCAAGAGTATGAAAACAACAACAAGGCAGTTAACACTATAATTGAGAGGGCAGCCTCTGCTGCCTGTAGAAATAGATCCCACCTGCTCATCATGGGCGACTTCAATCACGGAAAGATTGACTGGGAGAACAAGGAACCGCATGGAGGCGAGGATACGTGGAGAGCCAAACTATTGGAGGTGGTGACAAGCAACTTTTTAACGCAGCATGTCGGAGAACCCACAAGGATGAGAGGAAATGACGAACCAGCGAGACTCGACCTAGTCTTCACTCTGAACGACTCCGACATAAGAGAAATCGGTTTTGAGGACCCAGTAGGAATGAGCGACCACAGTGTACTGGTGTTTGAGTACTTGATTGAAGAAGGGTTATTGAACTCGAGGAGGGATACCGAAACCAAAAGGTTAGCATACCGAAAGGGAAACTATGAGGGGATAAGAAAATTCCTAACAGATATAGCATGGGAAACAGAGCTCAGGGGAAAGACGGCCCAAGATATGATGGATTACATCACGCAGAAGTGCAAGGACGCAGCAAACAAGTTTGTCCCAGTCCAAAAGGAAAACGGAGAAATGAAGATGAGAAACCCATGGTTTAATCAAAGATGTAGGCTAGCTAAGCAGCAAAGTAAAAGGGCATGGAGAAACTATAGGAATAACAGGACACTGGAGAGCAGAGAAAGATACCAGAATGCCAGGAATGAATATGTCAGGATGAGAAGAGAGGCAGAAAGACAATACGAAAATGACATCGCAAGCAAGGCAAAGACTCAGCCTAAATTGTTGCATAGCCACATTAGGAGAAAAACAACAGTAAAGGAACAGGTTATGAGATTAAGGATAGGGGCGGAAGGATTCACTACAAATGACAAGGAAGTGTGTGAGGAATTGAATAAGAAATTCCAGGAGGTCTTCACCTTAGAACAAGGAGAAATTCCAGAGGTAAGTGAGGGAATAGCTAACCAGGAACCACTGGAAGAGTTTGAGATTACCAGTGGGGAAGTAAGGAAGTGTTTACTAGAGTTGGACGTGACGAAGGCTATAGGCCCAGATGGAATCTCCCCTTGGGTTCTAAAGGAAGGAGCAAGAGAACTGAGCCTACCACTCTCCATAGTGTATAACAAATCACTGGCAACAGGGGAACTGCCAGATACTTGGAAAGCAGCTAACGTAGTCCCGATATACAAGAAAGGGGATAGACAGGAGGCACTGAACTACAGGCCAGTGTCCCTAACCTGCATACCATGCAAGCTGATGGAGAAGATTGTGCGAAAAAAACTAGTGGAGCATCTGGAGCGAAGGAACTTTGTAACACAGCATCAACATGGGTTCAGGGATGGCAGGTCCTGCCTCACAGGGTTACTTGAATTCTACGACCAGGCAACAAAAATAAGGCAAGAAAGAGAAGGGTGGGCAGACTGCATATTTTTGGATTGTCAGAAAGCCTTTGATACAGTGCCCCACAAGAGGCTAGTGCGAAAGTTGGAGATGCAGGCTGGAGTGAGAGGGAAGGTACTCCGGTGGATAGAGGAATACCTAAGCAACAGGAGACAACGAGTCTGTGTGAGGGGTGAGGTCTCAGATTGGCGAGACGTCACAAGTGGAGTCCCGCAGGGGTCAGTCCTTGGACCTATACTGTTTCTGGTATATGTAAATGATCTCCCAGAGGGTATAGATTCGTTCCTCTCAATGTTTGCCGACGATGCAAAAATTATGAGGAGGATTGAAACAGAGGATGATAGTAGGAGGCTACAAGATGACCTGGATAGACTGAGTGAATGGTCCAACAAATGGCTGTTGAAGTTCAACCCGAGTAAATGCAAAGTAATGAAACTAGGCAGTGGAAACAGGAGGCCAGGCACAGGATACAGAATAGGAGATGAAGTACTTAATGAAACAGACAGAGAGAAAGATCTAGGAGTTGATATCACACCAAACCTGTCTCCTGAAGCCCACATAAAGAGAATAACGTCTGCGGCATATGCGAGGCTGGCTAACATCAGAACGGCGTTCAGGAACCTGTGTAAGGAATCATTCAGAATCTTGTACACCACATATGTAAGACCAATCCTGGAGTATGCGGCCCCAGCATGGAGCCCGTACCTTGTCAAGCACAAGACGAAGCTGGAAAAAGTCCAAAGGTATGCTACTAGACTAGTCCCAGAACTAAGAGGCATGAGTTATGAGGAAAGGCTGCGGGAAATGCACCTCACGACACTGGAAGACAGAAGAGTAAGGGGGGACATGATCACAACCTACAAAATCCTCAGGGGTATCGACCGGGTAAACAAGGACGAACTTTTCAACACTGGTGGGACGCGAACAAGGGGACACAGGTGGAAGCTGAGTACCCAAATGAGCCACAGAGACGTTAGAAAGAACTTTTTCAGTGTCAGAGTAGTTAGCAAATGGAATGCATTAGGAAGTGATGTGGTGGAGGCTGACTCCATTCACAGTTTCAAATGTAGATATGATAGAGCCCAATAGGCTCAGGAATCTGTACACCAGTTGATTGACGGTTGAGAGGCGGGACCAAAGAGCCAGAGCTCAACCCCCGCAAGCACAATTAGGTAAGTACACACACACACACTCACACACACACACTCACAGGAATAGGAGAACATAGACCTCACACAACCTATATATTATGTGAAAAATCTTTAAAGAATTCTGATAAAGAAAGAGATCTAGGGGGGTGGATCTAGATAGAAAACTATCACCTGAGGACCACATCAAGAACGTTGTGCGAGGAGCCAATGCTACGCTTTCTAACTCCAGAATTGCTTTTAAATACATGGATGGCGATATACTAAAGACATTGTTCACGACTTTTGTTAGGCCAAAGCTAGAATATGCAGGGATAGTGTGGTACTCATATCTTAAGAAGCACATCAACAAACTGGAAAAGGTGCAAAGACATGCTACCAAGTGGCTCCCAGAACTGAAGGGTTAAGAGCTACGTGGAGAGGTTAGAGGCATTAAATATGCCAAAACTAGAAGACAGATGAAAAAGAGGTGATACGATCACTACGTACATAATTGTAGCAGGAATTGATAAAATCGATAGGGAAGATTTCCTGGGACTTGGAACGTCAAGAACAAGAGGTCATAGATTTAAACTAGCTAAACACAGATGCCGAAGAAATATAAGAAAATTCACTTTCGCAAACAGAGTGGTAGACGGTTCGAACAATTTAGGTGAGAGGGTTGTGGAGGCCAAGACCGTCAGTAGTTTCAAAGCGTTATATGACAAAGAGTGTTGGGAAGACGGGACACCACGAGCGTAACTTTCATCCTGTAACTACACTTAGGTAATTACACACACACACACACACACACACACACACACACACACACACACACACACACACACACACACACACACACACACACACACATTAACACGTCCACACAGCCACCGGGGAGCAGATGGCTGTGTGAATAGCACGCTGTACACGTAATAATCGTTGCCTGGGTTCGATTCCCGGCGCCGACGAGAAACAAAAATGGGCAGCGTTTCTTTCACCCTGATGTACCTGTTACCTAGCAGTATATAGGTACCTGGGAGTTAGCCAGCTGTTACGGGCTTCTTCCTCGGTGTGTTTGTGTACTCGCCTATTTGTACTCACCTATTTGTGCTTGCTGGGACGTTAGAAAGAATTTTTTCAGTGTCAGAGTAGTTAACAGATGGAATGCATTAGGCAGTGATGTGGTGGAGGCTGACTCCATAAACAGTTTCAAATGTAGATATGACAGAGCCCAGTAGGCTCAGGAATCTGTACACTAGTTGATTGACAGTGGAGAGGCGGGACCAAAGAGCCAGAGCTCAAGCAAAACTAGGTGAGTATACACACACACACACACACTCACACACACACACACACTCACACACACACACACACACACAAGGGCCTGGTAGCCTGGTGGATAGCGCGTAGGACTTGTAATTCTGTGGCGCGGGTTCGATTCCCGCACTAGGCAGAAACAAATGGGCAGAGTTTCTTTCACCCTGAATGCCCCTGTTACCTAGAAGTAAATAGGTACCTGGGAGTTAGTCAATTGTTACGGGCTGCTTCCTGGTGTGTGTGTGTGTGTGTATGTGTGTGTGTGTGTGTGTGTGTGTGTGTGTGTGTGTGTGTGTGTGTGTGTGTGTGTGTGTGTGTGTGTGTGTGTGGTGTGAAAAAAAAAGTACTTATTAAACAGTTGATTGACAGTTGAGAGGCGGGCCGAAAGAGCAAAGCTCAACCCCCGCAAACACAACAAGGTGAATACAACTAGGTGAATACTCACACACACACACACACACACACACACACACACACACACACACACACACACACACACATACACTACACTACTATATATATATATATATATATATATATATATATATATATATATATATATATATATATATATATATATATATATAGTAAATGTGACAGGGAGAAAATAGGTCAGAATTAATACAAAAGACAACCGCCGGCTAGAAAGGCGGTTGTCAAGAGTTAACAGTTTATCTTGCAGGCACAATTATTAGTAAATATACACACTTATACAATGACACAAACTGTTTTAAAGTAAAACTAATTAAAGTATTTCATTTTATAGCTTAAACAGCAAGTATGGACAAAGAATAGAACAAATAATATTACTCACGCAAGATACTTACTAGCTGAGAGGCAGGCCCAGAAGTAAGGCATTATCCCATTTATACACAAATTGCTATGCACAGTTTGGAGACATGAAGCATATGAGACACAACAAATTTACTGGAAATTATTATTTTGTACCTTGGGTTGCTAGGTTGACAATAACCCTCCTCAGGTAGATGCAAGGGTGATTCAGGTGACACACACATGGTTGTTAGCTGCTAAAATAATTCAGAGCCACACATATTAAGTTTTGTTAGGGTGATACAAAGCCACACATAAAACGTAATTGCTTTGGGTAAATACAGGGCAGCACATACCAGGTAGTTGCTAGGGTGCCACCGAGCTCCACACACACCTGGCAGCTGCTGCCGTGTACGTAATCTTATCAGATCTCTCATGTAAACACAGGTCGATACTGACCTCGTAACATTAGCACGAAAACGACCTCTTCTAAACCAAAACCACAAGCGCGATAAAACGCTCAATACTTGTAGGATAGGTACGATAACACCTCCCAGTTACCCAATAACACAGGCGGTATAACACATCCCAGAGACCCAGTAACACAAACTTAATAACACCTCCCAGTGATCCAATAACACCTCCCAGTAACCCAATAACACAGGCGACTATAACACCTCCCAGTGACCCAATAACACAGGCGATATAACACCTCCCAGTGACCCAATAACACAGGCGGTATAACACCTCCGAGTGACCCAATAACACAGGCGGTATAACACCTCCCAGTGACCCAATAACACAGGCGGTATAACACCTCCCAGTGACCCAGTAACACAGAAGGAATAACATCCTAATGACTTCATAAGCACTGCCTATATAACTCCCTTCAATAACCCAATAATATAGGTGAAAAACAACGTCCAGTAAACAAGTAACGCAGGGGTGGATATCACCGTCCAGTAACCCAATAACAGAGGCGGCATAACACCCTTCAGTAACCCAATAATATTACAAGGATATCACCGTCCAGTAACCCAATAACAGAGGCGGCATAACACCCTTCAGTAACCCAATAATATTACAAGGATAACACCGTCCAGTAACCCAATAACAGAGGCGGCATAACACCCTTCAGTAACCCAATAATATTACAAGGATATCACCGTCCAGTAACCCAATAAAAATGGCGTGATAACACCCTCTACTAACTCAGTAAGTCATCCATGAAATGTTGCCTGGTAGCCAGGTCCTAAAGTATAGGAACTGAATCATGAAGAATAGTTAAAATAGCTAAATTTCACATTGCTTTAGAAAAGATATCTGGGAACGGATATGATCCCCGCATCCAAGATTCATAGGAGGTGTGGGAACAGGCGAACCTCGGCCAGATGACAAGAAAGAGCTGGTACTATGTCATGTGATACTTTAACACTTACAAATGCCTGAAGTGGTATAGTACGAAGATTCTTCAGTGTTTTACTAGAAAAAATTTAGCGTACCAGATTGGGAAGATATGTAGGACTAATCCATACATGGCTTCATATGTGGCCTATAACCCTCTAATCCTAGAGTTTATGGAGTCATCACATCATAACTGGGCCGCAGAACTCATTCCCTGCGAACTCAAAGCAGTGAGCAAATATGAGTACATAACCCAGCAAACACGAAGGGGAGCAGGTCAGAGGCTGAGATGCGGGTTCCCACTAAAGCGGCAGTACGATCTTACCGCTTGAGCGGGTGCTAAAGACGGAGGGCTTCGATGTGATTCTCTACAAGTCTCGGGATGTTTGACAAAGTTTAGAGGGAGAGGAGGACGAAGGGGAAAAAAGATAGGAAGAAAATTAAGAGAACGAGGGAGATAGCGAGAGTACATTGCAAAAATAATTATTTTTTTATTAATAAGACTTCCAAGTTTTGCAATCTCCTTTGTTCAGTAGTAGATGCCAGGATTTTTGAATTGTTTACTAGCATGCTCCTCGTGAGTGGCGTGTTGTTTGCTTGGTTTACGGGGCACCAGCTTTGTAGATGACGAGTAAGTCGCCTCGAAAACTTTGTGGTGGTCATTCCAATAGTGGTAGAGCGAAGATGACATCTTTCATTGAAGAATATAAACTAGAATACCAAGTTTGTTCTTTAGAGAGAGTTGTATTACTTATTGGCGCTGTTCTTGGGTGTTAAATGGGCAGTCCGTTTTCGTTGGTAGTAGATAGTGAAGTCCAATACACCGTCAACCCCTTTATATGTGTAATCCCATGTGCGCTAAAAACATGAAAAAATTCCTTGCCTTGCATCATTAATTATCATGCTCTTTGCTCGTTATTGCAGAATGTGTCGTCTTTACTACAACATTTTATTAATATTTTTATTACACTTCTCCTCTTAATTAATTGTTAATGGGAAAATATATATAATTCCTATTACTTTTATTTTAGACATGGACTTTGAGGTGCTTTATTAATTCATGTGGCATCAATCATGACCCTTCGTTGAATTTTGGAATTTTGAGGTAAAGATTCTCTTCACTAGTGCTGGAGGAAAGGGAATCGAGGTGTAGGTGGTGAAGGAGGAATAGTAGCAGGAGAAGGAGGAGGAGGAAGAGGAACACGTGTAGGGTAGAATGATGTAGAGTATTAAGTGGCTAATGGTGAAAAGGAGGAAAGTGAAATATATGGATGGGAGAATTAGGAGGAAAACAAGATTGTGGAGAAGGAGATATTGAAGAGGAGGTGGGTGTGTGCGTAGTGCAGTATTGACCACACACCGTCAGTCTTCATCCCCATGCTTCTGCTCCTTGTTTCTCCTTGTTTGTCTTCCTCTTCCATTTCTCTCGTCTTACATTTTCTTCATTATTATTCCTTTTCCAGTCTATAATTATCTTTCGGTACTAGAAAAAGTACTCCAAATGATCACCTGATTTACTAGAACTGATAAGCCACTCATCTTTTTTTTTTCGCCACACCCCAGAAGTGACTCGAACCCAGACAGCTAGGAGCACTATGCAACTGGTGTACATGGTACCTAAAACACTCGACCAATCGTGACCGTACAAAAGACGATGATAGCCGAGACTATTTCTCTCACCGTCCCGACGGCACTTGGTGGGTAATCTTGGGCATAGTTAGTTCATCGAATCACGTCACTTTCAGGGGCCACGTGAGCAACACAAATGCAAACCAGGGTGAATGGTCCCCAAGCATATATGAGACTGAAAACTCCACACCCCATCCAAGCTTGTTTGCATTTGTGTTGCTCATGTGGCCCCATAAAGTGAAGTGAATCGATGAAATATCTATGCCCAAGATTACTATTAAGTGCCGTCGGGACAGTAGGGGAAATAGTATCGGCTAACCATCGTCTTTTGTACGGTCACGGTTGGTCGAGTGGTTAAGGTACCATGTACACCAGTTGCATAGTTCTCCTGGCTGTCTGGGTTCGAGTAACTTCTGGGGTGTGGAGTTTTCAGTCGCGTATATGATTGGGGACCATTCAAGCCTGTTTGCATATATATATATATATATATATATATATATATATATATATATATATATATATATATATATATATATATATATATATATATATATATATATATATATATAGTGCAGTGCACACACTGCACTGCACACACATATGTGTGTGTGCACTCACCTAGTAGCATGCGCGCGTGTGTGTGTGTGCGTGTGTGTGTGTGTGTGTGTGTGTGTGTGTGTGTGTGTGTGTGTGTGTGTGTGTGTGTGTGTGTGTGTGTGTGTGTGTGTGTGTACTCACCTAGTTGTGCTTGCGGGGGTTGAGCTTTGGCTCTTTGGTCCCGCCTCTTTGGTCCTCTGTATGTGTGCGTGTTTGTGTGTGTGTGTGTGTGTGTGTGTGTGTGTGTGTGTGTGTGTGTGTGTGTGTGTGTGTGTGTGTGTGTACTCACCTAGTTGTGCTTGCGGGGGTTGAGCTTTGGCTCTTTGGTCCTCTGTATGTGTGCGTTTGTGTGTGTGTGCTTGTGTTAATGACAGTGTGAAAGAGTCACAGATAGGGACAGTAAGAGAGATGAAGAGTTAGAGAGAGTGAGAGATTGCCAGAATTTGCTTGGTGTGGGAGCGCGTGTTCTACTTTAAATGCGAAAATGTAACATGGTCCGCGCGTACGAGAATGGAGAGGGGCGAGTAAAGTGCTATCCTGATAAGAATTTTTACGTTGTAGTTTTTGTACCTTTCACGAAAGTGGTCGTGGTGTGAACAACAGGCACCATTATTCGAAGCTAAAAACTAGTAATGGACTAAAATTTCTTTTTGTAGTCATTCCTTCATGATCTTTACGGAGGAAAAGACAAGATGCATCAAGTAATGTTTAAGGCTGTAATCTAAACATTGTGTACCAAGATTATATATTCATCTTTGAAGGAGCACGTGTCAGTAATTATCATGATCCTGGGATTGTGCACTAAAGATGTCGATCAAAGTTTTTAATGTCCATGCCTAATGCATATTAAAATACATGAGTCAAATATATACCATGCCTAAGGTATATTATATGTATAAAATATGTAATATGTGAGTTCAAACTGGATTTAGATAAGCGACGGGGTGTGCTGTTAACAAGCAGCTGAGCCGAGAATTCAACGAAGGTAAACATTGGGGAACCAGCGAACACCGAACAAGACCTAGGATATGATCAGCGATTATGTGATATGATCAGTAGTCATGGTCGTGTCAGGAGTATTATAATTTGTATGAATCAAACTATTATTTGTGGGAAGTAATTTTTCTTTATTCTCCATTGCCAGGAATGTATGTATATAATTTAACTGATACGCGAAAAGAACTGACGAGTTTGTAGTTTTGATGATTCATAATGAAAGATAAATTAAATAAGACGTTTGTGAGCTGTAATTGGAAGCAACAACCCAATTTCTTTCAGTAGACAACGCTTCACTCTTTATGAGCTTAAGTCTGACAGAAAGATTACCCCCCATAAAAAAGGTCGTCTAAAATGGCCATGTTTTAGCACATTTTTCGTTTTATATATCTCGTCAATCCAGGAAGCCAATTTAAAAATATTACATAGTTTTGTGCACGTGCTTGTTCCAAGACTCAAACACACACACACACACAAGTGTGTGTGTATCTGTGTGTGTGTGTGTGTGTGTGTGTGTGTGTGTGTGTGTGTGTGTGTGTGTGTGTGTGTGTGTGTGTGTGTGTGTGTGTGTGTGTGAAAAAAATAGTAGTTAGTAACAGTTGATTGACAGTTGAGAGGTGGGCCGAAAGAGCAGAGCTCAACCCCCGCAAACACAACTAGGTGAATACACACACTCACACAATTAGTCCCAGAGGAGTAGAAGATAGAAGGATTGCGATGTTGGTAAAAAAAACAGAAAGATACTTCGTTACACATCATTCATAGAGGTAACAGAGAACGGGATCCGGGGATTCCAAAAGAAACTTATTCAAAGCGTTAATCATGTAATACAAATTAGGGACCAAGTAAGGCACAAGAAAAGAAAGGGAGATGGGAAGAGAGGCCTATGAGGCGGGTATCAGAAACTCTTAGAGACACAACCATGGGAGTCAGACCTCAATACAGGATTACAACACGACTAAACATGTGTTCATTGTCTGGGTCATGTGTTGGCTATAATATTATTTGATTAGATTACATATATATAATTGCTAAATACAATAAATGTTGATAAATGTTGAATGATAATAATCATTCACTCGGACCATCGGAGCCTTGAACCCAGGATCACAAGAGACGAAGGGAACTATCAGGAAAAAGCGTCAAGTCATTTCGTCAATATAGCACATGGAAGGGGTCAGGATAGAGACTGGGAATGGGACGGAGGGAAGGAATGGTGCCCAATCACTTGGACGGTCGGGAATTGAACGCCAACCTGCATGAGGCAAGACCGTCGCTTTAAGATCCAGCCCAAGTAATTTGGATGACGCTGTGGTTATACAAATCAGCCAATGAGCAACCGAAACAAGAGAAGACCTCGGAGCTCTCAGAGATGGACACCAGTTGCATTCCGTGCTACACATCAGAGCTACATAAACATAAATGAGAGACAGCGATCCACATAAAACTGAAATGAGATATGAAGCATATGAAGCTGATAATTACACGGAAGTTTCGAGGACACGCGGCAGGAGCCAGGAGGACACGTGGCAATAGGAGCCATGAGGACACGTGGCAGGACGAGCTATGAGGACACGTGGCAGGACGAGCCATGAGGACACGTGGCAGTTGGAACCATGAGGGTACGTGGCAGGAGGAGCCATGAGGACACGTGGCAGGACGAGCTATGAGGACACGTGGCAGGACGAGCCATGAGGACACGTGGCAGGAGGAGCCATGAGGACATGTGCCAGGAGTCGTGTGGCCATGTGACTTAACATAGGGAGGCGGGTGGCAGTGTAGGAAAATGATAACACCGTGCTAATAATAAAGGAAACTAATAACATCAGAGAATAAAGATAAAATACTCGGAAGGTAAAGTGGTATGAGAGAGAGAGAGAGAGAGAGAGAGAGAGAGAGATAGAGACAGACAGACATTAGTGATGAAACCTAATCTTTCTCTTGCAAGAGGCGTTGTCTGTTAACAGATGTGTTAACGAGAGTCCAGTCTATGTGGTAGTTTTATAGTTCTAACAATTAACGAGGAAATAGTAACGTGTGTGATAAACTAAACACTGTTTACCGAAACTTATTCACACAACCAATGAAAGAATTTTGAAGCCGTGAGATATCATGAATAGTTACTTAGTTTAATAAAATATTGGAATGAAAGAAAATTGACGTTTTTTCTACGATTCGTTGTTTGCATATTTTCATAAACATTCATATTTTAACATTTTAGAAAAATTACTGAATTCCTTATCAATATTTAACAATATGCATGAATAACATTTGGCGGGGAATATTACTGGTGATAGCGAGTATATACGTTTTGTTTCCCAGGATTAACACGAGCATAAGCGTGATTTATGAAGTTTGAGCCTGAAGGAGAGACAAGAGCCAGGATGATCACAACGTCAACGCTGCCTTTAATTATGGCAAGAGGTAGGAGTGGGTTGATAAAAGAGGTGAAGGGTTGATGAAGCGGTGGGTGAGGGGTTGATGAAGCGGTGAAGCGTTGATGAAGCGGTGGGTGAGAGGTTGATGAAGGGTGGGTGAAGGGTTGATGTAGCGTGGGTGAAGGGTTGATGAAGCGGTGGGTGAAGGGTTGATGAAGCGGTGGAGTTGATGAAGCGGTGGAGGAGTTGATGAAAGGTGTGTTGAGCAATACTGTTAGCGAGGGATTAAGGTGCATACTCCCATCCCATTGGTGAATGGGATGGGAGTATGTGGGTGAAGAACCTGGACAGATGTGAAAGGAAAATAATATTTGGGATATAGTTAGGGAGTAAAGGCTGACAATGAGCAAGTTGTTAAACCTCGGTATAACTTGGTTAACCCTGGCCCCGAGTGGTTCACCATTGGAGAGTCATACAACACCCTCCAGGCCTGTATGATTTTTCATGGAAAGAGGTTAGCTGTTTTGTTAACTAACAAAAAGTTTATTGACTGGAAGCTAACATAAAATAATTAAAACAAAGTGTATTTTGGTTGAATTTCCTAGATTTAGAGTAATTTTTGTGTTTATAATTCTTTGCAAAATAAATACTTATGATTTTTCGATATATTTCGTCAATGATTTTTTATTTCTGAATGTGGAATTATATTACTGTTCGCTGAAGTGTATTATAAATATCTTATAGGTGTAATATATGTCTCGAAAATGTCTAAGCATTGTGAGACAATCTCAACACTTGTTGAACGAGTAACGTTAATTTTTGTCTTTCATAAAAGTATTTGTCCCCTAGACCTAACAAGAGATGCTTCATAAATCTAATTTATCGCTCTCAACTTTCTAGCGTATTCTAAGTGATGTCTAAATAGGCGGAGTCCAAGACCTAATAGCTAGGTCCTGCAGGTACAAATAGTAAATATAAATTCAAACACACGCAGACATATACTCACATAGATACACACGTATACATTTGCACGCATACCGTAAATACACGCACATTAATTCGCATACATACACACATGCATACATACACACACGCATACATACACACATGCATACATACACATACACGCATACATACACACATTGATCACGCTTGACTCAAATTGATGAAGAGCGTTAGTGTTTAGTCCCCCCCCCACCCCCTTCAGACTCACGGTGAAATTATCGGCGCCGCTTCTGGAAGAGGAGGAAGGAGGAGGAAGGGAAGGACGAGAAAAGGAGGAGGAAGGGGAGGAGGAGGAAGAGGAGGTGGAGAAGAATGAGATGACGATGATTAAAATAGTGAGGAAGCATGAGAAGTAGGTTAAGAGGATGGAAATGAGGAAGATATGAGGACGATGAGAAGGAAAAGAACAAAATAGAAGAAAGGAGAGTACAAGAAGATTGGTATTATTTTGAACTCTAAAGACATACTGTCCCTCTGACCACCACCACTATCACCCCCACGACAACCTGCACCACCATCACCACGAAAACCTGCACTACCATCACCACCATAATCACCACCCCCACCATCGTCACCACGACCACCTGCACCACCACCACCCCCACGACAGCCTACACCTCCACCACCACTGCGACAACCTATACCACCACCACCACCACCACGACAACCTGCACCACCACCACAACCTGCACCACCACCACGACAACCTACACCACCACCACCACCTTGGTCAACAACCTCCTCCATCACATCTCCACTTTGCCTATTTTGATTCGGTTCTGCTTCATGTCTTGAGTTATCACACATTATACCCATCTCATCTTCCATCCCTACATCCAACATCACTTTACCTCACGAAGCTACTCATTCTATCGTGCCTCAATCCACCTTCCATCCTGCTCCTCCCCTCCTCTCTCCATCTTGCTACTCCCCTCCTCTCTCCATCTTGCTCCTCCCCTTTTCTCCATCTAGCTTCTCCCTATCTCACCTCTCTGTAAGCAGCTGACTCCCTCATCCCTGGTAATATCGACCCCAAGGTGGAGGCGGGCTTGGGAGGCTGCTGGTATTATCTTGCTAGATGTGGCTTGGTATGGCTCTGCTTGCCTTGGTGAGGTGTGGCTTGATGATTTAAAGCTTGGTGAGGTGTGGCTTGATGATTTAAAGCTTGGTGAGGTGTGGCTTGATGATTTATAGCTTGGTGAGGTGTGGCTTGATGATTTGTGGCTTGGTGGGGTGTGGCTTGATGATTTGTGGCTTGGTGGGGTGTGGCTTGATGATTTATAGCTTGGTAAGGTGTGGCTTGAAGATTTGTTGCTTGGTGAGGTGTGGCTTGATGATTTGTGGCTTGGTGAGGTGTGGTCTGATGATTTAGAGCTTGGTGAGGTATGGAATGATGATTTGTGGCTTGGTGAGGTGTGGCTTGATGATTGATAGCTTGGTGAGGTGTGGCTTGATGATTCATAGCTTGGCGAGGTGTGGGTTGATGATTCATAGCTGGGCGAGGTGTGGGTTGATGATTCATAGCTTGGTGAGGAGGAGCTTGATGATTTATGGCTTGGTTACGTGTGGCTTGATGATTTATAGCTTGGTGAGGAGTTGCTTGATGATTCATAGCTTGGTGAGGTGTTGCTTGATGATTCATAGCTTGTTGAAGTGGGACTTGATGAGGTATGGGTTGTTTGGTAGTAGGTTGATTAGGCGCGGCTTTATCTGGCAGTATGGTGATGCATAACATGGTGAGACGTAGCTTGGTGAGGGGTGTGGCATGCTGGGGCAAGACTTGTTTGATGCCTTTCTTTATAACCACGTTGTTCAGACAATTTTGTACAGCGTTGTTTGCATTTTGGATTATATGTCTTGGAGTAAGCGTCTTTTTCCTCTTTAGTCATAGTTGCTCTCTTCCGATTCCTCCTTTTTTCTCTAATTCATCTCTTTTATCCCCTCACATCATTCATCCTCTCCTATTACACCCCGTCCTCCTTCCCACGTACCCCACCCTACACTCCGGTCCTACGCTTCCTCATCCTTCCAGTCCTCCCCTTACTTTTCGTCTTAGGTCTTCCATCTCGTTGAAAAATATGGGCTACGTTATTAACCTATTGACCAGCGCTTCCTCATAACACACGTTCCTTGAGAAACACGAGAGGAGGGGCGTGTGGGCGTGGTAATGGTGAGACGCCAGAGGATTGAAATTTGTATGGTTGATGGTCAACAACAACTTATTCAACTGGAGGATGAGTTATTCAAGTGCCGTTAACCATTGGCCTGGATTACAGAATGATTTTCCCTGATAACTCTTTTCATAACGTTAATGCCTCTGTCACGGCTGTTGTGCTGGGCTGCCGTTTATTGTCAGATTGTTAGGCAATAAATACCATTAAGAACTGTGCTTGTTACTTTACGGTACGCTGTGAATTAGAATTTTATACGCTTGTTAATATTCAGTTATTTTTTCGTACTACCACATTCGTGGAATATATACATGAAAGTACTTGTCTAGTCATTAGAACGCTATATCTTGGAACGACTCTAACAGCGACTGAAAATTAAGAGCTGATCAATTAAATCCTCCGAATTAATTTTTTAATTCCTCAGTGGTTAAACATTTGCTCTTAATTTTGCTAACTTTACTACAGGACGCCAACATCAACAACAAAAGCCGCAACAATAATGTTATATCTTCTCTATACATTGATACACTCATTACATATTACCCTTACAATGGCTGACGTTTTCTCCTAGTGTCAGGATGCTTCAACAGTTACATATATATATGTATATATATATATATATATATATATATATATATATATATATATATATATATATATATATATATATATATATATATATATATAAACTGACAACATTTATCATCAGCATAGATATACTATCTAGCATAAAAATATAACATCTGGCTGCACACTACACACGACGCATCTGGCAGCACACTAAACACGAAACATCTGGCTGCACACTACACACGACGCATCTGGCCGCACACGAATCATCTGACTGCACACTACACACGACGCATCTGGCAGCACACTAAACACGAAGCATCTGGCTTCGTGTTGTGACCCAACAAAGTTTCGTGATTGACTATACACGCGAACACACATGGCGACAAAAATAGAAAATAAAGTAGAGCGAGTGTTGTATCACTGACCAAACCACCACTGGACAACTACACCACTGGACCACTGTAAAACTACACCACCGGACCACTGTACAACTACACCACCGGACCACTGTACAACTACACCACTGGACAACTGTACAACTATGCCACTGATCCACAGGACTAGTACACCACTTAACCACTGGACAAGTACACCACTGAACCACTAGATAAGTACACCACTGAACCACTGGACAAGTACACCACTGAACCACTGGACAAGTACACCACTGAACCACTGGACAAGTACACCACTGAACTACTGGACAAGTACACCACTGAACCACTGGACACTTCACCAGTGCATCACTACAACTCTCCCGCCAGTTCTCTCTTCATCACTGTTACCGGAGCTCAGAAACGTATTCATGATACGAGAAATTTGAATATTAAATGATTATTTCTCAGAAGAATATTGTGACATATTGTTGTTATTGCGTTGGTCGGCTGTGGCTCGCGTTGTTCGGGGAAGGTGGGGGGGGGGGGGTGGAGGGGTTGCGTGTGCGCTTGTGCTCGTGTAGACAGGAGATGTACAATATACACACGCGCGCGCATGTGTGTGTGTGTGTTTGCGTGTGAATAGTGTACATCTGTATTTCGTGTGCATAAAGTGTGCGTGGGTATCCGTGTGTGCATAACAGCCGTGTCGTGTGAGGCGTCGTAAAGTGGGTGTTAAATTATCGAGGAATGGCTGATAATGAGGTGGAAGGAGGGGTGGTAAAGGGAGCGGGAGGAGGGGGGGTAAAGGGGGGAAAGGGGTGGTAAAGGGGGGGAGGAGGGGGGATAAAGGGGGTAGGGGGAGGTGGGGTATTGAGGGTGGATGGAGGGTAGAAGTGTGGTAATGTGGTAGAAGGAGTGGTAATGGGGCAGTAGAAAGAATGATAATTAGGTAGAAAGAGGGTGTAGAGGTGAGAAGATAGAATGATGGTAATAAGGTTGCAGCAGAGACATGGAAATGGGAAAGGAGAGAAGAATTGTAAGGGGTAGGAGAAATGGTGATAATGGGATGCAGGAAAGAATTTGGAGGCATATTGGTTGAAGGAATAGAGAAGGGAAAGGAGTAGGGAAAGGGAGAAGATGAAGAGAGGGAAGAGGAGTGAGGGACGGAGAGAGGGGTCAGGAAGTGGAGTAGGTGTGTGGGTAGTCAGTAGACACTGCCCCGGAGTGGAGTTGAAGGCGAGGAAGTGTGTGAAGTATGTTGGCCGGAGTGCTGGTGAGATGCAGAGCTTTGGCATGAGATCGTGGGAGGACAATAGCAGTTTTAGAGAATGAGGAAAACGCTGGTCGGGAGTGCTTGGAAAAGGAAGGCAGGAGGGATGTAAGAGGAAGTGTGGGAGAGATAGGGGAAGTGTGATAGGGGAAACAAATTTGGGGAAGAGGGGAAGTGGGGGGGAAGGTGAGAAGTAGAAGTTTGGGGTGAGAGGTGGGAACTGTGGTGGCGTGAGAGGGATGTGTGGGGTGTGTGAGGGGAAGTGTAGAGGTGAGAAGAGGAAGTGTGGGGGTGAGAATGGGAAGAGACAGGGGTGAGAGGGAGAAGTGTGAGGGTGAGAAGGGAAGGAGTGGGGGAGATGGTGAGGGAAAGAGGTGAATCAAGTTAGAAGCAAATAAGCCACATCTATGACACCAAATATTCTTATTTAATATTAATTTTATTTCATATATTAATTAAAATTCAGTGTAATTTTGAATGAATATCCTGTTGAGAATTGCAAACCATTAAAGGCTAATAAAAATCAAGCAAAAGTCATTTAAATTCCTTTGAATCTAATATAAAATTTGTGCCAAGCCAATTTTGTTCTCAAGTATTACCGGATTTCAAAGTTATCCATTTTAAGTCGATATGGTTCAAGGCCAACACAGTGTAATACCTATCCTCCCCTCCCCCCTCAAGACTTTTCCATATACGCTACTAAACAAATAAAAGGTGGAATAGGGTGCGCGGAGGCAGCATGCTGTACAGGAAGAGTGGTAGATGTTTCGGGTTACGCAGAAAGGTTATCCAGAAAGGATAACCTTTTACGTAGAAAGGTAGAAAGTAGAAAGAATAGAAAGGAAACTTCTCTTTGCTCTCGAAAAGAGATGGGGTAACAGAAGCTGGGATTAGAAAGAATCTGCACATAGGAACAAAAACGTAGGGAAAGAGAAACCACTACAGTAAGTAGAAGGACAGTAATAATAGTTGAGGAAGAGACGGAGGAGCTATTAAGGAACAGGAAGAAACCAAAGTGTCACGTGAGGAGAAGTAATGCCAGATCGGTACCGCAGGTGCCAGTCGCGGCTTACTCGCAGTGCTGGCCACACTTACTACCCTTCTTCAACTCTATTTTGGCTGACACGTCACCGCTGCTTCAATAGAGAAACGACCTGTGTTACTTGACGTGCCACCTGTGTGTCTTGGCACGCTGCCTGTGTTACTTGACGTGCCACCTGTGTGTCTTGGCACGCTGCCTGTGTTACTTGACGTGCTACCTGTGTGTCTTGGCACGCTGCCTGTGTTACTTGACGTGCCACCTGTGTCTTGGCACGCTGCCTGTGTTACTTGACGTGCTACCTGTGTGTCTTGGCACGCTGCCTGTGTTACTTGACGTGCTACCTGTGTTACTTGGCACGCTGCCTGTGTTACTTGACGTGCCACCTGTGTGTCTTGGCACGCTGCCTGTGTTACTTGACGTGCCACCTGTGTGTCTTGGCACGCTGCCAGTGTTACTTGACGTGCTACCTGTGTTACTTGGCACGCTGCCTGTGTTAATTGAAGTGCTACCTGTGTGTCTTGGCACGCTGCCTGTGTTACTTGGCGTGCCACCTGTGTTACTTGACGTGCCACCTGTGTTACTTGGCACCGTTGCCTGTGTTACTTGACGTGCCACTTGTGTTACTTGACGTGCCACCTGTGTTACTTGACGTGCTACGTGTGTTACTAAACGTGGTTCCGGTGTTACTTGACGCACTGTGTTAATAATAAGCTAACAGTGCCACTTCCATAGCTTCCATTAGTTTTTGATAAACAAGCATAATTATTCCTTTATTTGCTACTGATTTTTCTTAATTACTTACTGGCAATGAAACTTTACTACATAACGTTGATGCAATAATTTTGTTACTTGAAACACGATGTACATATCCTGTATTCCCTGATACGTGTGTTCCTGAGTACCTGTCATCCCTCACTGTTCCCTGGTACAATGTGACCTGGTACCGGACCTGTGCTTCTTCATATGCTCATGTGTTCCTCTGAGACGCATACTCTGGTTTTACATACGTTACCAATGCTTCTTTATAAGAAAAGAAGATACTTATTATTTATAATACAATCTGTATATCCAGGCGGCCCGGGTTATACGCTAAGGATTGCGCTTAAACTGTATTCTACGGAATCCGGGGAGTCATGTGGGTCTGTCATGCGTGGTGTAATATGAATGTGTATGCGCGCATGCATTGTGTGCGGATGTGCGGTGCGCGTGTGCGCGATTCTATTAGCTACACACAAACAAAAAGACCTGGATCTTGTACCGCTCGCCTCCTAGCTATAGGAGACCTGATACGTTAACTCCCCCCGACGACATGATAGACTGCCGTTTATGTTCTTCAAACTGATAGCAAGTGTGATGTCCACAGCCTCTGCTCCCAGCTCGTTCTCCCTTGCTGCTCGTCATTACAACTTCTCCCATGTCCCCACGTTGTATTTATCCCAGCGTTGAGCAGAATGTTCTAGACAGTTTATTCTGAATATCTTGTATATTGAGAGCATATCTCATCTGGTTCCTCTATTTCCTAGTATTACTACACTGGGATTCCTTAAAATCTCACTTTACCTTAATGCCTTTATTTTTCTCAGTTTCTTAGTAAACCTTTAGTGATGCTGTGTATTCGAGAGCAAAGCTGACAGAAGATGTTGTATTCATGAATTTGTTTTGGAAAATAACCTGCTTAAGTTCCTTAAAGTTATTAATAGGACTTCCTACTCGGTTCCTACTTTTCTCATCAGCTGCGCATAATCTAGATATATTGACATTGTAAGAATGTTTACCTCTTCGAGACGGTCGTCCACATGGATCAAGGTCAACACAGTCCCACGTGGGTCATTATGACCTAGTCATTATGATTTTTGGTCCCGAAATTGATTTTCGTTGTGGATACAGTATCATTAAAATTCATTTAAAACTATTTTTCCAGAGTATTATCGTATCTCCATAGATAAAACCCAGTGACTTTATACACATTCAGGTGTATTGGGATAATTTTTCTCTGTGCTTCCATCGAACTGCTATGTTGAATACTGATCACAGAAAATGTTGGCCTAGTTAATACTTCCGTTCCCACGCTTTGTGAGTAGGCAAATTCTCCTATCTGCGAAGTACAGTCCAAGGAGAAAAAACAATTCACTAATAATTCCTCTCAAAAACAGATTCTGTTTCTTGTCCAGCAGGAACTCTTTTGCAAAGCTGAGCACCATCCACGTATTTACGCTCAGTTTCTGTATCACATAAGCTAGCGTTATATGAGGGACCTGTTAAAGACTTTTTGTTGACAAGGAAAATGAAGTACTCAGGTTTTTTCTCAGTAGTAGAAAGCTACCAGGTTCTTTAGACGTGATCTTACCTTTCTAAATACAATTTCTTCTCGTGGTTACAAAGTTTATCCTCTCTCGATTTTCCAAATTGCTTTTTGAAATGCTCTACTTCGAATACATAAAAAGCAACAAGTTAACAGATTACGGCTTTCTATCGGTCGTCTTCCTTGAATATCAGTGCAAATTTGGCAGCTTTCTAAAGACGCAAGAGCTCCTAAGTCTTAGTGTTAGATTGTATAATACAGTTCGTTGTTTACACAACATGCGAACAGTCTCATTAATTAATCAGTTCAGTATATAGTGAGGTTCATGAAACGTTCGTGAGGCGTTCGTGATTTTTATTGTTTGCTTAGTTTCTATCTACTTGCCTGTACTTACCTGAAAATTTGTATACAGTTTTCCTGTGTACGTTTAGAGGGTTTTGTTTCTATGTGAATTTGTATTCCTGCCTCTCTGGATATTTATTATAAAAAAAATACAAGATTGAAAATTGCATAAATAAACGCACTGCTTGATTGCTTCATAGAAAATAATACAGACATATTTCTGGAAAATAAATGCATACATATATGGCTGCAAACGAAATGTAGAAGGCATTCCATGGTGGTGGAATGTCTGTGAGAGAGGGAGGGAAGGAATGGCTGAATCATTGATTCCGTAGTGTTTGAGCAATGCTCTGTGAGTTAGTGACCTTTGGCGGCAAATATATTAACGATGGCCCCCTCCCTGTCCGGCCCATTGTTGCCGTGAGGGGGGGGGGGGGCTTGGTGGGCGGCTGCCGGAGTGTGATGTTCCTTGGGACACTCCTCTGTCCTTTTATAGCCTTATGCTCCTGCTGCTGTCCTCTCTAATTGTGCTGAACGACCTTTCCTTTTTCTTCTTTTTCGTCCCCCCCCCCTTATCTCCTTTCTAATTGTCATTTCCCGCCAATCTTTTGCCTGTTTTCCTTATTCTTTTGGCCTTCTTTTGTTTTGACACCCGGGTGTTTGATGAGGTGTTTGATGGTGTTTGATGTCTCTGGCACCCGTAGAACTGTGGTACCCGACGTCGCGAGCGAGGGTACGCTTTTATTGTCAATCATTCTTTCGTCACTGAACCCGATCTCGACGGACTAAAAGATCTTTAAGGTGGCGTTTGTGGGGCGTATACTCACGACGCACCCCTGGGGGACCCCGGCATGAACGGCAACATGTCTCTTGTTGGGTGTCCTGTCCTCTAATTGTGACTCCGTGGTGGGTTAGGGGCACCTTCATGAATGAAAGTCTTCTCTCGTTTTTATGTCAAATAATGTTCCTCTTGTACCTTCTCAGGCGCGTGAGGTGGGCGACCAAGCCCCCGAGTCGGCGGACTGTGTTGGAAGACCGGGCTCTATAGCCCCCGCTGCATTGGGCCCCGACCTTGCTTCTCCTTTGACCTTCTTGACTACTCCGCTCGGCTCCCCTGCCTCCTCTGTGGTTGGGTCGAGCCACAAGCCTCCAATGGTGACCACCTCGTCCCTTGGTTCAGCTCGGTCTCCCATTATGACTACTGCTCCTTTTAAACCCCCCTCTCTCTCTCTCTCTGGGGATTCTCAACACCGTCCACGCCACTGCCGCACTCGTACGATTCCTTCCCGTACTGACGAGTACCAGGCCTTGTTTGGTCCCGCTTCGTGGGCCAAATACTTTGATCTCCTCCCTCTGGATTCTACAGCTCCTGAAGATTTCTCCCTCCATAGGCACTTTGCTGATTCCGTAGATGCTTCTGTTACTTTCAACCCCACCCATCTCGGTACACGTTTCGTGGCTGCTCTTTCTCAGGATGCAGCCACCCGCTTGGACTCCTTATCCTGCCTGGCAAGACCTCTGTTCGGGTCTCCAAGAATGCTCTGTTGAATGCCAGTGTTGGCATTGTTCTCCTCCCACCCCATTTTGCGACCGGTGTTAGGAACCTACAGGACTCTCACGAAGATATTCGGCATATCCTTGAGACCCAGGGGCATTCTGTCCTCCAGGTAGACACGTTTACTCGTCCCCCTCGTGGTCGTCGCCGTCAGCCCCTTCGGGTTGTGAAGATTACCTTTGATGGTAGGACCCTTCCGCCCTCTGTCATTCTTGCTGGTGCCAGGTGCTCTGTCCAGGAGTACATTCCCTCTCCTCGGCTCTGTAACAAGTGCTGGAGGCTTGGGCATGGTGCCCTCCGCTGCTCTGGGACTGTCTCTCTCTCTGTCCTTTGTGTGGGGACGAGGGTCACTCTAAGTCAGAGTGCACATTTCCCCAGGCTCGCTGCCTCAACTGCGGTGAGGCCCATCCTACCTTCTCCCGTGCCTGTATACATTACAAGCTTGAGGCAGCCGTCCTCACCTTGAAGCACCGGGAACGTGCTTATGCATTAACAATACATAAGCAACAGGGCTCCATTAAGGAACATATAATCTCTTCCAGCAACCAGACCATCACCTGAGAAGTCTTATTAAACTACACAGAAATCATCGATAGATACAGCGATAGCAGGCGGCTTGACATCTGCGAGGCACTACACATTAAGAAGTCAACACCAGCAATCAACAGTCAATTAATACACAACTATATTCTACCCACCTCAAGAATCCGTACCAATATAAAAGCATCAAGAAGAAATATGGGCCAATAGGCTCTTTGCAGTTACTTCCATTTTTCCCTTTCACTTATCCAATTTATACCCATTGCACCGTGTTCTGTCTTGTGTTGAAAGTTTTGTTCACCTCATCCAAAACTGTTGTAACATATCACCTCACCCAAATGCGAGTATATAAGACAAAAGCTGTTTAAATGTTAGCATAGTAAAACTATGTTTAGTGTTTGCAGGTTATAGTTGTGTGTGTAAACTAAAGTCTTTGAAAATGTAATAAGTTATTATGGAACGCGTTCAAGTGTCGTGTCAGACTAGAATTAAAAATGAATTTTGGAGAATTGATTTTTCAATTACCATCGACAGTGAAAAGAAACATAAGAAATATTGAGAAAATTCGAGTTAGAATTATTAATCTTACTTTTTCGGTCATATTTAACAACATATGTTTACAAGAAAGACTGCTACCAAAATATACTAATATTTTATATATATATATATATATATATATATATATATATATATATATATATATATATATATATATATATATATATATATATATATATATATATATACATAATGTATAATGTGCGAAGAAGCTTAAATGGTCCTTAAGCTAATATTCAACAGAAAACTCCTCACCCTAGAAGGATTCGAACCCATGTAGCCAAGCGTCTCCATGCTCCTTAGGGTGTCCAGTACTTTCACCTCTAGGCCACAACGACTGTTAAATGAATTAGAAGTGATAAGATCGTTAACCCAATTCCCAACGGCACTCGGTGAACCTTTTTGGGCACAGATATTTCATCAAATCACCTCTTCTTAAGTTCTGTCATTCAGGTTCTGAAACTAATCAACAATTTTCTCTATAGGAAGTTTTTCAAAATACCCAGTACAAGCGAGATATTACGGCGCAGAGCCTGCGGGGGTGACATGTGTGATACAGTTAAACACGGCATGCGCGATCCGTAGAGTTGTGTGTATTGACTGGCCAACTAGGTATCATACACACCTGTCACCAAGAAAGATAATGAGAATCTTGCTCTACTCAAAGCTGTCACTCTTGAAACAATTGCCTCCTCCATCGAGAGTCTAAGATCTCACGAGCACTGTGTCTACACCGACGGCTCAGTCCAGTCTTCTACTGGACGGACTGCAGCGGCATGTAGGTTCTATAGAAATAATATTTGCACAAAGTCTGTCAGTGTCAGGCTAAACAACTGGCTGACCTCCACACAAGCAGAACTAGCAGCATTACATTTAGCAACCAGCACATTAAAAAATATTGGAGGAGGAATAATATTCTGCGATTCAAAGTCTGCTCTTCAAGCAATCGAAAACTTCTCTTGGAAGATCGACAGCAAGAACCTAATACTCCCAATTATAAATGACCTAATTGATGCACAGAGTAAAGGGTCTCGAATCTCCTTTGTATGGATACCTTCACACATAAATATAACCCATCATAATGAGACAGACATTGCAGCCAAATTAGCGTGTAACAAGTTTGAAGTTGAATTAGATCTAGGTATCCCTATCTCTGCTGTCAAAACTGTATTGGTCCAAACATTCAGATCTGATAGGAAAGAACTTACTGACTCCCAACGACCTGAAAGTACTAGTATAAAAAGCTATGATTTGTTCAGATCTGAAACCTACATCTATGGACAGCACAAAACGTCCACTAGACTGTGCGACACAGTGGTTGCAAGGATCAGGTTGGGTTACCGTTACCTGTGGCAGGTGGCTGCAGGTGACGGGTCTCCCAATCCTGAGCACTCCAGTTGCAAACTCTGTGAGCAGGAACTACGGCATGATCTCCCGCACTACATCACTGAATGCCCAATTATTAGACCTTTCAGACCAGTTGGCATGAGGTACCTGGAGCTTTGCAATTACTTTATTCACTCTCGTATTCTTGAAGATATCCTCACAGTATACCCAAAATTTGCCAGTGCAGGCTATTAAACACATGACTCTGTATGACTAACCATCCTGCGAGATGGGGACTTGTATTACCACTGCTACCTTATTCAATCTTGTGTTGTTGATATCCTCAAAATGCATCCGGAGTCTGCCAGTGCAGACCGCTAATCACATGCCTCTGTATGACTAACCATCCTGTGTGATGGGGATTTTATAGCATCACCTAGTTAGCTTTTTTGACACACTGTACTCCACTTCATATAGTCTAGGGTAGCTGCACTAATGCAGATGTACCTAATATGTTAATAAAAAAAAAAAAAAAAGCAGCGCCTTCGATCTCCACCAAATGGACTATTCATGATTCATTACGACTGCTCGCTCGCTCATGCTTCCAAGACTGAAAATATTTATATTTTGGTTATTTATAAGCCGTGTACATGTCTAATTTTAAAATGACTATTAGCTTATTTTAAATCTGTGTGGAAAATTTCTTACCGAGAATACATTGCAATTTTCAACACGCGGTGCATTTTTTTTCTAGTCTCTAGATTTAAATAAGGCATATATCCTAGAAGATCCTAACCAAGATGATTCTTGCTGCGTACATAAGTATAGGTTATGTTACCTTGGAAAATACAACTTGCCTTCTGGTGTGAATGCCTATCATTACATCCTTTTCCGTGCTTTGATCCTAACCATCATGAGGTTGTGTATAAACCCTTTTCTACTAATTCTGGTACGCTTCTCTGTCTCTTAATATATATATATATATATATATATATATATATATATATATATATATATATATATATATATATATATATATATATATATATATATAACCTGCCCTAGTAATTTTTTCTAGATATATAACGAAAAACAAAAATTCAGTTGCAAACTTATAAATAAAATAGTGAAAATATGAGGGAAAGACTGTGACACTGCATCAACAGAGAATATTTTACGTTGCTCTCTCATATCGGAGCCGAACAGATGGGAGACGCATGGACATAAAAAATTTGGCTCTATTTGGGGTTTGTGTCTCTGTGAACCTTATTCGATGCTTCATACAAATCTTCTCTTGAGTCAACATCTTGCCGAAGTATAGAGATATTTTCATTTCCGCGTTTGCTTACGGACTGTTGTCTTGTAAAACATGGTGCAGATTCTTGTGCACAAGAACGCCTCGGCAAAGGTGAAGAGCACAGCACCCGAATCTCTTTCCCAAAGCAGTCTTACTCCGAATCACAGAGTTCCACGTAACGCCACCCATAGGCAAACTCTGTTTGAAGCCTCTCATCCGACTTGTACGCCTTCGTCTTCTCATTCCGCATTCATTTCTCGATCATACAAGCACTCGCAGAATTCGAAACGTGCTTCAAATGCATTATCTCTTGCTGATTCAGAAGACCTATGCGAGAACAAAACTGTTAACAAGCAGCCACTGTGTTATATCCAAAGACTCTTCCTTCCACCAAGCACTAGAACAAACAAGGGAAAGAGGACAGGAGAAACGGCAGATACATCTACGATCTCTCTGACGCGTCAGAAACCACCTCTTCGAAGGTCAAAAAAGGCAGTTCACTTCTTTGAGATTCATGGGATTAACGGATGCCTCGACGTCGCTGCACAACGCCAAAGTTCTCAAACGAATAACAGTATAACAAATAAAAATCTTAACTTCGATTACCAAGAACCAAACTCCACCACGACAACCTCCACGACCACATACACGAGTCCGATATCCAGCGCGACGTTCGCAACAAGTGTGGCAGATCTCAGTTGTGTCTTCCCCGACGCTGCTACAGCTTCTAAAGAATCATTCTCGACAGTTTCCAGCAGTCCATTACCCTCCACGAGCTCAAGTCTCTCAGGATCATTCGGGAAAAGGTCCCAAACCCGGCCAGCACCCTTTCGACCCCTTCCCACTGATGCTTCGTGTGACCTTGTAATTAGCTACTTCCGTGAAAGCATCAACGTGGATATCATAACTATACTCCAGGACTTGTGGGCCGCTATACAAAATCTCTCCATCTCTATTTCAATGGTAAATATTTCTGATACAATTACGCCTATTTGTATTATTATTAGTTATTGTGAATCTAATTACACATTTACTGACATGTTTTATTCATCCAAGGTTATGGGATTGGCTTGAGTTTTAAGTGAGCCATAAAGCTTACCACTTACAGGCTCTGCCATTTGGCTTGAATCTTAAACATTATATATATATATATATATATATATATATATATATATATATAGATATATATATATATATATATATATATATATATATATATATATATATATATATATATATATAGATATATATATATATATATATATATATATATATATATATATATATATATATATATATATATATATATATATATATATATATATATATATGTCGTACCTAGTAGCCAGAACGCACTTCTCTGCCTACTATGCAAGGCCCGATTTGCCTATTATATATATATATATATATATATATATATATATATATATATATATATATATATATATATATATATATATATATATATATATATATATATATATACATATATAATATATAATCGTGCACCTAAATTATGTCTTCTAAATGAATAGAAGTCATGATGCTATGGCTTCTCTATTAATTTTATCATTATATACATTATTATTAATATTTTTGAGCACATCCACAGGAGCAGCGTGAGTATTCGAACCTATGCGCTGGGTATTCCCAGACGCACGCTCTAGACGACTCCGCCACGACATGATCAAAAGGATTGCAACTTGGGGTTTTTGCAGAACCTACGATGATTCCCAAGGCTTCCACTGAATCCGAACCATCAGCGTCTAGAGCGTGCGTTTTCTACCACTAAACGACCGTGGCTTGTGAAAAGTCATACAACAGGATTTCTACTGAAATCAAAGGAAATCTTTAGGTCCCTATTGAAGCCAGTCCTAGCGTTTTTCTATGACCCAGAAGCACTCTTGTGGGTCAGAAAGCTGGTTGTATGACTTTCAACAAGTCCCGTTGGTCTAGTGGTAGAGTGCGCGACTGTCAAGGCCGCGGTCATAGGTTCGCACCCACCAATAGTCCCAGTGAATTTTCTCATTGTATTGTATTTTATTAAAACGACACAGCGCCCGGTGGGCTAGTATTCGAATAGTGCTACTTCCTGTGAGCTCTTATGCAAATAGAAAATCGTTTGCACATGCACAAAGTAATCCTATTAACGTGATGTATGAGAAAATCAGTAGGCGCCACGACGAGTATTTGACCCTATGCTCTGGGTACTCCCATGTAAATTCATTTTTTTCTTGCACATCGTACCATGACCTTGTATGTAAATAGAGCTGCGCTCCATTTCCAGGTATGCAAGTAGAGGAGTGGTGTGCTCAGTTAAGAACATGTCCCTCTTTGATCGAGGCCAGTATCATAAGTTATTAAGGCATTAACACAAATATTTGGAATATTTGTGTTGGGTCAGTATCAATATTTTTTAATTATTGCAATGCAATGCATTCTGCTTCTGAATTAGTGTGTCTTATTCAACTGAACTCATAATGCAGAAAACTTTGCATCTGTTGAGCACATTTCAACACAGCTAACTCATTTAGTACGAGAATGATCTTAAGCAATATGAAGTTCCAGCTCCTGTACTCTGCCTTTTGAGATGGTTGTGTTGAGTCAGTAGCCACGTTTAAAGCTTTTCGGGAGATTTTTTGTTTTTGTTTTTACTTTTTATGCTAGGAAGCACACCTAAAATGCTTTATCCCACGTTCGGTAAATATTGTATATATAACTGAAAACGCTTACCCAGTTAACGAGAGATTTGTTGATAGGCGATGTTGGGGGTCCAGCTTCCAGTATTCTGCTTTTAGTGAAAATTGTGTTTGTTCATAATAGAAAACTATGTCAACAGAGGATCTGAAGGAACCCAAGGGGCAGCTTGAGGCCTTTATAACCTACGATTTTCGGGTTCTGGTGAGAATGTAAGGCTGTTACTGTTATGGAGACTAAGTGTAGCAAGTATGAATGATATCGTGCTTGTAATAAAGATTTGCACTAATGGTGACTGTAAACATGTACAACAACAGATTTGGATACTGCAGTGTCATTTGCCTTTTCTTTTTATTCATAAGGTAATGAGATAGAGAGAAGCTACATATGAAGTATGCTTTGTATAATTCCCAGAGAACGGCCGCATCTCTCAGTAATGTCTAGTATTGATGTGAAGTTCTGAGTCAGGACACACCAAGACACGTTTCATTAAATGCCTGACTGTGCTGAATTTTGAATTTCCTCTTTAAATTAGACCGTTGACAGGCATACCAAAATATTGATGACTGCTCAAACAGAAATACAAAAACTTCGTCTCATAATGTGTTAGATCCCAGAGAGCGTGTTAAAGACCAAATACACAGAATAATCTTTTAAACCAATGATTTTGATTATGAGATAAGGGTGAATTTGCCTTCACCCAATCAGAAGCCAAAGCCACCGAGCTAGAACCACGGAACTAGAGAGAGTGAGTTCCAAATTCTTCGACTCAAAACTACATAACAGCTGCCCTAGAGCCAGAGATAAGACGGTATATCACAGAACCCAAGAGCTAAGGTGATATATCTTGATCAATATAATTTGAGCGGAGAAATATGCCGGAAGAGCAAGAGCTATATTGACATAAACTAAGGGGGTGAGTCACATTCCTGGAGAGACACAGCTATACCCTCACAGTATATATATATATATATATATATATATATATATATATATATATATATATATATATATATATATATATATATATATATATATATATATATATATATAATATGCGTGTGTGTGTAATAGAGAGATATTAAAAGCTTTATTCCCCAAGCTAGAGGAAAGTGGACCAAGGAGCTATGGTAACAGAACTATAACCTGAGAACAGAACCACAGAGGGCCAGTGAACGACTGGGAGTGAGCGGCGTGTTTAGTGACTGGTGGAACTCGGCACTCTGATCAATACACCCGCCGACCCTGGCTCTACTGGCACTACTCTCCCTGGCTCTACTGTCACTACTCTCCCTGCCTCTACTGGCACTACTCTCCCTGGCTCTACTGGCACTACTCTCCCCGGCTCTACTGGCACTACTCTCCCTGGCTCTACTGGCACTACTCTCCCTGGCTCTACTGGCACTACTCTCCCTGGCTCTACTGGCACTACTCTCCCTGGCTCTACTGGCACTACTCTCCCTGGCTCTACTGGCATTACTGGCACTACTCTCCCTGGCTCTACTGGCACTATTCTCCTTGTCTCTACTGACACTATCTCTGGCTCTCCTGGCACTATACTCTCTGCCTCTACTAGCACTACTCTGGCACTACTCTTCTTGCCTCTATAGCCATTCCCTCACTAACGCTACACTCCCTGACATCACTCTGTGACACCACTATATGATGACAGCACTCTGACACCACACCCCGTGACACCACACTAAATGAGTTCTACCTACATGACACCGACGTGACCCCCCCCCCCCTCCCATCAAAGCAACATATATATCAGAGAAAATATAGCAGTAACTCTAAAACTACGTGATTCGTATTTACTAACATGAAGATTACAAAACACGCGGCACTAATTAGGTCCATTTTATGACTGGAATCCTCATGGAGGCAAATGTCGTAATTTTAGGCATTTACTGACTGCGCTGATTTTCCTGAATATTTTTCCGAAAATATAAATTGTGTAATGTACATTAAGTTAAACACGATATTCATTTTGTAAATTATAAACTAACTCTAAATGCCTCAGCTGACTAAAATAGGGCAAGTGTTATTCAGTAACACCTAATATAAAAAATTCGACGGATTTTGAAAAAAATAATTTAGTAATCATGCCTATATAACAATGTTGTGACATAAAAACTATTCCAGCAATCATATAGGAATAACAAAAAATTGCCTAATACAACATGGTAATGCTTTTTTATTTAACCAATATCTGATGACTTTGTTGAAATGCATTATATAGTGTTTGTATTTAATATTTGTATTTACTATTTGTGTCTGCAGGAACGAGCTATTAGCTCTTGGACCCCGCCTTTCTAACCAATCTATTTTTCTTCTATTATATCTATTACATACATTTATCTCTAGCAAACACATACACACACACACACACACTGGATAGTCACAGGATACAGAATAGGAGATGAAGTCCTTCACGAACCGGACAAAGAGAAAGATCTGGGAGTTGATATCACGCCAAACCTGTCTCCCGAAGCCCACATCAAAAGAATAACATCAGCGGCTGGGTAACATCAGAACTGCTTTCAGAAACCTGTGTAAGGAATCGATCACAACCTTGTATACCACATATGTAAGGCCCATCCTAGAGTATGCAGCCCCAGCATGGAGCCTGTATCTAGTCAAGCACAAACGAAGCTCGAAAAAGTTCAAAGGTATGCCACTAGGCTAGTCCCAGAACTAAGAGGCACGAGTTATGAGGACAGACTACGTGAACTGCACCTCACGTCGCTGGAAGACAGAAGAGCTAGGTCACCACATACAAAATTCTCGGGGGAATTGACAGGGTGGACAAGGATGGATTAATTAACATGGGTGGCACACAGGGGACACAGGAGGAAGCTGAGTACCCAAATGAGCCACAGGGACATTAGAAAGAACTTTTTCAGTGCCAGAGTAGTTAGTAAATGGAATGCTCTAGGAAGTGATGTGGTGGAGGCTGACTCCATTCACAGTTTCAAATGTAGATATGACAGAACCCAATAGGCTCAGGAATCTGTACATCAGTTGATTGACGGTTTAGAGGCGAGACCAAAGAGCCAGAGCTCAACCCCAGCAAGCACAATTAGGTGAGTACAGTTAGGTAAGTACACACATTCCCAGGAAGCAGCCCGTAGCATCTGTCTAATTCCCAAGTAACTATTTACTGCTAGGTGAACAGGAGCATCAAGTTGAATAAAGCTCTGTAGGTTTGTTTCCTCCTCCGCCGGGAATTGAACTCGGATCCGGGCTATTTGAACTATGATCCCCAACCGCTATCCACTCGGCTGCGAGGTCCAGTGTGTTTGTGTATGTGTATGAGTGCGTGCTTGTGTGCGTGCGTGGACACGTAAGAGTGTGTTTTTCGTTTGATGTCACCACTGTCACCACACCCAAAAAAGTTGTGTTATATTACCTTACCAAAAACGAATATAAGCATGAAACAGAGTATGTAAAATTGTCTTTGAAAATGTAAGAAGTCTCTTGCGAAACGCTTCTGGGCGTCAGACCATAAATAAAATGTGAAAATGAACTTTGGAGAGTTATTTTTTCAATTACTCTCGACAATGAAGAAGGGTAAGATTAATGATTCTAACACGAATCTTCTCAATATTTCTTACGTTTTTCTTCATTGTCGAGGGTTATTGAAAAATTAAGCTCTCCAAAGTTCCTTTTCACATATTATTTATGGTCATGACGCCCAGAAGCGTTTAGCAAGAGACTTCTTACATTTTCAAAAACAACTTTACATACTCTGTTTATATTATATTATTATACTATTATATTCGTTTTTTGGTGAGGTGATATAACACAAAGTTTTTGGGTGAGGTGACAAAACACGAATCCATGGGTAAATATATTTTTACAAACTCAGAACACGAATCAATGGGCTCAACTTTTCAGGCACATTTTGGTAGGAGAGTTTAGAGGTATAGCACTGGACAAGTCCCAGATATGAGAGGTATGAGTTATGAGAAAACATTATTTTCTCCTTCTGAAGATGTATTATTAAATACGTAGGTACTTAATGAAATTACTGTTTCAATTCTTCCTTCGTGGTCTAACACGAAGGACGTAAATAATATATGTATATATATATATATATATATATATATATATATATATATATATATATATATATATATATATATATATATCGTATATATATATATATATATATATATATATATATATATATATATATATATATATCATATATATATATATATATATCATATATATATATATATATATATCATAAATATATATGTGTGCGTGTGTATCTCTGAAGAGTCAGTATTCACTGTATTTACTGTTGATGAATAATTGTTTTCGAAGGCAAGTTTAACATATATTCAGGAAGCCTACATATTTTTTATTTAGTTTCTCTGTGAATTCTTTTAACTTTTCCTTCTGTTTTTTGAATAACTGCTACACTTCCTAAACCTAGAAACAAATAAAGGAATAAAAAACACAGAAATACAACTAAGATCTGTGTTCCAAGTCAGACGATTTTTGTGACAAATTTCTGCAGATCTTGTCCATGGTTCGCCCCATGTTAGGTCACCTCCATATGACGTCACAGCTTGTCTCCGTCCCCCGTCCTGGTGATGACGTCATGGCTGTCGCACACCGCTTCTCACCTTATAATTTATGTTCCTCGAGAAATGCAGCCAGTCGATAATCAGAGGTTGTGGAGGGTTCTTGTTCCCTGTTACTCTCCTGCTTGTCGATGTCTCAATCCTGGTTCTTTGTTCGTTTCATATTTATTTTTACATTTATGCTAGTCCTTTGGTTTATATATATATATATATATATATATATATATATATATATATATATATATATATATATATATATATATATATATATATATATATATATATATATATATATATATATATATGTTTCATTGAATATGACCGCATATTCTGTATTTATTATTTTCTGGTTTAGGGCTTCTATCCCTCTAACTATTTTCTTAGCATCAGGGCTTAATTGAAATAGGAGTTCTCCAAAACTCATTTTCGTACTTTAAGGCGAAGAAAAGAAGTGATTTACTATAGAGTGTATTACACTTATTTATATAATTTGCACGACGTTTCGAACCTCCATGGTTCATTCTCAAGTGAACAGATCTTACAATACTAGTTGATTTTATACCCGCACTGGGTCAGGTGATAATACAATGAAGGTGAAAACATGGGGGATACATAAGGGATAAAAATGTGAGGTGAAACATAGAGGCTGCAGAAGGCTTATTGGCCCATACGAGGCATCTCCTATCTAAACAAAGATTAATCCAGTGTAATTGGCCTGTTATGTTGGACATTGTCTTCTGTGTTGGCATCGATATGTCTTGTCTTGTCCTTACTAAGGACAAGTAAGGACAAGACAAGAACATATCGATGCCAACACAGAAGACAATGTCCAACATAACAGGCCAATTACAATGGATTAATCTTGTTTAGATAGGAGATGCCTCGTATGGGCCAATAAGCCTTCTGCAGCCTCTATGTTTCACCTCACATTTTTATCCCTTATGTATCCCCCCCATGTTTTCACCTTCATTGTATTATCACCTGACCCAGTGCGGGTATAAAATCAACTAGTATTGTAAGATCTGTTCACTTGAGAATGAACCATGGAGGTTCGAAACGTCGTGCAAATTATATAAATAAGTGTAATACACTCTATAGTAAATCACTTCTTTTTCTTCGCCTTAAAAGTACGAAAATGAGTTTTGGAGAACTCCTATTTCAATTAAGCCCTGATGCTAAGAAAATAGTTAGAGGGATAGAAGCCCTAAACCAGAAAATAATAAATACAGAATATGCGGTCATATTCAATGAAACATGTTTAAAAGAAAACCTGCTGCCAGTATACACCAATATATATATATATATATATATATATATAAAAGTTTGTGAGGGTACCACCTCTGGTGCCAATGTAGGGACCCATAGCCATGGAGAAGAAAATCAAAAGTATTCAGAGGAGACCTTGTGGTTTCTCACTGAACACTTAATATTATCTTCTCCTACCACCCCCTTTCTTTTGTATGTACACATAATATATTTCCTTTATTTGAACTTTGTTACAAAAAAGGAATTACATATGGGTTACAAAGATGGTTATCATAGGTTGTCGAGTTCCTCCAGCTCCTCAGATGGCGGGCAGGAACCCTGGATGCAGTGCGCATTTCCCCTCTGTATCGCCACACTGAGGCGCTGGAAAAGAAAGCTTGCAGCTCTTGGGTCCCTGTTGTTTCAATGAGCCTAGAACCCCAGTTCCTTCAAAAAACTGGTAGCACTTTTACCCAGGCGCCGAGTGTCTCAGAAGCAATGGGGACAAAATCTCCGTGGAAGTGCAAAAGTGCAAAAGCAGTCTCCGTGGTGTAGTGGTAAGACACTCGCCTGGCGTTCCGCGAGCGCCATGTCATGGGTTCGTATCCTGGCCGGGGAGGATTTACTGGGCGCAATTCCTTAACTGTAGCCTCTGTTTAACGCAACAGTAAAATGTGTACTTGGATGAAAAAACGATTCTTCGCGGCAGGGGATCGTATTCCAGGGACCATAGGATTAAGGACTTGCCCGAAACGCTACGCGTACTAGTGGCTGTACAAGAATGTAACAACTCTTGTATATATCTCAAAAAAAAAAAAAAAAAAAAAAAAAAAATTGTAGTGGTGATCCAGTTCTCTATACTTACGGATTTGGCTGCTTCCCTGTGGGTGGCAGCGCCACCTGGTTGTGCAACACTGAGGTTAATGTAGGTGTTAGCCAGGGTTGATACGCACGTGTAGTCCCATACCAACTGCTTGCCATTCTTCCAGGGGTTCACTGTAATACCATCCGGGCGACCAATAAGAGCATCAGAGTTACGGGGCGTTAGGTAACGGGCTCTCTTTCAGCTGGGCATCCAGCTGTGGTGAGGCTCCTCTTGATGATGTCGTTAACTTCACTGTGCCTCGAGTGCCATCCCCCTGTGCTTTGGCAGAGTTGGCCATGGTGGCCGTACCTGTCAGCCACCACCTCGCCCCAAATACACCTATATCTGGTGTGGATTGGGGCAGCAATGCGGAGGGCCACAGCAATTCGGAGGGCGTGTGGTGTGAGACGCGTGCCAGTTGCCGACATTGGGGTTGCTAACAGGAAATCCCTATATATATATATAATAAATATACCTAAGGGGTTCTACCTCTGGTGCAAGTGTAGGGACCCATAGCCTCGGAGAAGAAAATAAAGTATACTCAGGGAAGGACCTTGTGGATCCTCACTGAACACTTTGATATTTTCCTCTTCTACCACCCCTATTCTTTTGTGTATATATATGTATAGCTATATTTTAAAATTTAATTGCACAAAAAGCATTACAACATTGGTTACATGCAGGGTTCAAGACTACTTGTCACAGGCGGTAGAGCTCCTCCAGCTCCTCAGATGGCGGGTAGGAACAATGGATGCAGTGAACATTTCCTCTTTGGGCTGCCACACTAAGACGCCGAAAGAGAAAATTGACGGCTCTAGTTGTTTTTAATTAGCTTGGACCCCAGCTCCTTCAAAATACTAGGAGCACTTTTATTCCAGGCACCAAGTGTCTCTGAGGCAATGGGGACAAAATTGTAGTGGTAATCAAGGTCTCTGTATTTACGTGACTTGGCTGCTTCCCGGTGATTGCAGCACCTCCTGCCTGTGCAGCACTGAAGTTAACATAGGGTTGGCTAAAGTTGAAACGCAAGTATAGTCCCACACCAACTGTCTACCCATTCTTTCAGGGGTTCACTGTGATCCCATCTGGGCGACCAATAGGCTCATCAGAGTTTCGGGGAATTAGGTAACGGAGCTCTCTCTCTGCTGGACAACCGGCTGTAATAAGGCCTTCTCTTAATAATGTCGTTAACTTCGCCGTGTCTTGCATGCCATCCTCCTGTCCTTTGGCAGAGAAGGCCATGCCGTCCATACCTGTTGGCCTCTGCCTCGCCGCAAATACACCTGTATCGGTATGGATAGTATTACATATTATTGTAAGTCGATGGATTGCCCCTTCTGGACAACCCATCCTAAAGCCGTTAGAGTGCTTACACTTTGGTTAGGAGATCACCTTTTACGCTTTCTGCTCTTGGAGAGGGGTTCATTGTCACGTGCACACACCCATTTCGAGCCGCTGTGACTCCCCAATCTCTCCTTATTTGGTATGGCCTCCTCAATCCCCCTTTCTTCGAATTATAATTTTGTACCACCCTATCCACAGCCGTGGTTTTCTCTCTCTCTCTCTCTCTCTCTCTCCTCTCTCTCTCTCTCTCCTCTCTCTCTCTCTCTCTCTCCTCTCTCTCTCTCTCTCTCTCTTTTCCTGCTTTCTGGGAAGTCTCACTAGGACAAGAGCAAACACCTGATGATTATCAACTTCTAATATTACAAAAAATACATACAACACACATACAAGATACAATAATAACTCCAATACTCTGTACCTATTATGATCAGATTGCCATCCAATCTCATTAGGGCTCTGTTCAGCTGTTTATATGAAGTGTGCCTAACTCCTGTCTCACCACTTATGCTACCAACCTCATTCCGTGGGTTAAATCTGGCGATGCAAATAGGCACTATCAGCCCTAGAACATATATAAATATACCAAGGAAATCCAGTCTATGGCTGTAATACTATACACATTTGTCTAAACATTCCTCGATACCAAAAATAGTCAGTCACTCACATCCCACTGCTTCATGTACGCCAATGACCCACAAACACTCCATCAACTCCCTAAAGGTAAACAATAAGAACCTCCTCTCTACTCCTGGAAGCTCACTACCGTGATCGTCTTCAGGCTCTTCCACAATTATCTTCCAGGATCCTCTACAGTTCTTCCAGGCTGTTGCACCATGAAGTTTTCCTTGGACTCCAATGGTACTCCACCACTGATTCCACAGAAGCATGTGAGGGCTCACTTCACTGCTTCTCTTCACACAGTTTGAGGTCCAGTTCCTCACTATGGGGCTTAGGCTTACAGGTTCCGGAAGATGAGAGGAAATTTCAACACTGTGGAGAAATGTCCGACAAACCACTGGAACATTATCTAACACAGTGCACAGTTAAAAACCCATTAAGATTTCAACATAGATTCAACAGAGCAGAAGTTTTTAAACACATATGGCAAAATCTTACTGAAGCGACCATACGAGTAATAAATACTCATACTCCGCTCAAGTAAAACAGAAACAAGCAACACTTAGTGGGCCAGCCAGAGGCTTAGGGCCCGCGCAGGAATATCCCTGAAAAAAAAATTATGGGGCTTGTTCTTCCACAGGATACAACATCCACTCCTACAACCTTAAAGTTCCACTCATCAGTTCCTTATTTCAGCTCACTGCCTTACTAAAATTTGCCTAACATATCAATAAACACTTGCTACGGCCGCTAGGCACACGACCAACTACAGGCAATCACCGTTAACTGGTTAAAATGTGCTTACCACAGAAATTGTTTCCAGCGAGGTCGTTCACTCGCTGACGCTTTACCAGGGCGCTCACACAGCTGCCCACGAAAATGTTTCAGGACGGCTTCACAACTCTTCCTGCCGTACAGGACTTCAGCCCACACGTTTCCAAATTGATTCCACAGCTGAAACGTCAGCACACTTCCTTCCTCTAGAAGGTATATCAACCAGGGGGTTCTTCTCTAACAGGAGCTTAATGGAGCGCGACTTTCCCCTCATGATTTCTGGTGCTCAAGTGAGGTCAGTGTCCTCAATAGTGAGCCTCAAACCCCCAGCAAATTCTCCACATCTCATGACCAGTCATTTATTTATATTCTTATTCACTGCCCATACTTGCAAACTATTTGTCAAATTATATCGAGTGTTTACTATATAAATATCCAGGTCTATCTCTCCTTAACCTCTTAGTTAGGTCAGGCCTGGCAGAATAACTCTCAAGGGGAGACTCGTTTCTCCTGCAGCCTGAGATCATAAAAAAATAGGAACAGCAAGTCGGAGAGCCACAGCAATTCGGAGGGCCTGCGGTATGAGACAAGTGCCGGTTGCTGACATTGGCGTTGCTAATAGGAAGTCACCTGCATGGGGAGCAGCTACAGCTCTATGTCGGGCAGTGTCATGTGGTGTTGTCGTAGATTCTAGGAATGTCGCAGGTTCTTCTTCGACAATGGAGCAATCCCCGCTGCATTGCTTATGGGCTTCAGAAAGTGGTGGTTGGGGTGCTGGTCCTGCGGGATAGACCCATCCGGTGGTGTAGTTTGTAAAGCTGGGATCATGTACCCCTGAGTATTGAAATATTTTCTCGGGTGGGATTTCCTTCACCCGGTTGTCAGATGCCACTGAAAAAGAAATTAACTCTCCCAAATGCATTCTTATTGCTGTTCTAACGCCTGAACACGTTTCGTAATGCTTATTAAATTTTCAAAGACAATGTTGTTGGTGTTAAAAACCTGTTAATTAAGTATTTTCTTGAAAGTCTTTGAAAATGTAATAAGCATTACGAAACGCGTTCAGGACTCAGACCAGAAATAAAGAATGAATTTTGAAGAGTTACTTTATCAATTACCCTCGACAGTGAAGAAGAATGTAAGAAATATTGAAAGATTCGTGCTAGAATTATTAATCTTACCCTTTTGGTCATATTTAACACACACACACACAAAACACACACACACACACACACACACACACACACACACACACACACACACACACACACACACACACACACACACACATATGTATATATATATATATATATATATATATATATATATATATATATATATATATATATATATATATATATATATATATATATACATATATATATATATATATATATATATATATATATATATATATATATATATATATATACATATATATATATATATATATATATATATATATATACATATATATATATATATATATATATATATATATATATATATATATATATATATATATATGTCGTACCTAGTAGCCAGAACGCACTTCTCAGCCTACTATGCAAGGCCCGATTTGCCTAATAAGCCAAGTTTTCATGAACTAATGTTTTTTCGACTACCTAACCTACCTAACCTAACCTAACCTAACTTTTTCCGATACCTAACCTAACCTAACCTATAAAGATAGGTTAGGTTAGGTTAGGTAGGGTTGGTTAGGTTCGGTCATATATCTACGTAAATTTTCACTCCAATAAAAAAAAATTGACCTCATTCATAATGAAATGGGTAGCTTATATCATTTCATAAGAAAAAAAATAGAGAAATATATTAATTCAGGAAAACTTTGCTTATTAGGCAAATCGGGCCTTGCATAGTAGGCTGAGAAGTGCGTTCTGGCTACTAGGTACGATATATATATATATATATATATATATATATATATATATATATATATATATATATATATATATATATATATATGTATATATATATATATATATATATATATATATATATATATATATATATATATATATATATATATATATATATATATATATATATATATATTTGTTTCTTTGCCTGAAGATTCTCCACGCACAATTTGCTAACATCGTCATTTTGCAAACGTCTGGATATACGTACATATGTCCATTTATAGTAGTATATCCAGTCAATACGTACACAATATACACAATATAAATAACAAATTCATACAACCTGCTCAGTATATTCTTGAAAGAAAGCGTGTCGACCCCCCCCTCCACCCATCATGTTGAATAAGTGAACGTTCCACCGCAGTGAATATAAGGAAATGTTCCAATTCAGTGAATTTAAATAAATGTTTCACTGCGATGAATCTAAAGAAACGTTCCACTGCGGTGAGCTCTGAGAAAACGTCCAGGCTCAATATACCGTTTTTTTTTAAATGTTTTGTCTGCTGATGTAATTGCAGCCGCTTAATGCTAGTAACAGTTGGTACGTTATTGGTAAAATTTTAAGCAGTTGGAGTAAGAGAGAAAATTATAGAAACAACAGCAAGTGTATTGACATAAGAAGTAGTAAGATTGTTCATTTAATCTTTCCTGTGTAACCTCTGAGCAAGATTTCCAATTCTGTTCTACGATCTAACTGTAATTATGCCGAGAATATGAACCAAATTAGATAGAGAATAGTGAGAGAGCCTTCCAGTGCTCTGTCTGGATTTCATTGATCCTGGTCAAGAAAAATTTCCTTATTAGACATTATAGACTTCGCTGTAAGGTCGTCTTATATGTAATACCTTTGTATTTCAAATTATTTTTATTTGTTTGTTATTCTCTATTATTTTGTTTTTATTTAGGCCTCCACTCACGTCCTTTCTGTCTCTGTTTTTCTGTCAGTCTGCTTGTCCTTCAGTATGCATTGTGTCTCTGTTTCTGTCTGTCTCTCTCTCGCTCTCATAGTCACCTACCAGTTCTCACGACATCATAAATAACGTATCTCTCACACTTCCCATTCTCTCACAGATCTCCCTCTAGCTCAATCATTCTTTCAGTTCTCTCTCTCCCTTATCCCACCTTTCATCGTATTCTTATTTCCTCATTACTTTTTTCTCTCTCTAACATACCCTTCAGAATTGTCGCCGTATCCACCCGGGTATGTGTTTTCTCATCTCCTTTCTCCTCACAGTTGCGCCCTTAACTCACCCGACTCTGATCTCTCCCTTAGGTTAGTGAGGAGTGCAGGACTCTGAAACACACCCTCACCCAGGTGGAAACCGACTGGTCCTCGGCCAAGGTGCAAGTTGGAAGTCTACAGAACAAATTCGGCAACCTGGAGTCTGTACTTCGGGTGAGTTTCTCCTTGGCTACTTGGCCTCTTCAAGGCCTTCTCTCGTTACTCCCTGTTTCTCCGCCACCCTATTCTTATCCTACCTCTCCCCTTTCGTGTTCCTTCCTTCCCTAATCTCTCCTGGCCATCCTCCCTATTTCCTCTCCTCACTTCTTGTTCCCCCACCATTCCAAGGCTATCTATTTCCCTCTATACCCATTTTCCTTATTTCCTTCACTGTCGTCTTTCCATAGAGTCATCTCTCTTCAGCTGCCTAGCCCCCTTCGCACCCCATCCTCCTATTGCACCTCATTACTCATCGCTCTATACCTCCCTGATCTCATTTGACTTTAAATCACCTCTCACTTCATATTATCTTTTAATTTACTGTTATTTTCTTACATACCCTCACTTTGCTCATCCCTCATTGTTTATTTCTCTTCATATGTTTCTTAACTCTGCTAACCAGGAAATGTCAACATGTTACTAGTGATGTAAGATCACTGCTACAATTATCAATGTGCTCAAATCTTACATTAAATTTTATTCTTCTATCACGTTTCTTTATCACGTCACTGTTATTATTCCCCATCTTCATCTCTCATACCTCCACACTACCACGTCCCCCTTCCCCTGCGTCTCCCCCCTCATACACCCCCACTACCACGTCCCCCTTACCCTGTGTCACCCCCTCATACACCCCACGTCCCACAACTACCACGTCCCTTCCCTACCCTATACATCCCCCTCTCAAACCACAATCACGTAAATACTTCCTCATCTATCCTCCTTAATCTCCGCGACTCCCTTCTCACAACCTTCTCCCATTCGTGCCTGTCTGTTTCCTTGTCTCGTGCCCTCTCTGGCCACCTCCATCCCTCCCTCCTTCACTCCACTTGCCACTCCTCACTAGCCCCTCACTCACCTCTCACCCCTCATCGATATCAACCCTTAGTTTCTCTCTTACTTTCTCTCATAATCTCCCCCTCCCTCCCTTCCTGTCTTCGTCCTCCTCATTACAACCATTGTTTCCCCTTCTCCGCCTCTTGTACCTGTCACTCCCCGTCTACTCCCCTGTACCTGTCACTCTCCGTCTACTCCCCCTGTACCTGTCACTCCCAGTCTACTCCCATGTACCTGTCACTCCCCGTCTACTCCCCTTGTACTTGTCACTTCCCGTCTACCCCCCCCCCTGTACCTGTCACTCCCCCGTCTACTCCCCCTGTACCTGTCACTTCCCGTCTACCCCCCTGTACCTGTCACTTCCCGTCTACTCCCATGTACCTGTCACTCCCCGTCTACTCCAATGCACCTGTCACTCCCCGTCTACTCCCCCTGTACCTGTCACTCCCCCGTCTACCCCCCCCCCCTGTACCTGTCACTTCCCGTCTACTCCCATGCACCTGTCACTCCCCGTCTACTCCCCTTGTACTTGTCACTTCCCGTCTACTCCCATGCACCTGTCACTCCCCGTCTACTCCAATGCACTTGTCACTCCCCGTCTACTCCCCCTGTACCTGTCACTCCCCCGTCTACCCCCCTGTACCTGTCACTTCCCGTCTACTCCCATGTCTACTCCCCCTGTACCTGTCACTCCCCGTCGACTTCCCTGTACCTGTCACTCCCTGTCTACTTCGTTTCACCTCGCATCATCCAGTTTTTCCGACACTCCTTTATTCATCTCCCTTTATCCTATATTCCTTCATTCTCCTCCCTTTATTCTATCTCTCTTTACGTTCCATCATCCCGTCTTTCTATATTTCTTTATTCATCTCTCATCATCCTTCATTCCTTTAAACTCCCATCATCCTTTTTCTCTCCACTCCTTAACGTGGGCTTCCCTCCTTACCTGCTTCACTCTTCTCTTTCTTAATGAGTTCCATGATTCTCACCTCGGTCATAAGAATGACGTAATTTTAAGTTTTTGTTTAATCTACTTTACACTGCTTAATGTTTTAGCTTTAAATATTTATTTGTTAAAACTTGATAGTGTTTTTCCTCTTACGACAAGGACTGAAGGCTGATGTTGACAGCTTTCCCTGAGCCTCTCTTGTTAACGTGGCGTCTGTATTTCTGCTTGCCCTATAATATCTTTATTCTTTCTCGTATACACTCACGCACATATACATATTGTTCATGCACAACTAAGTAAGTACACACAAACAATCTATCAGGTGATTGACAGTTGAGAGGCGGGACCAAAGGGCCAGAACTTAACCCCCGCAAGCACAACTAGGTGAGTTCACACACACACATACACACACACACACACACACACACACACACACACACACACACACACACACACACACACACACACACACACACACACACACACACACACACACAAACACAAACACTGAGCCCAGTAGGCTCAGGAATCTGTACACCAATTGATTGACAGTTGAGAGGCGGGACCAAAGAGCCAAAGCTAAACCCCCGCAAGCACAAATAGGTGAGTACAAATAGGTGAGTACACACAAACACACACACACCAAAGAGCCAGAGCTCACCCTCCCCGTAAGCACAACTAGATGAGTACCACTAGGTGAGTACACACACACAAACCTGTGCACACATACACAGACATTTATTGTTTTCTTATGCTTTATAACTTGTCAGCTGAGACGACAATGAAGTCTAAGACACATTAACTTGGCTGACGACGTACCCGGCAGATATGCGGATTCTGCTGTCATCAACTGACTCATAACAAACGCATGACATAATTATGCTTGTGCTTCCTTAATTTCTAACAGCTTATTCATGAACCGTCAAAACACCAGCATTTAAATGCATTTCCACCAGTTAGAATTCATGCTACCTGGAGACAATATATACAGTTCGGATTACGAAGTTATCAAAGACTCGTGCGTTCTATTCATATTTGGTAAATGACGGTAGGTTTGGCGATTTAAGGCTAAATTCATCTGAATAACTGAGTTTGTGAACTTTTTGTTATTCAGTATTCTTTCTAGCACGAAAATAGAGCAATGTGGTGAAAACTCCCTAGCACTGAGGAACGTTACAAGAATATTAAGGATTGTCTTAAACATTGCTAAAACACAGGTTCCGACCATTATGATTTGCTACCACTGACCTTATGTTCCCATTTCTTATGTGGAGTGGTCAAGAATCAGTAATCACTTTGCTAGTGCATCTCAGTAAACATCACTACATACTAGTGGTTCAAAACATCTTGTTTGATGACATTTCTCGGGATGATTGTAATTTTGAATTTTTTTAATATTTTTTTATTGTAAAATTCACTCGTTTTTATGCTTCAAACTCGAGAGGTATTGAAAAGATACCTAAGAGATGCAGGAGGGATTCAGAAGCTCAGCTGCATTACGACACACTTGTAAAACAGTACAACCACTAGGAGAGAAGAGTCACATCATCCGTAGCATCCACATCAAGTATCCATAGATGGCAGACGCTGCATAAATGATTACAAAATATATCCACAACACAATGGCACAGAGAGAGAACAGCCACAGCATAATGGCCAAAACTCAACAGTTTCCAAAATCCTGATACAACACAAGGGACTAAACGACACTATAGGTAAACGATTGCGAATGGTAACATTGATATGGCAACAATTTATCAAACAACCAAGAACTGGTAAACATAAGATAAATGTAAAAATAAATGATGGGGAGAGCAGCGAAGTCAAAGACGTGTCCAGATTGGTTTATTTTAAAATACGACAAAAGGGAAGACTCTTACTAAAGGTAAAATGATATAAGATGTGGTGAGGTGTTGTGTTCTATTGTGTTGTGTAGTGTTGCGTGGCGTGTGGTGTGCATGTTGGCGGGCGCTGTGCGTGTTGGCGTGTGGTGTGGGTAATAGCGTGTAGTGTTGCGTTTGGGGTTGATGTTACGTGGGTGATGTGGCTTAGGATCATTTTGCAAGATGTAGCGCTACTTACGTGACGTGGCGTGACGTAGGGTGGTGTGTCATGGCATAAAAAGGCCTTGCGATGCGTAATATGGTACAGTTTTCATGTTAAGTTGTGTGGTACAGTGTGGTAAGACGTGTTGTGGCGTGGGATTGGGAGGCGTTGTGCAGTGTTTGGTAAGGGCTGGTGTGGCTTGATGTGGCACTGGATAATGTTTGGTTGGTGTGGCTTGATGTGGCACTGTCTAGTGTTTGGTGGGTCTGGTGTTGCGTGATGTGGCACTGTGTAGTGTTTGGTTGGTCTGGTGTGGCTTGATGTGGCACTGTGTAGTGTTTGGTGGGTCTGGTGTGGCTTGATGTGGCACTGTGTAGTGTTTGGTGGGTCTGGTGTGGCGTGATGTGGCACTGTGTAGTGTTTGGTGGGTCTGGTGTGGCTTGATGTGGCACTGTGTAGTGTTTGGTGGGTCTGGTGTGGCTTGATGTGGCACTGTGTAGTGTTTGGTGGGTCTGGTGTGGCTGTATGTGGCACTGTGTAGTGTTTGGTGGGTCTGGTGTGGCTTGATGTGGCACTGTGTAGTGTTTGGTGGGTCTGGTGTGGCGTGATGTGGCACTGTGTAGTGTTTGGTGGGTCTGGTGTGGTGTTGGGTAGTGTAATATTGCATGGTGTGCGGCAGTGAGCTGGCGGGGTGGCCGAGAATGGCTACGCCATCTTTATACTCCGTTTTTTGGTCCCAGTTTGTGACTTTCCCCCTGTCATTATGCCTCTCTCTCTCATGTGGCTTGGTCTTATTTTCTCGAGGTTCTCTGTTTTCTTGTCCTCTCTCACGTCTTTTGGCCTATATGTATGTAGAGAAACACCAAGATGAGAGCAGACTTTAAAAGTAGATACCGTTGCATCTTGGGCGTCTACATCATGAATGCATCTATAAAGCTCACGATATATTTTTTATATTCTCGACGTGTGACACAAGCAGTATTGAGGTTTTCGTCAGGGTACACATATTTATGTTCGTAATCCCTTGAATTCAAATTTCGGGTTAGGATTAGTTTACATACACTACATTGTCAAAACTATTACATGGTACAATATTCACCTGTCCTGTACTTGAAATTGAAATAAGTTATTTGAGGTATAAATACTCAAACTGATGAGGTAGTTCATCATTCATATATATTTTATCAATGGTGTATATATATATATATATATATATATATATATAATATATATTATATATATATATATATATATATATATATATATATATATGTATATATATATATATATATATAATACATATATATATATATATATATATAATATATATATATATATATATATATATATATATATATATGTCGTACCTAGTAGCCAGAACGCACTTCTCAGCCTACTATGCAAGGCCCGATTTGCCTAATAAGCCAAGTTTTCCTGAATTAATATATTTTCTCCAATTTTTTTCTTATGAAATGATAAAGCTACCCATTTCATTATGTATGAGGTAAAAAATTTTTTATTGGAGTTAAAATTAATGTAGCTATGTGACCGAACCTAACCAACCCTACCTAACCTAACCTAACCTATCTTTATAGGTTAGGTTAGGTTAGGTAGCCGAAAAAGTTAGGTTAGGTTAGGTTGGTTAGGTAGTCGAAAAACAATTAATTCATGAAAACTTGGCTTATTAGGCAAATCGGGCCTTGCATAATAGGCTGAGAAGTGCGTTCTGGCTACTAGGTACGACATATATATATATATGTATATATATATATATATATATATATATATATATATATATATATATATATATATATATATATACATATATATATATATATATATATATATATATATATATATATATATATATATATATATATATATATATATATATATATATATATATATATATAAATGAACTGTAGACAATCACACCTACCAGGGGACTCGAACCGTGGCCATCAATATGGCAGGTACGCACTTGTATCCACTACACCATACTCAGAGCCCTAAAAGAGGTGGAAATTCCGGGGTATTTAACTTCCCAGATATCCCATTTTCTCCAGGTAATGAGACAGTGAGAGATCACTTGACGTTTTCCATCAAGCCCTGTTATATGGGAGAACACGGTATCCATGCTTAATGCACTATATAGACACATCACAAACAGCAAGCATATTTCCGAACATTTTGAGTGATAAACATATACATTTCTTCCTTTTCATGCAGTATGTTTCCAGACGTACTCACAAATACTTTTATGACTAGGTACACAGACAATTTGCAATTGAGATTTAAATTGCGCACAGGACATTCTTATGTCCAGTGGTGGTGCTTATTCTTCTTCTGACAAGGGTTTTGGCTATAGTACATGTTTTTTATATAACCTTAATACTGGCCATATTACAGGCGTTTGTTATGTTATTTGATGGTTGTCATTTCGTGAGAATAAGCTATCACTCTTGCTTTCTTTTGCAAGTGTGGTGATGATAATCTTAGTTGCTCAATTTTCCTTTTTGCTTCTGTATTGAAATATATAAGGTTCAAAAAGTTTACAAAATAATCTTCCAAGGAAAGGCTAAATACATATCATAAAAAACTCACAAACAGTACAAAAGCTTTGTGGCCTTTCACAATGCTGACGACGATGCTGGATAATGATAAGAGTAACATTCAGCGGGCCAGGCAGAGGCTTCGGTCGCACGGAAGAATATCTCTGAGACCAAAACGCCAAAAAATACTTAACACTTGCTAATTGCTGGATGTGACAGGCTCGCTATTATTCAGCTCATTAAAGTCCTATGGCAAATACAATTAATTTTAGATGTATTCCAATTAGACCACAGTAAGCTCTCCGTGAGCTATTGGCACGATAATATGGCTGTGATGCTGTGAGCGTAGTATTAATGCCTGCCCATGTGGTCCTAATCAATGTCTACTGGATTTCCTATTGCTGGTTTTTCCTACGACTTTCTTTTACGAGCTCCACGGTAAAGAACCTGTGTGTGATGGCATACATATTTACGAATAGTACGAATAATTACTGACTGGAACTCTATTTCGTACATTGTTCCTATCGACATTTTGTAACGTTCCATATTCTAAGATATCCTGATTTTCATAATTTAATTCTAATATCAATCATTTCACGATAAATTGGGATCGATAGTTATCCTTTTAAATTACGTTTTATTATCATATGATAAGTGAGATTGAAATGCAAATAAGGATTGGACAAATAATGGCAAATGTGCCCACATGGCCATATTTTTCTCATATCTGACCTCTTATTAGTAGAGGTTTCTTTTTTACATTAGAAAAATATTAACCAGAGATATGACGGATCCTCCTAATTTTCAGGACATATAAACAGAACTCAATTTTCATGATTTACTCTAGTGGAATCATCAACTGGCGGAAGCAGAAATGTGACTTGATGTTGGATTATACATGAACTGACGTTTGTTGCAGTGTGTACGGGTTAAAAGGCTTTACCTCTTAATATTTTACTTATTCTCTGCCTTTGTGTGTATTTGTTTATTTTTTCTGTATGTCTCCATCTCCGTCTCTCTCTGAAGCACCTTCTGGTAGACTCAGTCTGGCCCCATTGGCCACCCACTCCGGCCCTACTGGCCGCACCCTGACAGTGACCACATTTACATACACATTATAACGTTATATTTTTTCTTCCCCCATTTCTCACACATTATATGTCGCGCTGCACGTGTCACCAACTCTCGTGCTGCACACCGTGACGTCGTCTACCTCTCGCGCTGCACAACGTGTTGTCTACCTGCCGTGCTGCACCCCATGACGTCCTAACCTGTCACGCTGTATCTCATGACTCCATCTATCTGTTGTACTGCACCCTGTGACGTCGTCCATCTTCTGTGGCACACACTTTGACGTCATCTACCTGTCTTTCTTCTCCCCTGATGTCATCTGCCTTCAACATTCCACATGTTGGAGTCACATGTTTGTCCCGTTGCGCCCGTGAACTCTCCTGGTCTTGTTGATGACGTCGAAGCTTGAAGATGTGTACGGGTTTGCCGACGGTTCGAGGCCCCGCGGGGGCAGCAGTCTCGAGACCGTCTTGATTGTGAGTATTGAACACTGCCTCGTCCCTGCCTCCCTCCCTGAGCGAGCCACTTAATAAGTACTCAAGCTCAACCTTCCCTCAACCTTCACCCATAACTGAGTCCTGAAACCCAGATATAATTCCCTCCATGATCTGGTTCCTACCGCCTAATCTGACCCTTATATCAAAATCTAATACTCACCTCCAAGATCTAACTCGTCACTCAGATCTATTTGATTTCCCATAACCGAATTCCTTCATTCAGATGCCAGCAGCCTACCCAGATCTCAAGCTAGCTACCATGGTCTAAAACCTTCTACTCGAGTCTGATTATCTCTTGATCTGACCCTTGTAGGCCAATAATTGACCTCATCCGTTCCTTCAAGCCACCTCCCTGGTAGTAAAGCTTCGCATTTATTTATGCATCTTCCTATTAAATGCGTATCCTTCCCTTGCATTGCTTGTATACTCGATCCTTATCCCTCTCCTCTCTCCCGTCACGTTAGGTACCACAAAACAGGGACTGATGAATGTTACACCTTCATAGATTACCTCTCTCGCCTCACAAACCTTCCTCTAACTCGTAGATACTCTAACTTCTTTATTTTTCGTGGGGACAATCTTATCCTTTTGGTTAATAGATTTCCTAAAATATTCCGTTACCATCTCATAGGATGCGAGCTTCCTTCCCGCACTGATAAGCTCCGTCTCTAAGGGGCACATCCTTCCTCCCTCCCTCACAGCTACGTCTTTACCCTCACTGGCACACCTTTCCCTCTTACAGGTAAATCATTTCTCTCACAGGTACATAATGTATCTTAGGTACATCCTTCCTCCTCACAAGTACATCCTTCCCCTCACTAGTTCATCGTTCCCTCTCACGGGTACATATTTTCTTTCACAAGTATGTCCTTCCTCTCACATATACATCGGTTCCCCTTCACATGTGCATCGCTCCCCAACTCCCTCACAGGTATATAATTTCTCTCAAAAGTATATTCTTCTTCTCACAGGTACATCTTTCTCCTCACAGGCATATACGTCCCCCTCACAGAAACATTTTTTCCCTCATAGATACATCCTTCATAAATAAATGTGCTCCGTAATAGATAACCATCTTTTCATATAAATATTCCTCTCTGAATGATAACCACAATCCCCCTACTAATAACTCCTTTCGCTTTAGACAGCTCTTTTTTTCATAAATAACATCTATTCCAGAATAAATATTGTCTTCAGCTATTCCCCAACCTTCCTCCCTGTCCACACCATTCTCTCTACTATGCTGTTTTATGTTTCTCCGCTCTGCCAGCTTCAATTTTATTTTTCTACTCCTGTTCCTATCTTTATCCTCTTCCTCCTACGTTCCAATTAACTTATATCTTGCTGTTTCTTCGTTTCTGTTTGATGTACTTACTGTCTTGGAGGTCTTGTCCTGTGTGCTCATGTGAGTCCCAACGCTGTGTTGTCATGTTGCTGGCTGTCTGTCTGTCATGTATGTACCCCTCTGTGTTCTAATGGTTGTCACACACACACACACACACACACACACACACACACACACACACACACACACACACACACACACACACACACACACACACACACACACAGTCCTATCCTGTAAATCGGCGTCAGTTTCCTAATAACAGCATGTTTATTCATGTTCCTGTTGGAGAACTGAAACCACAATGTCAATGCTCTTGATGTTATGTATGTATACTTACAAATCTTGTTATATCCCAGAATGCATACACAGATTCTTATACTTATGTATAAGTACGATTTTCTATACACATCATATCCGAGAATGTCTCTAAACTGCAATTATAATTATTATAGCTCTAATAATTGCACATTTAATTGCAAAAGATCCTGCACACATGTTCCTGAGAAGTTGCACTCAAGGAATTATTGAGTGAGTTCTCTACAGAAATACACTAACCTGTAGGTAGCGGTAATCGGAAAATAATAAGTAAATTGTAAGTATTTCGCAATGTATTGACTCGAGGAAGTGAAATTCGAATGTAATTCCCGTAAAAGAAGAATGTATTATTATTATAATTATTGTTTATTTTTCTCTATTCACATTTTGACATGTTGAGTTTATTTCTCAATTGATAAATGACCGAGTTTCAATGCTGTTTTCCCTGAAAAATAATTTGTTAAATAACACTTGTAAGCAGGATGCATTTATTTTCTAAATGAAGGAAATGCTGGCAGGTTAGTTGAGAAAGGAAAGGCATGCAACACATGAACCATTTTCTGTAAATATTGCTCTTGAACCAGACGTTTCACTGGTTATTATTTATCATACAAACCTCAGCCCATCCTCCAGAAACGATAGGTTTTTCTTAACGTTAAGGGCATTTTATACACAAAAGTGAAATTGAGGTGTGGAAAGATCAAGGAAGTTAGGATGCACCCATAAAACCACCGGGAATACACTGTCTAAAAGCCAACTCCATCAAAAGTACTCATTACTGCCTATCCTATACTATATATAAACAAATATATGATCAAAATGAAAATTAATACATAGGTACAGAGGGAGGGAGACAGTAAGAAGCCCTGGAACACGTTAAAAATGTACATATTGATGAAATACAACTTTCATGGGCTTACAATCTGTTGTTAGGGTGGTTATAAATGGTATGGCGTGTGCCTAAAATTATTTCCTGGTGCATGTGTAGTGATAAAACTAGAGAGGTAAACTAGAAAAATTTATCCATTATAAATAAGGAACTGTACAAATAATTCAAAGCAATACAACAGTTAATGTTGAGCGGTCAACAACAAATTCCATATGACAAAAGAAACACATAGGGGTCATCAACTACTAGCAATAGCAGACAGACATCACATACTGTTATAGAAGCTGTATAATAAGATGTTCGAGACTACAGAAAGTCGCCCTCCACACGAAGGAAGATTTATTCTTTGTCATAACCTTAAATTACTTGTATAGCTCGAAAAGATATGACAAAACTACATTACCACTTCACACTGTTTACAATCTGCACAAGTGTCAAACGATAGTATTTGCAGCTATTTGGCTGAACGTACAAAAATGGCCCATTGCAGCCATCATTGGTCAAGTTTTATACTATAAAATTTGTAAATGCTCCCCTTCTCCCATTCTTAAAAATGAAATCCAATCTTAAATATATCTAAGCCTAGTATTGGGTAAATATGTATTCTATTAGGCGTAAGATAACGTTCATTGGGCCCACGATTGCTTATTTGTGTATTGGGCAGATTACGTTACGTTATGCTTTTGTAGTTATTTTTACATTAATGTAGTGTTCCATTTAACCTAATCCAATAATATAAAACGTGAGCCATTTTGGGGGTCCAATAGTCCATCCAAATAGTTGCACTTTACTGGGAGACCTCCCGGACCTCGGACATATATTCTTTCATTCTTAGATGACTCGGCTGGTGCCTCCTCTAGGAGTCTCAGCACCGTCTGACGAGTTTGTTTTAAAATTGGCTCTAAGAAGGTGGCCGTTTAATGATTTTCCTTTCTTCCATTCTATCATTGGAGGTTCTCCAGAAAAGAGGACCCTATTGGGTGTTCGTTGTAGGTTTCCCTCATCCAACTCCATATGTTTCTTATGTTAGACTTATATGTAGTGGTTTAGCATAACCTTGGAAAAAGAGCGTTGGTAGAATCTATTTGTCCAGGTGTTTGTTTCTTTTTTTTTTGTTAATCATTATTATTTGAGGATGGGCTGTGCGCGCGCGCACACACACACGGATAAATATATATGCATGCTCGCACACATTAACATTCACACGAGCTCTTACACATGACTATAATTAACTCCGAAAATAAACATATATTAAAATGTTCACACTTAAATGTTGTTTAGTACGGTAATTGCTTTGATACGAATGACTTTCATGAGTCAAAAATCCAAATTTTTGTAATCGACTCTGTTCTTTGAAACTATTAGACAAATGATAAAATAAATTTAGTATAAGCAAACACTAAGGTACTCATTTCTTTCAAATAAAGTGTGCATGCGCTATACGGGAAGCTCGAACGATAGATTAATATATATCATGAAACCACATTTTGACATTTTTATACAAAGTCAGTATATTAGACTAGATTTCAAAAGTTTTCCCGAGCTGCATATAAGCCTAACCAATTACAAAATACAGGAAAGAAACGTTTAATAAATTCTATTTGGAAGTATTCAATACAGTTAGAGGAAACTTCAGGCAGCATTAAGTTCTTGTAGGCGACATGACATCTACATAAACAGACGTGCAACACGCCAGTGTTCCTCCCTCAGCAAATGAAAGATGCTGCTGACAAGCGGCGAGACTTGGAGCGGCAACATGCAGAGGCGCTGGCCCAGCTGCGTGAGCGACAGGCATCCATCGCTGACCCATCCAAGGCCAATGAAAAGGAACGGAAGGCTTCCGTCGAGGTGGTCGAGGCGTTGCAGGTGAGAGGATCGTATGAGTCAATAAAACATGTGGCAAAGCGGTACTGTTGAGAGATGTGAGGAGGAAGGGATGGAGGAAGGGTAGAATATTAAATAGGTAATAGAAGAGCTAAGAAAAGACCCAGAATTTGGTAATTATTGAGTTAAAGTAGGAGGAACAAACAACATTAAGTAGAATAATGGCTCCATAATCCAACGAAATTGATATAATATTTTTACTCATATTTCTTTGACTATGAGGAGTAGTGTTATAATGACACAAGCATGTAAAAGTTAATTGACAGCTGAATCCGGTAGAGAGATGTACAGTAACGCGGCATTGAGTGAGTGATTAGTGACTGCTCGAGACTGGTGGCCTCTTGTGAGTGGTTAAGAATTACACTAGGACAATATTCTCGAGTGGATGGGGAAATCTTACACAAGGCTAACATTCTCCTGTGTGTGGTTAAGCAATAACGGTTTAGGTAGCGTATTACTTGTTCTCTCTGTATATAAGAATTACAGCTTCCATACACAACATGAACCCTTCCATCATACACTCCCTGTTCCCTTAGTCCTCCGTCCCATCTCCCATCAGAAACGTCATCAGTTGTGTAAAGTGTAAATTAGATAAGATGAGTAAGCGCAGGTGAGGTGTCTTCCGAGTATACACCTTGATATGCCTGCTATGACCGTTCAAGGTAAGTACAGAGATAAAAGTCTTCTTGCATACCTTGATATATTTCATTGTATTTCTTGAGAGCATCTTTAACGCTGAATATGTTTTTTCTCACAAGAATTGGGACGAGAAAGTGAGGCACATTTCAGGACAATGATTTGCCAAAGGAAAAAAAAATCAGAATAATATTTTGTTTCTGGCTTAAGCCAAAAATACATTTCCAATACTTTTACCCTATTTCAATTTATTTGAACTATTATTCTTATGCATTGTGATAAATTTCAAGTCCTCGTTCTTGCCTTTTTATCTCGATGGTTTGACAATGAAAATTTAGTGAATAACAACAGTAATAATTATAGTAACAATTATCATCATCTCGATGATAGTGGAGCTGTTTATATTATCGTATTATTGTTTTTTTGTTAACTAATCTTGTGTTATTAATGAAGCACTAATAATTTCATATTAACAGCACAATAAATATATAGGAGAAGAATATATTAAAGTGTTCAGTGAGGATCCACAAGGTCTTCTCTGAATATTCCTAATTTTTTTCTCCGAGGATATGGATCCCTACAATAATCACTTAAACTATATGACCCTTCTGGACTCAAAAGAAAGCCGCCACGGATCTCTCAATGAACAGTGCTAGTACTCTGACCACTCTGGTCAGAGATCGCGATAGGCGATCGCCGGTGATATGGTATATAATAACATTATATATAAATATATTATGTGTAGTGTAAGATCTCTAGAATAATGATTATTGTCATCCGTATTAATCTTCATATACAATAATTTTTTTTAAACAAAAATATCCTTTTAACTTTAATCTGTTGTGTACTTTATAATTTGATGGGATCGTTCTTTAAATTCATGATCGTTCAACTTACCGTTGTCCATCATAACCTGGTGGTGTTCCTAGTAATTTTGCGGCCTCCTTCATAACTGTATTACAAATTTCCTCGCAGAGTTTAACTAAGCGATAACCTCAGTAATTGAGTATTTTCCCTGTTTGCAGTCGAAGATTCGTGAGCTAGAAAAAAAAGCAGAGGTCCAGAATCTGCGCCATGAAGAGCTGCTTCTGGAGATGCAAAGCCTGAAGAAGGCTCAAGGCTCCCCCAAGAACTCCTGGACCAGATCCCTCAGTGCGGATCTTCAAAGCCCTGATTCAGGAGACGTAACGCCAGGTGAGTCACATCTCTCTCTCTCACTCATGGTTGCGCACTAGGAGCTCCTTTAGTGGCGGACCATAAGGGTTTTTCTTCTTTGTTATGCCTTCTCACATAATTATTTTGAATGGTTTTCAAATATGTTTTTGGGATGCATATCAGATACTTCTTCGGGACGCTTCAGTATTTCATCTGTATAGCTCTCTGATGCTTATTTTGCCCAGATATCCCCTTCCCCTCCTTACTCTTCTGTAAGATCGTACTTGTCTCGTCAATAGAGGAGGATGATAGTTGTTCCATGGTCCTCTGCTAAGCCTTTCTTGCTTTCACTTCTCGTCAGATCGTGTGAGGATTTTAAAAAATGTCTTCTGGGTTATGGGTTATTGGATTATTATCACGAACTGAAAGAATGTATCCCCTCGAATGTAGTTTGAAGGCGATGAAAGTCCATTAGTCTATTTTTTATCTACAAATAAAAAGTGTTATTTAGATTTCATCGTCAAATTGCACAAATGAGGTCTTTGGTCTTGCTCTACGATTTGTACTGAAGATGGGAGAATGGAAGGAACTTGTTCACTGAAATTAATCTTATTTACTATAAACTAAAATATTTTAGACAGGTTACAACACTGTAACAGCATACGAGATATTAACTTGACTTACATGTTAATTTCATACAAAATAAGCTATTTTAAAAAAATTTAATTTCAGTCTTCAAGCGTTCAAAAGCTAAACAAATTACAAACTCGACCACTTTCCAGCTATACCATTTTACAAGTTCGACCACTTTTCAGCTGTGCTAGCTTTAATGCTTCACCTATCCAAAAAACTTCAAATAAAAGTCACTCAATCTTACATAACTAACCACTCTCACATCAGCCATACACCATCTTACTTGCTTGACCATTGCACAAGTTTCTCATATGCGTAAATCTCACCACACGCAAGCTCCACCACCCACCAGCATCACTACTCATCAGCTTCGCCACTCACAGGTTCTAAAATGACGTGTCAGATAATGTAAGCCTTCGAGTTCAACTTAATCTCTAATTCCTTTTCCTTACTGTCGTTTCAGAGTGTTTAGCCATTCTCGCAGGTAAGATAGGTCAAGTTTTCGTGCCCGAGGTTCATGTCGTCACAAGTATGAAAGTCTGACTCATAGATATTGCCAGCAGCATATATGCTCGGGTCTTCAGGGCAAAAAATAATGTTAAAAATTTATTAATTTGCATTAATGGATTGTGCTTGAATTACTCCTTTTGCATCTCTTGACTTAATTTTCCTAAATAATTTAGAAAATGTCTGAATGGTAGATGCTGGAAGTATCTGTGTTGCAGGCCTCAGCTATGACGATTGCCGTGGGCTACCTCTGCATATGCCATCATATAGAAATGTTCCGAACTATAAAAATATTGAGAATACAGTTAAGGCGCATAATAATTTTTGATCATTTTTAATCTGGAAAATCTGCTTCTTACGCTGAACTTCATATTTTGTATTCGAACAGTTTTTAGTTTTATTTCAGAAAATCAAAATAAAACTTTATTCAACGTTGAATTAAACTTTAAGTCTTTTTCCAGATTTAAATTGAAAAGGTAGCTATATCAAATCAAGTGTGTGTGTGTGTTTGTGTGTGAGTGTGTGTGTGTGTGTGTGTGTGTGTGTGTGTGTGTGTGTGTGTGTGTGTGTGTGTGTGTGTGTGTGTGTGTGTGTGTGTGTGTGTGTGTGTGTGTGTGTATGTGTGTGTGTGTGTGTGTGTGTGTGTATGTGTGTGTGTGTGGACTCTGTGAGTAAGTCAAATGAGGAGGATAAGAGGAAAATAGAAGGAATAAAGGGTAAACAAACAGATTTTATTTCCCAGATTGAAATTACTCAGTCACTAATTTTATATTCAATCTCTTGTTAAGGTGTTAGTCAAAGCAGATGTCCACAAGTTGCATACACAAGTAGAATTTTAGAAACCCTCACCTAGCTGTACAAAAATTTTATCACTAATGCACTGTATCCTAAATTAATTAGTTTCCTTGTGAGCCCTTGTCATTTATAGTGTCCACTGAAAGGCAGAGTTTTTCATTACCTCCTCATCGCATTTGGGATCCAAACTACACGAACAGATCAGACTGTTCTTTTAAAGATGAAAGATTTTATATTCAGTGTGTAAACATTCCTAAATGCCTTCTTCGTTTAAATTTCCCTGTCATTTCACCTCCCCTTGCCTAGTTCCCCTTTTTTAGTTCCTTTCATTGGTGCCACTGTTAACTTCGCTCTCCGTCCCTCCCAGACCCCAATTTCACTTGTCCTATTCTCTATTCGTTCTCTTTCTTCCTTCCAATTTCCTCTACTTTTTATTGAACAGTTTATATATTACGCATTCTAATCAACAGGATGATGCATTCACCGTTTCGTTAGTTACTCCGTTAGTTTTAACTCGATGTAATAATTTGAGAATATGTTGTAAATAATCGAGAGCCAGTACATTAAAGTAGTTACATTCATAGTGACATGCAGTTGTAAATAGTTATATACGGAACACCAAATGCAGCAACAACGAATTAACTTTGATTGTAACTTTGGGATTTGATAAGGCATATATGAACAAAATTCAAATAAACTCTGTATTTTAAATTGTAGGAACTGAACATTGTTGAAAAGGAGCATTCGTTAACAGTTTCTTGGAAAAGTGATCCAGGAAAAATGATTAATCTCTGTTCATTTAAATGCTAACGTTTTTATCAACAATAAATACATTGTTTATGTATAATCTGATAAAATGAAACTTTGAATGCTCTTTAATATATAATACATTTGCGAATCTGAATTGATGAATTGATGCATACAACATGAATTTGGTACACCAATCATAAGTGAGATATGTGCATTCTCATGTCATTCCTTCCTTGCGCTATTGGATATTTTGAGTTCTTTCGTGTTACAGAAATAGTCTCCATTTAATGTTTAAATTTCCTGCATAGAATTTCCCTAATCAGGTTAATCTTTTTTCAATTACTGTATTTATTTTGGGGCCAAACATAAATATGAACTACGCTAGGTTCACGGGATTAATACTAACAATAAAAAAAACGGGAGAATGCCCTTAGAATCAATAACAGTCAAATATCCACATCGTTCGGAAAACCTTAGATTCCTTTAATGTGGCTTCAGGCTTTTAACTTTGTAATTTTTGTGACCTGTCATTCTTCATTACGTCTAACTGTGTCATTGTTTACTTCCTTTCCATTCTCCCGGTGGTGTGCGGGCAGACATGTCTCTGTACAAGCAGGCACTCCTTCGCTATACGCTGCAACAACAAAGTAATTCCTCTTATTAATCCCTTATCTCCGAGTCTCTCTTTCCATCAACCAAGACATGTGCTTCGTATTGTTTATTTCAATTTAATTACCCATTTAGCAATGGCGTTTACGTTCTGGACTGATGAAACTAATGTTAGCGTAAGTGTGAGACTGTTGATCATGTGTACGTAGCAGCTGCAGTAGCAGCCACAGCAGCAGTAGCAGACCCAGCAGCAATAGTAGCAGTAGCCACAGCAGCAGCAGCAGCAGCAGCAGCAGCAGCAGCTGCTATAACAGCAGTAGCTGCTATAACAGCAGCAATAGTAATTGTTGCAATAAGAACAACAGCAGTTGCTTTAATAACACCAGCTGTAGCACCATCTGCGGCAGCAGCTGCTGTAGCACCAACTGCAACAACAAAAGCTGCAGCACCAACTGCAGCAACAGCACTAAGTGCAGCAGCAGCGGCCACCTGCTTTAGGGTTGCTTGTACCGAGCCTGGCAAACACCACGCCCTTTATCTCTCACCCAGCGCCTACTGCTTCTTGTCCTCGTTATTATCTTTTATCTCCTCTTGTGCTCCTCTCCGCAACATGAGGAATCCCGTGATACACTTCACTGGCCATTTTCTTTATATCTTTTCGTCGGAAGGCAAAAACTAGATGCAAGGAAGTTTTGTTTTTGTATTCATTACAAGTAATGTTACTAAAGCTGATTTTTGTCTTCCGACAAGTTTTTTGACATGTGCACGGGACTGTCGAACACTGTCGAGAACTCTGTAAAGTGGATACTGTATTATAGCTTGGCAATACATGCACTGAGATACTGAATGCTTAGTGGGGTTTGATGAGAGTGGTGCTGTATTTATCACAGTGTGGTGCATCTTACTCAGTTATGCAGAATTTTTTTGGCTGTAGCGCACACCTATTTTAGTGTTCGTTTGTCATTAAAGTATTATTTTCTTGAGTAATGGACAGCGTATCACGTTCGATCACATATATTTTGGTGATGGGCCAGTAATGTTTGTTGACAACAGGTGTGTGCTGCAACTCAAGAAACTAACACCGCACGTGCTTTCCCGTCACGTGACCTCCACCAGTAGGGGCCAGAGTGCATGCTGACCTCACCAATTCTTTACAGATTCCAGTCAAATTTTGTCCAATGGTAGCACGGCCCGGTCAACGCCCGTGCCACACTCCGGGATGGGCTTAAGTCTGCCCCACAGCCTTGACGTGATTGGCTTGGTCGATCTTCCCGATTCTCTCTTCGCCCACCACCAACCCCCCATGTCCACGTCACCTCTCACTGGCCAATCAGGTCAGAGCTGGCGCGAGGAGCGCGCTCATTGGTCGCCCTCTCGCTCATCCCTCTCCCCCTCAAGAAGGACCCATAAGAGTTAGTCGTTCCTAATTTCAAAATTCAGCATTCATGCTACAGGATTGCAATTAGTTGAAACATCGGAAATGTAATTTTATGAATGGACTGTTAATGCCCGAGTCTTGTGACACAGTCTGACAGTCTGATGCTAAAACCGTGACCAGCAGCTGGTGGCTTGGTTCACTGACCACCACTCCATTAATTCACACAATTAAAGCATGAAGAAATACTCCCAGCGGGAAAATATAATTCAGAAAAATGCAGAGTGGAAAATAGCATCTTTGCGAAGGTTTGGTGACATTGTTACCTGACTAAGATTGTTACCGAGTCTGGTACCCATCCTGGACGAGTCTGGTACCCATCCTGGACGAGTCTGGTACCCATCCTGGACGAGTCTGGTACCCATCCTGGACGAGTCTGGTACCCATCCTGGACGAGTCTGGTACCCATCCTGGACGAGTCTGGTACCCATCCTGGACGAGTCTGGTACCCATCCTGGACGAGTCTGGTACCCATCCTGGACGAGTCTGGTACCCATCCTGGACGAGTCTGGTACCCATCCTGGACGAGTCTGGTACCCATCCTGGACGAGTCTGGTACCCATCCTGGACGAGTCTGGTACCCATCCTGGACGAGTCTGGTACCCATCCTGGACGAGTCTGGTACCCATCCTGGACGAGTCTGGTACCCATCCTGGACGAGTCTGGTACCCATCCTGGACGAGTCTGGTACCCATCCTGGACGAGTCTGGTACCCATCCTGGACGAGTCTGGTACCCATCCTGGACGAGTCTGGTACCCATCCTGGACGAGTGCTCTCCTTTTCCATACATTGTAACCATGCCATGTTTCCCACTCTTCAGTTTTCTTAGCACTATGAAACATGGTATACAAAGGCTCTTCATGTTCTAACGGGACACCCATCACCCTTGTTTTTCACTACGGAGAGGATGGGAAAGTTATAGTTCTTTGCGCCCACGCACGCACACGCACATGCACACACACACACACAAACACATGCACGCACACACATGAACACACACACACAGTTGCATCAGACTGTCACACGACTAGGCGCGAGGATCTAAAAACTATTTATTAGTAGAAAGCAAGTGGCTGAAATCTAGGTTGTAGTCCCCAAATATCTCCGAGCATTAGAGCATGAATCAATAGTCTGCCTTTTTTCGATAGTTTTCTGAGCCGCAGGTGAGGAGCGAGACGCATATTCTATGATTTCACTTAGGTTCATAATCTTTCGTTAGATTCTGACGGATGACCTCCCATGTCTAAAAAAAATATTTATATCTCATTTTCTTCTTTTGAGTGAAATTTGAAGTTATATTAAATGCGTCTCGGAATGATTTTATGAATTATCTCACAGATTGCAAATGCTTTACTGTTGTTGACTACATATAATGTCATAATGAAAAGGTTTAGATATTTCACACATTCGGAAACTGGTTCCCGTGGAACTTGTAGTGCTATAAGCGAATTCCACTCATCTTGTTCAACTCAGACCTCTCCTCACCTCTCAAAAGAACTTAGCCTCACTGAATACTGAATATATTGGCCTTAGTCCTTATCAAATATTGACTAAGAAGAGGGACGAACCAACTCGAAGAGAACCTGACCCTTTCAACGTAGAAATGCGCCCTCAATGCGTCCTTGCACTCGAGCGGAGTTCATGCATCCTTGGTGTGACCAGGCACCCCAACGGTGATCGTGGGCCCAGCGAGGTATACCCATTGGTTTAATGGTGTTTGATAGCGCTGAAGATGATCAGGCTCAGGATCAGTAGCACACTGACAACAGATTCTGAGACTCGCGAATAGAATCCGAGAGTCGTGTGTGTCGTGTATAACAATGATTATATAATTATAGGATATTAAACCTATAATTAACCTGAAACTAACAATGTTAGTTTCCATCACAATAGCATTTCTTCGGGTTTCAATGATGCATCGTGTTTTAACGTTTCTACCTTGAGTTACCTTGAGGTTATCTCGAGATGATTCCGGGGCTTAGCGTCCCCGCGGCCCGGTCATTGCCCAGGCTTCGTTGCTGGACTGGTCAACCAGGCTGTTGAACGCGGTTGCTCGCAGCCTGACGCATGAATCACAGCCTAGTTGATCAGGTATCTTTTGAGATTTAAATTCTAAGATGAATTTACATTCTAATTTCTGTTAGAACTTCTGCACGACAAAAGTTAAAAAATGGGATTCGCGTTCTTATGGTCGCGATATCGTTTGATATGTCGGAATAGCTGAGGTCTCTTAAAGCTTTAGTCTGAGAATTTTGTGTAATGCGTCAGGTAACGTTTGTGTGTCCAAAACGTTATTGCATTGCTTATGAGTTTCGTGAGATTTATAGCTTTATGGACTAATTAAGGGCATCGTATACATTTTTCTATGGACTTTTATCGCATTAAAGTATTGCAAGGCAAGTAAAAAAGCCTTAGAGCCTCATAATATTTATCAAAATTCCTTACAGTTCCATCAAGTATATCTCAGGTTCTTAGACTTTTGCGTAGATAAACTTATTAACTCGGAATATTGAGGTTCTGGAAATTACGGAAGAATATTGTAAAACATATCTTGTTTCCTCAGATTATTGTACAACTCATGGCATTGACCCGGACTACTTTATGACGAGTAGCACAGCCCCAGAATATCTTAAAAAAAATAACATTGACTATTGTCCTTTTAAGGCATCACATTAGTTCAAACTTTTGTAAAATATCTCACATTGACCGAAACATTTGTAAAATTCATTACATTGTCAGACTGTCGTATGACTTAACTAAGGATAGTTCCCAAGTGAAACTATTTGTCATACGTTTTGTCATATCTTAGTTTATAGTCTGAAGGACGGGTCGGGTTAGGGATGAAGGGGTCGGATACACGAGGAGTCAGGCGGGGGGAGCGTTGGTTGGATGCGGCAGGTGGGAGCTAGGGAAGACGCTCTGGTAGGAGGTGCTGGGAGGCACAGGTCACCACATCAGCCAGATTATAAACAGCAGCAGGCCCAACGACTCTAGGGGATCACTATAGCCCGTGCTACATGAATATTTCGTTCTGGGTAGCTAAATCTAAAACAACAACAACCAACGACTCGCACGATGAACACATCGGGTAAACAAACTTCACACGGTTGAACAAACTACGGTGTAATCAGGGCCATTCCAACACGAACAATTTATTACAAAATAAATATATTCAACAATACATAGATTAAGGTCAACAGAGTTTACCACCCCACGAGAGGGAGAAGAACGGTGGAGAAGGTGGAAAAATCTAAGGGGGAGAGAGAGAGAGGAGACTGGACAGCTGGGGAAAGTGGAAATATGAAATTATCAACATATAGTAGTGTAGTGAAGGAAGACAAGGTGTGGAGGAAGGTTAGAGAGATGTAAACAATAGAGAGGAGAGTGTTGTGTTAGGTAAGAGGACACCGAAGATGAAGACGACGAGCTGGTGACTGGTGAAGCTGATGAGTTTCGGGGAGGGGGGGGGGGAAAGAGAAGGCCGGTGAGGTAGCTGATATAGAAGGCTGGTGAGAGAAGGGGAGGTGGCTATTGTGAGACGGGAGGCTTTTGACGAGAGGGGAGGCTTGTGGCGAGAAGGGAAGCAGGCGTAGGGAGGTTAGGTAGATGGTGAAACTGAATTTTAAGGATAATGGAAGCTTTTGAGTGTGAGGGAGAGAATGGAAAGCAATTAGGAAACTCATATTTGCAGGAGATGTCTAAGGAAGTGTCAAGGAAGATATCAACACATTTGGATTGCCTAATGTTATTATGAGTAGTATTATAGGTGCACCAGAGACTAGTATAGGTTCAGACTAAACTGCTTAGGGTTTTGAAATATGTGAGGGCAGAACCACTATCAAAATAAGCAATAATTAAATTTAAAGTAACAACAAAATAATAGTATTGTCATACAGCATATGAGGGAGCGCCAGGAACAAGAATATACAACCATAGAGACCCATCACTATTATGAGAACCGCCATAAAGTAGCCAACATTGACGATAGCACAGAAACCCGATTGAAACGCATCAGTACCAACAAGAAAGAACACATCTAAAATCTGAAAGATGATCAGAATATATATTGATAAAATAACCAATTACCATAATATTATTATAAACTATAATTTTATGTTGTGTAATAAATGTAAATATAACGATATTAATATGCAATAATAACTGTGAATGTGTACCTGAAAAATGATGGTTCATTTTTAATTACAATATATAAATTACAATATTAAAATATTGCATTGAAAATATTGAAAACTATAATACAAAAAATAACGCAGATACAGGAATAAATATTATTATTACAGATTAATCCATCAAACAAAACTTTACACTGTAACCACAATATAGATGTCCCCATTGTGCATAATACAAAATTCGACGCACGCGTCATTCTAAATATACAAAATTTGCACCTCGTTTTATTTAAATGAATTAAACTTCCTGTAAATGAGTGGTTAATAATACAAAATGGTTTACAATAAATTTAAAGCTCAAATAACGACATCGCTTACATATAAAGCCAAGCGCACGTAGCTATACTTAATCTAGAGGTACACACGAAATGACTTTATTGCGTAAAATAACCAAATGTAAATAAATAGTGTAATAAATAAGAATAATTTTAACAATATTAATAATAATATCAATAATATTAACCTAATAATAGAACTAATATTAAATTAATAATAATAATAATAATAACAATAATAGTAATAATGAGCTTTCAAATAAACCAACACTGAAAGGCTGTGAACGAACAAGCCTCCACACGTGGTGCGATTTTAGTTCTCATGTGCAAGAAGCACTATAAGGTCTACCAAACCATGTGAGGCAGTAGATTTGCATGCTGCATGGGGAAGGGTATAATGCACTAGAGGCAGAGTATACTCCATGCCTTGTAGACTTAATCTGTAGAGGTTACTCTTTATCTGGCCTAGTTAATAGCACCACAGTTTATTCTATTATATATATATATATATATATATATATATATATATATATATATATATATATATATATATATATATATATATATATATATATATATATATATGTCG